>NW_012148230.1:2311376-2350159 GCF_000956105.1 Propithecus coquereli | reverse complement strand
TCTCAATTTATTAAAAAAAAAAAAAAAAAATCTGTTGTCTCATTGTTTCTTTATCACATTGCTGAATCTTTTGATAGATTTCCTAAGTTTCTTCTCCATTATTTTTTTCAAAAACCTCCTTTGGACTTCCTCCCAATCCATCAGCTCTGAGGTAATGATGCATACAACATGGTAGAGTAAAGTCTTGCCAATGCCACACTTGCCATATGGAGCAACATATTAAACTCGGTGGTTCATTCTGTCAGTACTGCATCTATGGCATGTGGATTTTTAAGTCATTTAAATCAATGTGTCACTTTGGGAAAGAACTTTGTGTCTTTTGTGAGGCACACATAATTATATGATGTATAATATGTCTTATAAATCATAGGTTCTTCATGCATGTTGAATATATAAATAAATGTCACAAAATCATAATTTGGAAATTCTTATATACAAAGAAATGTTACTTCATATAGAATTAATAAGTCAGCTAAAACAATTATAATTATAAAAAGAGGAAATGTAATTGTGGCCAAATATAACTATGTAGAAGATTAGCAGTCAGTAATATTAATTAAGCCAGTAACCTTGGAATACAGATATTTAACCCCTTTAATGCCAGTTGGATTATTAGATCAGGGGGTTTCTACTTGTGTTTCTGAGGTGGGAAATGACTGGACTTAGTTCTCTACTTCACTAGTAAAGATTATTTGAAAACCACTAGAAAAGTGTTGAAAACTAAAGATTTTTTTTGCTGCAAAATTCTCTAATTCTATCAGTCTTCCTCTTTTATTATTTAAATTTAAATAATTAAAATGGAAAACTTTATTTTAAAAATATTGAGAAATCTCTATATTTTATAGTGCTTTATTGGTTGCCTGGTATGTCATCTGTATATATCTTAAAAACTAAATACCCAAATGTAAATCCCCTAAGTTTCTCTATCTCTCTATTATTCATACAAAGTTCTGGGAGATTATTTTTTTAACATAATAATATGCAGTTTATAAATTGTGAGATCTATTTTCTAGGCAGCCAAATAGTTTCAATATTCAGTCCGTCTACTCAAGGCCCTAAAAAAGTAGAAACACATTAGCATACATTTCCCAAGAAATGAAACATCAATGTGACAATGATAAAGTTTCAATAATAACATTCTCTATGTATACAGCCTCTCTTCCACAAATTTCAACCCTCCTGAATAATCTCAGAAAATATTTTACCACACCTAAATAAAGATTCCCTAAAAGCATTTCTTCGTTTTTGAACGTTAGTTAGATGTTGCTAGCAATCAGGATGCCTCCCAGTCTGCCTCCATGGAAAGATACTGGCTGATGCCAAGCAATGCAAAGCACAGATGAGTGATTTAAACAGGGCAGAGGAAGGTTGAGGAGAAGAGCAAATTCTTTATAACTCAGGCAAGAAAAAATTTGTAATGAAAACATAAAGCGCTGAAGCACATAATTTGAAAGTAAATTTAACTTCATAAAATGATATGAAAAAGTTTCTTTAATCATCCTGTTTCCTTCATGTCTTTGTTGTAAAGCTCTGCAAAGGGGATGTTTTTGCTATTTTTAAGCTTGGAGATTTCAAAGAGAGCATTTCCTTTGGAGAAAAAGTCACTTTCCTCTATTTTGGCTGTGTAAGTCCAGGTGAGGGTCACCTTCTTCTACGGGACATACTGGGTAGAGTCAGTGACTTTATGCAACACTGAAGCTAACAGAAAGTTGACAATGAAGGGGGAGAGAGAACGTTGTTAGGCAAAGCTTCCTATAGGTGAGCTTGCCACACATTATTAGCACAAATTAACTTGAGGAAACATAACAATAAAAGTTTAATTGTGTTTTCACTTAAAAAAAACCTAAAGAAATAAAACAATCTTGTTCAGATTTTTGGAGTACCCTGAAAACAGAGAAAGGCTGGAAGGAGAAAAACAGCAGAACTTGTCTCTTCACGACTTGAAGATTACTCACAGAGGGGAGAATTAATGAGAATTAGAACCAATATAAAAGATGTTCACATTTGTTCTTGTATCTGTTATACTTCTTTTCTTACTCTGCAGATCCAAAAACCTCTTACAAGAAATGCTCTGTGTCCTAGATATACCCACACAACATTTGGTACCACCTCTCTGGCCCTTAGCTACTCCAAGAATGAAGAGAAATTGTCTAGGTCCTTAAAAGGCGCTTGTGTTCTGGTTAGCTCGGCAGCAAGAAAATCAAACCAAACCAAACCAAATTCCACATCTCAGGTATTCTCTTATAAAGATCTGAATGAGAGTGAGAAAAGGCTATCCCAGGTAGATGGAGATAATCGGAATTAACATGCTACAGAGTGGAAGGCTCTAAGAGGACCCATTATAACCTCCTCATTTTCTGTATCTATAGGAAGACTCAGGTCTCCAAGGAAGCCAGGACTCCACGGCTGGCCTGGGGCACCACCAGTCCAGAATGCATATTTACTGACTCCCAGTGGGTACTTGTTAAAAAACTCCCACACAGCTTTGAGACACAAGGAACTACTTTCATATTTAATTTATAAAATTATCAATATTTTAATATTTTTTACTTCTATAAAAACAGTAAAAATGGTAAGAGGAAGAATATCAGGAAAGAAAGCAAGCAGGGAAGACAGGATTCAGAGTCCAGACAGCTCTCTATCTTCAGCTATATGAAACGCCTTTACCAGAAAAATGTTCCCAATCATGCTTCTGTGATGGGTGATGGTTTTGACATTTAATTTAAAAAATATTTATTGAGATACAGCAATAAACAAAGTAAATTCCTTTCCTCAAAGAGTTCAAAAATTGGAGCCAGGCAATGGTGGCAGGCGCCTGTAGTCCTGGCTACTCAGAAAGCTGAGGTGGGAGGATTGCTTGAGCCCAGGAGTTCGAGACTAGCCTGGGCAACACAGGAAGACCTCTGTCTCAAAAAAAAAAAAAAAAAAAATCGAGGGAGACACAAACAAATAAATAAGTAATATGATTTCTAATAGTTATACATGTTGTTAGAGAAAATGGAGGAGGTGGGGGGATAGAGTGAAGGGAGGTGGGATAGAGACTATTTTAATGGGGTATGCAGATAAGGCTTCTGAGGAAGTGATGTTTGAGCAGAGGAGGAGACCTCTGAATCCTGAAGTTAGTTATAATGGCTGGTAGAAAGGTCTGTGATGAAAAATAGGTCAAGCAGAAGAAAAATTTATTCACACTGGACCTAGTTAGGGCTCTGTTTTTCCACTGAATGTTTTTGCCTGTCCTTTCTTTAACTCAATACTCACAAGGCTGATTAGACAATGTATCTCTTAGGTTGGCAAGAAGATACATTTAATTTATGTGTCTACAGTTAAGCACTTTATTGCACACAATAAGCTCTTTTCTTTGTGCTCGGTAAGTGGATTTGGCTGTAGTGCAGTTATCTTCTTCCCTGATATAACTCTTCCTAATGCTCCTAAGATTGCTCCAAATGCTGACTCTGACTGTCCAAGTTACTTAATGGAATGACAGAGCTGCTAGCATTTTTCACTGACCCCGAACTCCTTCTTAATGAAACAGGAACATACATTCAATATAGATGGGCTTTTGCCTAAATTAAAGTGGCCAGGAGTGATGCAAGGTTGCTGCTTTTGTCATAAAGTAATCACATCCCATCTTCAGTGACAGGACAAAAAAACCCGCCACCAACAACAAAAAAACCCAACAAAGACCCATTTGTCACTGGCTGGCCATCAATCTCCCTAATATTGAAGAAGAAAAAGTCTTAGGCTCCCTCGGTATCTGCTTCTATAATTCTAATATTCTATATTTATCACATTTTTATACAAAATACTAGATTTCACAGAAGAGGCCAAATATGAAGTGTAAAAGGAGGTCACAGCTAAAATGTATACTGACCAATCACTGAGAAGTCTGCTGCTTCATTTCTTCTATTCCCCAGGGTGTTCTCTTCTGTTAGCCAAATTTGCCTTTGATGTCTTTGGCTAAATTTCCCTCCAAATTTTCTCCAAACAATACCATATACCACCTATGCTCTTTCATACTTCTTTCAAGGGAAGATCAATTCTTACTCTTCTCTGGATTCCTGGCACCCAGCACACAGTCTGGTACACAGTAATTGCTTCAATAAATACTCCATCAAGGCATGCCGTTCTTTTCATCTCCCTTAAGCATGGTTCTTGTTATTTTAATTTTTAAAATAAGTTTTACAATCCCTAAAAATCACACCTCTTTTATGAAAACTTCCCCAATTGGATCCTGCTTGTTTGTATAATTTCCACACCCACTCAGTGGCTCACCATCCAACAATACACCCACTCTTGCATTTATATAATAAAAACATTATGGAAGGCAGTTGGGGTCAGATTAGTCACGGCAAAGAAGTGGAACTGGGCTTTGGAACGCTCTAATACTGACAGCTTTCTTATTTTTAATGTCTTTAATGTCTTTGTAACTCATGTTAAAAGCAATTCCCAAGAAGTTCCCATTATGTAAATAATAGAACATAAACAAGTTTTTATAGCAGTCTCTCATATTCTCATCCTCACTCTATCCTCACTCTCCTTAAAGGACTGATTATACTTTTTCTCCCTGAACCAAAACCTACTATGTGAAATCCATGGAGGAGATGATAATTTTTGTGGAAAATTCACTGTTGCTAACTAACAAACCAGGAAAAAAGGACTTTGGAATTTACACTCTGGTAGCCGTACTGGAAAGAGCAGGCCACGAAGTCCAAGGCCTTTGCCACTTGATGTGTAGACTTTTATGCTGGTGGTTTTAAAACCACAATAAGCCAAGGAAAGTGTTCTGGAACCTATACTCCATTGGTATAGCAGACAGAATTGAAAGTGTGGTAGCTGTACTATCGGTCACAGATATATGGTACCTCTCCTTGTAGAAGGATTATATATCCTCACCACCTTTAACTTGAGTTAGTCAGTGAAATGTGAGAAGTGACGATTGTCACTTCTAGGAAGCAGCTTTAAGAGCCAGTGCGTAGCTTGGCAAGTTCTCTGCCTCTGTGATTGTGGAAGTAATGGCTTCTCCATCTTCCTATGTCCCTAAGTGACTATTGTGAGCAGAGCTCCTTTTCTGACACATGGTGTACTGTAGTGAGAAATAAATTTAGCTGAGTTAAGCTCCTAAGAGTCTCATATTGTTTGCTACTGCATCATAGGCTGTCCTAACTGATGTGAAAGTCAAAACTGTTCTGTTTTCTGTGATGGCTGGAGTGTGGGTGACATTTGCAGTTAGTCTGCAGTACCACCAGTGGCTTTTCAGTTTAGTGAACTGTCAATCAAGTCCAGTGGAGAGGAGAAAAATAATTTCTGCCTTTATCTTCAAGTATTTTATCATAACTTAAAGTTCTTGTGCATGTTTCTCATTCCTAATATTTCAGATATTCATGATGAAATTATTAAAATGGCTTAACATGAAAAAATGGAGAAAGTTGAATTTATATTTTCAAAATAGGAAATATTTGTTTACTCATGAAAAAGGTGCACTCTAGTGCCATGCAGAATTCTTCACATTAGGTATACAAGGTAAGAGGGGTCACTTCTATGCTGTTTGGGAATGCTGACCTGGTTAGGCCTCCATTAAGTCTTATAACTGAATATAGACCATAGAGCTGCTCACGTGTCGCTAACTAGTTCCTAAAACTTCCAAGTTTCTGAACATGGTATGCTCAGAGATATGGAAGAAGGGGAGTTATCATGGAGCATGGGTCTCAGGTTCCACCTTATAAGACTTCTCAATGGACCCTGGCACTTTGTAAGTTGGAGGGCAATAATAAGTTATGAGGAGACTGCTCTACTCTTAAATTCTCCACTTAATAAATGATAAAGGAGTTCTATGTCCATTACATAACAGTCTCTTTTCTCCTTCACTCTATTATCAGATGACTCAGACTACTGGAGGCATTTTCTGTGTATATACTAATGCCTCCAGTTAGAGGATAGAAGGCTTTAACATTTTCTGTCCTTAGCAGCATTATTAAAAGCA
The DNA here is from genome assembly GCF_000956105.1 of Propithecus coquereli. NCBI lineage: Eukaryota > Metazoa > Chordata > Mammalia > Primates > Indriidae > Propithecus > Propithecus coquereli. The sequence goes on along the minus strand of NW_012148230.1, from coordinate 2,344,179 downwards.
CTTCAAGTCCAAAACTTTCATGGGGGGTGCAGAAAACACTGAAATCATTTTAACAGGCTTTGGTATTTAATAATTTTTTTCTTTCCTGCTCTCTCAAAAATCATTAATAGCTTTCCAATGACAATTTTTAAAAACAATATTTTCTAGTTGTATTGGTCTTTCATAATACTGTTTTTCTATTTTCTGGGCCCTTAGTAATATACTACTGATCATACTCTTACAAATGATAGCCAAATTCTTTCCCATGGAATCTGGATGAAAAATTTGGCCAACATGAGCATGAGGTGGGCTGACCTTATAAGTAATGGTGTGGTTAGGTGTCCAGTTCAAAATGCCATTAATGTTGCTTAAGAAAGGATATATATCATACTATTTCCTTATTTGTATTTGTGTAATTATTCACTACAATAGAAAGGGAAATATGATTTCAGTTTATTATAGGTGAAATTCTGTTCTACTTGAACTCATTCTTTTACACTGAAAGCTTTATTTGAATCATTAAGATACTAAAATAATCTATTGCTTTTTATGTAATATGCGTATGTTTTTTGTGTGCACAGAATAAAAATAGGCTTAATCTGCTAGTAACAAAAACTGAACACTTTCACTGTCTACTATATACTTTATATAAGGTACTTATACTTTATACTTTATATAAGGTAGCATTGTTTTGCTTAGTAGGCACTAAAGGTATTTGTAATTTGAGTTTTTTGGTGAGTCAGAGAAAAATGTTTTGGCCTTTATTTCTGATATGATTCAATAACATATTTGCCAGTCAGTTAGTAATTGACAGCAGTATTCTTTCTTTAATTCAATTTTTTATTGCACTCCATCAGTACTGTGTAGACCCTGTCAGCTAACTTGCTGCCCATTTTCCTAACCGATACTTACTTCAGCCATTGTAAAATTGAGAAGTTTCGATCAATTCTTATTCTCAGGTCAATTCATCAAAATACTAAGCTTCAGAACATGTCAGCAAAATGTGTATTCTTCTATTAACACATATATCCAGAAGAAAACTAAGGGTTTGCTTTAATAACAGGGTATACAGCTACTATAATTTCTATGCTGATTTACCTGAAAAACCTCTAAATCTTAATGGGAAAAAAAGTGAAATAAAAATCACTTGTGATATCGGAAAATGAAATGATAGTCAAACTATATTGCCTTAAAAATGCTCCTTTGGTAATGTGAAATAGAAACAGTTTTCCTATCTTTTAGCAAGGTCCCTAGGTTATGAAGAGTAAGAAGTAAAGACACTGGCCCTATCCTGTAGGGGGACAGGACTGGGGTGGGAATCTTGTGTAGGGTTGGCAGCAAGACAGAGATTCAGGAAGAAGTCTATGGGAGACAAGAAAGATTTTGATAGACAATATTAAAGAAAAGACCTGAGGCTCATCTATATGTCACTTGATTCACCTGGTCCTTTTGTGCTCCTTTTGATGGCTCTCCTCCTTCCTGTTTTTTTTTTTAATTTCAGCATATTATGGGGGTACAGATGTTTAGGTTACGTATGTTGCCCTTGCCGCCCCCCCAAGTCCGAGTTTCAAATATGTCCATCCTTTGGGTGGTGCGCATTGCACTCTTTGTGTATGCAAATACCCGTCTCCTCCTCCCTCCTCCCCTCTGCCCAACATCCAATAGATGTTATTCTTATATGTGCATTTATGTGTTGATCAGTTAATACCAGTTTGATGGTGAGTACATGTGGTGCTTGTCTTTCCATTCTTGGGATACCTCACTTAGTAGAATGTGTTCCAGCTCTATCCAGGAGTATACAAGAGGTGCTATATCACCATTGTTTCTTAAAGCTGAATAGTACTCCATGGTATACATATACCACATTTTATTAATCCACTCATGTATTGATGGACACTTGGGTTGTTTCCACATCTTTGCAATTGTGAATTGTGCTGCTATAAACATTCAGGTGCAGGTGTCTTTCTTATAGAGTATCATTTGTTCTTTTGGGTAGATGCCCAGTAATGGGATTGCTGGATCGAATGGTACTTCTACTTGTATCTCTTTAAGATATCTCCATATTGCTTTCCGCAGAGGTTGCACTAGTTTACAATCCCACCAGCAGTGTATGAGTGTTCCTATCTCTCCACATCCACGCCAACATTTATTGTTTTGGGACTTTTTGATAAAGGCCAGTCTCTTAAATGTTGCTCTAGCCTAGGCCCACTTGTCTTCACCTTCCTTAGGCAATCTCGTTTTCTCCCACAGCTTCAATTTCCACATAGGCATCAAGAGATCCCATTTTTATATCTCCCACCCCAATATTTCAACTGGACTCTTGTAGAGGATTTCTCTTTCTAGATGCCCTACAGATACCTCAAACTTAACAAGCCCAAAAACAAACAGGAAATCTTTCCTCCCTCTGAAACCTGCTCCCGACTTTTGTGCTTTCTCCTGATTCGTGGACTGCCATGGGCCCCCAACCATGTTAGAAATCTACTCTCAGTATCTTCTGTAACTCTTCCTCCTCCTTTACCCTACCATATCAATTATTTGTATTTATCCTACCTTTGATAAAACTCTTGAATTCAACCATTCAACCCTTCCTTGGCACTCATACTGCATCTGACATAGTTTAGGACCACATCATGTCTTTCTGGGACAGCTATAATAGTCTAACTGCTCAGAGAAGGTAAGTGACTTCACAGCCCCCAATCTGTGAAACATCAGATGGAAATTCAGGGACAGCTGACTAATTACTAAAAGAGAGTGGGAGGAACTGAAGAAATTAAGAATTTTTGAGGCAGCAATATTGCTTCGAACAAGAAACAGAAGTGTTGGGGGAGAGTGATGATGTCTCTAAAGATTTTAGCTAACATTAAGGTCTTGAATTTTTCTTCTTTCAGAGCATTTAATTGCAAATAAAGGTGGAACATATTCAACGTGTATAATGTGACGATCTGATATATAGTGTCAAATTATTATCACAATCAAATTAACACACCCATCACCACTCATGCTCTACTTTAGACTCTCCAGAACTCGTATAACTTAAAGTTTGTACTCTTTGATCAACAGAAGGTTTTCCCTACCCTACCTCTGAATTTCTCTTTTAACATCTTTTTACTATCTTTGAAAATTCCTACTATAAGAAACATATAATAATGAATAATATGAATTATGAAACATTCGGAACACCTGCAAGTATCCCATGGGCAATTTAAAGAGATATTTTCCTCTTTTATTGAAGGAGAGATAGAATAGTTGCTCATCCTCTTTCCCCCATGTTCCTTTTCCTGTACATGCTTTGTTCCAGCCCTACATTTGACATTCTCTCCTGCACTCCCTGAAGCAGGTGTCTTTCAGTCCAATGTGACAGAAAGACTTTTGGCTTGAGTCAGAATGTAGAAAACTGGGAAGACTGAACCAGTGCACGAATCAGGAACTAGAGCTGGAGGGTAGGCCCAGTATATCTTGAGGGAGAAACTAGGACAAGCTATCCTTCCCAACTTAAATCAAGCCACTAGCTAATGGGTCTGGGCTAAGCCCATAAGGAAAAGATTAGAATCAGGCCTAGGAGAAACCCCAAGCTCTGAATGAAGACTGGAGCGGGGATTAAAAATTGGTTTTGGTGTCTTTAACTGCTCCTTTCCTCACAGAGTTGAAGCCACAGGAGTTCTACAAAAGGTGCCCACCTCTTATGGGCCTTTCCCCGGGTTTAGCCTCTTACTACCACCACCCTGCCCACCTTTCATTCCTGTTTGTGGCTCCTTTCTGTCAGACGTGAGTTCCTTCTCTTTCTGGTGCTTGTGGATGGGAGGCTTGTTAGATCACTTTGTGATTCATGAGTTGGCTTTCACCTTGGACATTGTCTTGGGTTCCCCCAAGGCTCCATTTTCTATAGCTGGAAGCCAGTCTTGCCTTGACTCTTATACTTCCCCGAGTTCCTAAAAGCCAGAGCAGGGTCAGCAGCTTTGCAGAGGCTTCAGAAATATTTGAATAGAGAAAAAGAGGCCTGTCAGGAACAGACAGGGCAGAACTATACAACCTCGGTAACCCCTAAGGAGAGACGATGACTTGCTTCGTGCACAGTCGAGGAAGAGACAGAACAGCCTTTGGTACACACCCTTTTCTTCTGGAAGCCACAGGTAAAGCCTTGGAGAAGGATCTGAGATTTTGCTGTTTAGAAAAAATTCCTTTGTGACTTACTCTATTCCCCTTTCCCTCACAGAGCCTAGTAAGATCCCAACTAAACAGACCAGGCAATTAGTTTATAAAGCCACTATTATAATTAAGACACAATTTAAAAACTATTTCCTTAAAGAAACTAAGAGACTTTGGGAAGCACTCTTTTAAGTTATGGCATTGGATTATATAAGCAAGTTGTACAACCAGTGTTATCTGAATGTTATGTTAAGATAAGCCTTCTTTGCTTCATACTGATATCAATTACTTTTATGACGATAAAAAATACTACAGGTTACCTCAGTAATTTTCAAAGAGTTGAGAGGTTACTTGGTTTATACAAATGCTACAGAGGTAACTGAGTTACAGCTTGGACTAGAGACTCATGATTCCAGTATTATCCAGTATTAATAGAACACTATTCTGATTTATAAAATTTATATACCTGGACAGGTTCTATATTGTAGTGGGAAACAAAAAACACTAGATCTGAAGGTAGGAAGCTCAGATTGAAGCTCTGAAGATACACGTATCTTCACTAAATTTCTGTTCTTTCACCTATAAAATAGTGATAAATTATGTTTGTTGGCTACTGTGAGGATCAAATGAGAATCTGTATATGACAGTAATTTGTAAGGTATAACTAGCCAAATAAATGTACTTGCTATCATTATTCCCAAGATTGTCTTTCTAAAGAGTATGGCTTAGAGAATAACTGTGAGAAACATTCCACAATTATGCATGTGCTACTCATACTTGGAGACATTTCTAAAACATAGAACCAGAAAAGATCCAATTAAAACATTCTTTTTTAGATCAGGTGCAGTGGCTCAGGCTTGTACTCCCAGCGCTTTGAGAGGCTGAGGCCCGAGGATCCCTTGAGGTTACAGGGAGCTATGATCGCGTCACTGTGCTACAGCCTAGGTGTCAGAACAAGACCCTGTCTCTAAAAAAATAAGATAAAAACAAACAAAAACCCATTCTTTTTAGTATATTATGTATTCTAACTTTAAAAATATCTCTTATGAGGAAAGTTATCTTCAGTCTTATATCAGTATGCTTTATGGGTAGACTTGGGATGGCCCAGGCCAAGCAGAAGTAAGCAGGGTTCATATGGGAGATCTTTACAAAGAGTTACTTAGCTTTGCTTTTCCATTTCTGAGTGCTGGTTATTAGAACCTCACCTTATAGTAGCAGAAATCACCAGAAACAGAAAGCTGAGCTTCGCCCAAAGTTAAGCCAGAGGAATAAGGCCCAGGGATGAGGAATCAGGCCAATTTACAAAGAAAGGAGAGTAACTTAGGCTTGGAGTAGGAGAGTCCTGGATAACTCCAGAGAATGTTAAGTCCTTGTCTACAGGGTTCAGTGAGTTAAGAAGTATATAGTTCATTGCCCCAAATCAATCTCATCTCGTTTCCCTTGTTCAAATCCCTTTAAGGGTTCCATCTATAATATCCAAATTCCTGTGCATGACATTAGGTTGAACCATATGAAATTGATAATGTTTAGCCATTTTTGACTTAAAAAATGGCAATCATGTATATCTTAACTAAATACAAAAAGTCCCACACTATTAAGAGCATAAACTTGGAGCCAGACTACCTGGATTCAAATGCTGGTTCTGCCCTAATTAGCTACATGATCTGGGGCAAATAACCTCTCTGTATTTCAGTTTCCTCATATGTAAAAATGGAGGGATAACAATAGTACACACTTCGAAGATTTTGTGAGGATTAAGTGAATGAATATACATAAGGTGCTTAAAACAGTGTGTGGTACAGTAAGTGCTACATAAATGTTACCTATCATTATTATTATCACTCCATCTTTACCTCCAACCTTTTCCCCAGCTGTCTTGACTTTGTGCTCCAAGGGTACCAACAACTTACTGTTTCCTGAACATCTAATGTAGATTATTACCTTCTTGCCTGGTATGCCTTTTCCTGTCTTCACCTGGTTCATTCAGCAGTGTCTTTCCTGAGCACTATTATGCTAGGCCCTTAAGAAATAGGGGTGAACAAAATATACATGGTTTCTAGCCATATGAAGTTCACAATCTAATGGGAGAAACATCTGTTTAAAGACTGCTGGTCACCATCCATATGGACATTAAGACCCCTTCCCTTAGAAATGTCCCCTAAGAAGCTGTCCTTAATGCCCCCAGGCACAGTGAATCATTCTTCCTGTGTATTAATCCTGTTTCTAGGAAAATCCCTTTATAGTGTGACTATACTTATTTCAATGATGCACTTACATGCTGTTCTTCCTTCTAGAGCAGACTGTGAACTCCTCCAGGACAGAGACTGTTGGCCCTCTTCTCAGTGCCTCTAGTGTTGAACAGAGTTCCCTGGCTGAACTTCTTTTAATGGAAGTACCATAAATCATTATCTGGTTGTACTGGCCAACAAATTACCAAAGTTAAATATGTGTGGGAGCCACACTGAAATTTGAAAGAACCATATATAGTTTGAGTTACTTATTCTATTTGGGAAAGGCCTCTAAAGCAGCTGGGGTGGGAAGGAGGAATATAATCATATCAGCATGTCTTTTAGAAATAATTTTTAATAAATGACAACAAAACTTTAAGACTGTAAAACTTCTCTTAATCTCAGATTTTTATTTACCTAATTTTGATAAATATTATAAAAGAAATTAAATTGATTTTTAAAATTTGAATGTGGTTACCTTTACATTTTTTATAAAACTGTAACATTGACTATTCAGGATATGCTACTGTTCTGTGTTTACTTTTTAAAGCACTGCAAACTAATGATGTCCCCAAATACTACATATCATGGAACTTCTTTTCTTTCAGTGTTTGCAGTTTTATAATTATACCAATGCAATGGAGTATTTTTTTTTTATTTCAGCATATTATGGGGGTACAGATGTTTAGGTTACGTATGTTGCCCTTGCCCCCCCGCAATGGAGTATTTTTATTTATTTTTTTAACATTCATCCACTTTTCCATGCTTCAATTTCATAAGAAAATAAAATCAATATAGAAAACATTATTTTTTCCTTTCAAATGAGAGAAATGAGACACTCATGAGCTGATGCACTTCTTTAAAAATAATTATTAATTTATCATAACAGTTCAGGAAGGGAGAAAAATTACACCCAATGCCTTAGTCAAACCTTTTAGCTATCATTATTAATTAAGGATCCAGTTATAAATCAGAGGTAAAAATAACATCTGTGATTAAAATACTAGTCTTTAAGAACAGAGTTGAAAAATATTTTTAAGAATGACTACCTATAAGCTACATTTGATGCAATCTTTTGTATTAAATTTTGTTTATAGCCTTTACAAGAGTGCTGGAAACCGCAGACACTAAAGAGAAACTAGCTGACTGATGGGAAATACATTGAATGTAGTTGTTACATAAATCTGGATCTAGGGAACAATCACCAGACAAATGGAGAAGATATAGATTGCATCAATTTTTCTTGACAAGTTGTTGCTTCAATTTTTCATAGTCAAATGAAGATAACATGTGCTCTCTTTTTTTTTTTTTCCTTAGAGGGATATTAGTGGCTGCTTTTAAGACTTTGATAATTATGCAGCATCAGATAAAATTTCTGCTATTTAAAACTGTGAATAAACAAATACTTTAAAAATGTTAGCTTTACTCCTTTGTTCAATTTTCTAGTAAATGAGCCAAATTCTCCAAACTATTATCATTTATGAATATTTAGAGATAAGTAAGTCTTGAAATAGCTAGTAGTTGGCTATTCAGGTGTCCAACATCCTGGGCATGGACTTCTGTGGCATTGATCTCCTTATCATGGATGATGGCTCCTTTGTGGTGTGTGAGGCAAATGCCAATGTCGGCTTCCTAGCCTTCGACCAGGCGTGCAACTTAGATGTGGGTGCGATCATTGCAGACTATACCATGTCCTTGCTGCCAAACAGGCAGACTGGGAAGATGGCTGTCCTCCCAGGACTGTCGAGTCCCAGGGAGAAGAACGAGCCAGATGGCTGTGCTTCAGCTCAGGGAGTTGCAGAGAGCGTCTACACCATCAACAGTGGGTCTACCTCTAGCGAGAGTGAGCCTGAACTGGGAGAGATCCGGGATTCCTCAGCAAGCACAGTGGGGGCCCCGCCTCCCATGCTGTCCGAACCTGGCTACAACATTAACAACAGGATTGCTTCAGAATTAAAACTTAAGTGAATTCCTGCCTTTTGGCAGCATTTAAACCAAATCTTACTGCTTCCCTAGTAGTTTTCAGTGAATAAAATCTGGACTAATGTGAAAAAAAAAAAAAAAATAATAATTTTGGCTGTTACTTCACTTATTTTTGCTGCTACTGTACGGTGAATTTTAATGGTTAAGACAAAATTTTTCTGTTTTTCTGTGAATCACACTATCTCGTTTTCTAGCACTGTTTGCCTCTCTTCATGATAATGCTTTTATCCTCTAAGAGAATATTCTCTGAAATGAAGTCTAGGAAATTATTGACTTCTCTCTGATCATCAATTCCAAACTTATCGATTTATGACATGCCCTTTATCAAGGTAGAGAACTCTTCTCCCAAGAACACACTAATACTTCTTTCCAATAAAACTGAAAGTTACAGTATGAAGGAATTCCGACTTAAATACCGTAACTATCTTGTGCAATGCCTCATATGTGTTAGACAGAATCATTTTGGAAACTACATTTGAGTATGCACGCTTCGGCTATTCAGCAATAGGCTTCCCTCCACACAGTGCCCCATCCTACCTGCCCATGGCTCTTCTCTCAACCGCTGTACATTCAGTCTCTGTTCCTGGCTTGTTCTTTATCTCAGTTCCCTACTAAGAGGGGCCTGGAATTTACCCTCAATTCCTATCAATTGGACTGTGGCTCAGATGACCTGACAGCCCCCTTTCCCCTGCTGCTGCCATCTGGGCTATATTCTAAGTTGTCAGCATTCTTTTTCCTAAGCATAGCCCTTCTCCACCTCCAAACCCCTGCCTAGAGATCTTTCCTGGCATTCTCCACAAACTAACCGAGGCCTCTTGGATATCAACGTCAACCTGACTTGGGCTTAAGAGCACCTGTCTGCTCAGACACTGGGCACTGGATTGTGGCCTGATGTTCTCCTGACTTGGACTCTAGCCTTTGAACAGTCAGAGTGTAGCTCTTTCCCTGGCTCCACCTATTTCTAGCTTACTGTTCTCCCATCCTGGCCTCACAGCAGAGCCTGCTCAGATTAAGGCTGGAAGTCTGAATTTCACTGGAAAGACTTTGAGGAAATAATTTTTGCTTTGTTCACTGATGTATCCCTAGGATGGCTCCTGCCCCATAGTAAGCACTCAATAGATTAAACAAATAAATGAATGCCCTTCTGAATAAATTTATCTGTTTATGTGAGTGCCTGTATATCTGTTTATTTACTTAGCTGAGTGCCTTATCTGTTTTTTTAATTTCAGTTGCCCTCTTTTCAGGAATTTCCTCAGCTTGTTTGTTATATCTTTTCTGAGAAGTTACAGCCCATAATATAAGATGTGGCATTTGGCTTAGTACCAGTTGCCTATTTTGGTTTTATTTTTGGGTCTTTGGTAATTTTTAATTTAAATTTAATTTTAATTTCTGGAGATGCCTAGCATTTGGTTCCCAGTGTTTACAGCAGTATCTTTGGTTGTTTCTTCAAAGAAGATGTAATAACAATAACATTAATGATAATATTAATATAACTGATTATTGCACATTTACTATGGACAAATACTTTAGGCATATTTATCTCATGTAATTCTTGCAACAACTTTATGAAGTCGATTACATATAGATGAAATTTAGAAGACGCTGGAGAAGTACCAAAGCCTGAATTTGAACTGGATCTCTCTGACAGCAGAGCTGTTTTAGTCTACATGTCTTGCTACTCTACTAAGCAGTATGCACGATACTAACATGGCTTAACAATGATTCCCAGGCTCCCGACTTAAAATAAAACTGTTAGCTAAGAGCACATCAGAAAACAAATACAGGTTATTTCCTGCTTTTAGCAACAAACACTATATTAGCATATGGATGGCGGCTCAGTTATTACCAAAAGACTAAAAGCACTCACTAGTGTTACTTATAACATCAGTTATGTGGGGAAAAGATATTTCATAAACCCAATAAATAAATACATTGATTTCATCTTTTCTATTAGGAAAAAGATTAAATATCCCATGATGTAAATGTTAAAACATTAGTGTTCTATAATTTGGACAAAGACAGTTTAAGGAAAATAGAGTAATATTAATATTATAATACTAATGCTAAACCTCACTATATGATTAATGCTAACCAGCTGTTGTCTGTCTCCACTGAAGATCACAGGGGAAAAGTCTAATGTTACAGCAAAGGATTATTAAGATTGACAGGGAAGAATGCTATAGCCGTAAAATTTATTCAGCACAGAACAAGGTCATATTAAGTAAAGTTGCTGAATCACTAACCCTCAAAAATGTTTAAAAATAAAATCCACAATCAGCCATTTTTGATGGCTTAATCTAAAGCCCAAATACATTAAGAGTCGAGGTCTTTCAATATCTATTGCTAAATGCTCTATAATTCCATAAATTTGAACTTATGAGATTTAATATGAAATATTTCAAGAGCTCATTTACCAGAAAAAAGTTCTTTGAAGTAAAAAATTGAATTAGTTTCTCTCTTCTTCCCTAACTTCCTCCCAACAAATATATATTGAGTATCTTCTATGTCAGGGATATAAAGGTGAATAAAACACGGTTACCATCTTGAGGCGCACACAGTTTAATGCAGTTTCATTTACACGTATGTAAATGAAAAGGACAATAGAGCAAGTGATACTACAGAGTTAGGAATAGCCAATAAACTGTTTGCAGGTTTGCAGATTCATATTAAAAAGTGCCTATTAAATCCCAGGGACTGTATTAGACACTGGGATATAAGATTTAAAATGATCCCCTGGTCCTCAGAGAGCTCACAGTCGAATGCTGTGCTGTTCATTTTGGCAGCCACTAGCCACGTATGATTACTGAGCATCTGAAACATGGCTAGTCCAAATTGAGATGTTCATAAGCATAAAATGCACATTGGATTTGGAAAATTTGTATCACAAAAGAATGTAAAATACCTTATTAGCAAATTTCATACTAATTACATGTAAAATAATTTTTCATATAAAATTTTCATATACTTGTATTGAGTTAATAAAATATAGTATTAAAATTAATTTCATCTGTTTCTTTTTACATTTTTAATGTGGCTATGAGAAAATTTTAAATTACATATGTGGTTCATGCTACATATCTATTGGACATAGCCAATAGAAGATAAAGACATACAGAGGATTCTATTACAGCATCTTTGATAAGTGCTACAATAGTGTAGGAAAGGGAGGAAGGAAGATAGAAAAGACTTCTGGTTTTTCCCAAGCACCCAAATGTGAAAAAAAAAATCAAATAAAACTCAAAGTATTACATAAGTATCATATTAAATGCCAAACATTTTATTAAGCAGATATATTTTAACTGTGATATTTACTACAGTACAAAATCTTCAATCATCTTATTTTTTAAAAATGGGGATTTTATTATAAAGGTATGTCTAATTTTTTTATCATTTTGAAAACAGACATAAGTAAATGTAAAAAAGACTACCCACAATTATTAATACATTGTCTTTCTAAAATATTCTAGAATATATATGCATAAATGTTTATTTTTGTAAAAATTTATTTTAAACTTTTATAAGTTTATTTTTATAAAAATTAGATATCATAACAATTATTTGGTATTGTGATTATTCCTCTCAATAGTAAAAGTACTATCCCATATATGTTGAGATATAGGATGTTCCCCCAAATTTGCCATTATAAACTGATAAAATGACAACTAAAAACATATATACTTGATGCCTTATTTGTTTACTGCCTTGAGGTAAATTCTTTTGTTTTTTTATTTCAGGATATTATGAGGGTACACACATTTTGGTTACATTTTATGTCTTTGCCTTGCCCAAGCGAGGATTAGAGGTATACCCTTCCCCTCTACAATGCTCACCGCGTTGTGAGTTTATCCCCCACCCCCAAATTCTTAAGAGTTGAATTGCCATGTAAAAAGGCATAAAGATGTTTGGTACATTTTAATAATTTCAGCCCAAAAAACTTGCACCAATTTATAAATCTGCCAAAAGCATATGAGAGTACGTACTAATAATGGGAATTAAAAATTTAAAAAATCTTCACCAATTGGCTAAATAGAAAATGGTGTCATTGTTTTAAATTTGCATATCTTCATTTTCATATGTTTAATAAAAATTAACTAACCTGTTCATGTGCTAAATTAACTACTTTTTCATGTCCTTTACTCTTTTTATTTGTTTTTGTTTTATAAGAACACTTTATTTTATAGGTTATGAGATATTAAAATTTGGTTTATCAGATATGTTTCAAACTCTTTGCTCCAGGTTTCTAGGTCATTATTTAACAGTGACTGGTTGCTTGTTATGTAGAAGTACACAGCAGTGATATAAAAAAGAGTCTTAGAAATTCAATGAAGTTTTGATAAAATTACTATAAAATAGAGGACTTTAATATACCACTTTAGATAGAACAAGTACAAAATAACAAGTATATATGGATATGGAAAGTTTTAGAAGAATTAATGGGAATCTTAGGGTACATATTTGTGGCATTAAATTTTTAGATTGTAACAAGTTTTCCATATTTCCCAATAATTATTATTCAAACTGAAAAAAACTACTGAAAAAGTAGAATCATTTATGATTATTTACCTAGAATTTATTTTGTCATGAGAGGGTATGAGTGTCTGACTGTATTCCTCTGTCTCCATCCCTGCCCTACCACCAACAGTTAGATAATTGTTTCAACACCACTTATTAAAATAATTGTTTTGCCACTGATTTAAAATATCAGTTTATTTCATCTTATTTTTGCGACAAGGTCTCACTCTGTCACCAGGGCTACAGTGCAGTGGTGTCACCATAGCTCGCTGCAACCTCAAACTCCTGGGCTCAAGTGATCCTCCTGCCTCAGCCTCCTGAGTAAGTGGGAACTATAGGCGAAAGCTACCACACCAGGCTAATTTTTCTATTTTTTTGTAGAGACGGGGTCTTGCTCTTGCTCAGGCTGGTCTGGAACTCCTGGCCTCAAGCAATTCTCCTGCCTCAGCCTCCATGAGTGCTACGATTACAGATGTGAGCCACCACGCCCCACCTCAAATATCACTTTTATGGTATTCTAAATCTGTGTCTATGTGTTAGTCTATTTCTTGACATTATCCTCTATTTCCACCAATGCTTTTGTATGTATCTATGCCCACACATTATTGCTTTAATTACCATAGCTTTATAAAACGTCTTAACATTTAAATGGGAAAGTTCTTTCTCATCCTTCTTTGTTTTACAATGTTTTCTCCATTTTGGGGGCATATTTATTTTCCCATACATACTTCAGATCATTTTATAAATTTTCAAACCAAAACTTCATTTAGATTTTGATAGAGAGTATATTAAATGTATGTTCCATATATTAAAATAATAATTATAACCAATTTTAATTTGCATGTGTGAATTTATTATTTTAAGTACATTGACACCCACATACTCTAGCAATTTATGCTTGATTAACCTGTGGGTACTGCTGAATATTAGTGTGGGCATCTTAACACTTATAATCACAACTCTGCATTGCTACGTTGAAGCTTAAACACACAGTGAAGTGCATGCTACAGGACAGCAGAAGCCAGAATGATGGCAAACTGTCCTGACTGCTTTTTTCCTGATTTTCATTAAGTAACTCCCAAATATAAATTAGAAATATCATAACATTATTAATGAGACTGAAGGCAACAGTTAAAATCACATACTGATATTAAAAGTGTTCACTGTGAATGCCTTATTTAGAAGACTATTATTTTATGCCCCAAAACTGAAAATTGAAAGTTGTCACAGATATTTATAATATGCCAAAATTAATGATTATAGATAAAAATGTACTTTGAGGAGCTGGGCACTTAATATTATTTGATAATGAAAAAATAGTTCTCAGTATTCCTCTCATGAAAAGAAAACATGTATACCTCTCAAAGGTATGATAAAGATTTGTGTGATCAATAATTGGGTGAGGAAAGAGAGGCTGCAAAAAATATATTTCTTGTCCATGCTAGGATAAACTTAACCTTTAACACTGCAGCTGCTAAGCTACTTTTGTATTTCACATATCAAATTAAATGTTAAATCAGGGGCTTATAAAATTTCTAATTTACAGTTTTCAATAAAACTGGGAAAAGTTATGTATTGTAATGAAATAGTAGCATAAATAGTTCCCCAAAGTGGTTAGTTTTAAAATAATTTATATTTGGATTTTGTATTGGTATTCAATACAGATACGTGAGAAAGCCTTCTTGTTTCCCAAAAATGACTCTATATTAAAAGGTAATCCACGATTCGATGGAAATGCATATAATAAATGCCAATAAATATTTAGAACGCTGTGAGAAATAGTCTTGGAAATTTCCCAATACGAGAATGTAGCAGTTAGGTTTCTGTGTATTAGAAGTGTGTGATTTCCTGAAAAGCTAAGATAGAGACTAACATAACCTTTTCTGCTGGCTTGTGAACCCCCTGAAAACCTTTCAAACAAAGCCTGGAAACCTGTTCTCCCCAATCTTGACATCTCTAACTCTTTCAGCACTCACCAAAATGTAGACTCCTGAGAAGTCTTTCCTGACTTCCTATGTAAGTAGATTTCCCCATCCTACTTCCATACAGTTTGCTCTCATCACCGCATCCTGTTTGCTTCCATCACAGCATTTATCACAACTAGTATGTACCTAATTATCTGTTTCTTTACCCATTTTTTATCTGCCTCCTCTATCCTGATTATAAGCTATATAATGACAAGGAGTGATAGAGCCAGTCTTTCATGTGACGCTTGGCACAAAATAAACAATCCAGTAAGTATCTGCTAAATAAATGAAAGAAAGTAGAGATCAGGCCTGAGAAGGTTTGTCTCTATTTACTCTAAGTTCCATACCTGTGAGAGACAATATCGACAATAAATTCTTATTCATTAATTGATCCTTTTCTTGAAAATTAAAAATTACCTTTTTGATTCACGAATTTTTCCTGGTATTCGTGGTTGGGTTTTGATGGCCACAGTCCTGAAATCAGGATCGCAAACTCCTCTTTTCTTCCAAGCACTTTTTTGTAGTGGTTCCATGTGTAATGGATAAGGTAAGTAAACAGAGGATCAAAGCAAGGTAGTATTGTTCCTGTTGCTCTATCCCTTCCAAGAGGAAAGAAGGCTAGATTGCTTAAAGATATAGCACGCGTACAAACATGAAGCAGGGTCCTCATCTTCATGACACTTTCGCTGGGGATCAGAGAATAGACGAACAGGTGCGAGGAAGAGGAAGAGAAGCACCCTTTGGACTGAAGCAGCTATTCCAGACCACACTGTGAGTGCTTAGAGGTATTTTTCTGTGTTTTAAAAGTAATAACTACAATTATTTCCTAGCACATAACTGCAGTATCCACAGAGAATCCAATAAAGGTCAAGGAATCTGACTGAAAATATGGTTTCTGGAACTCAGCCAATTACTGGCTGTATTGGGGGGAAAAAAATTAAACCAAACAGCCAAAAAAATGAGGTTCTGAGCCCTAAGAAACAAATGAGCCATCCCTGGATGTCACAGTTTCAGCCTTCACTGTTTCATCCTTTCTAACAAATCAGAAGAACAAGGAGTCCTGAAGAAGTCAAGTGATGCCTAAAAAGAATTTCCAATTTAAGAACAAGGATATTAAAGACAACATGAGAATGCTGTTATTCTAAAACTCCTACCTCTCAAGTAACAAAGTCTTCCATGAGATGATTTATGATATAAGACTCTGGGGAACATCAGGTTTTTAGAAGGAGTATCTGAAGACAGAAAAAAATCTATCTGCTACTTTAACATTTCAGAAACAATACTACTACTAATTAAGACTTGCTCACATTTATGGAGTGATTAAAATGTTCTAAGCACTATGCTAAACATTTCACATTTAATCTTCACCAATCTTCTATAAGAGCTATCATTATCATCCTAATTTTATAGGCTGTGTTATGCATGAGTTTGGGGAGGGGGAAATGGTCTGAAATTATATTATTAAAAATATCTGACTGCAGGAGGAGACAGTGAACTTAATCACAGATGTTTATAGATTTTAACTAACACATCCCTAAGAGAAATTTAGTAAACTTATTTATGTAAAACCATTTATATAAACTGATCAAATGTTTAAATCATAATTTTCACAGTGATCATTACTTTTTGGTCATGTAATTATCCAAACAATGGTTCACAAAACCCCAATGTATGTATATAAGAGGAAAGTACAGATAACAATTCTAAATCTTCAATTCCTAGGGTGTTAGGATCTTGAGAACAGTAAGCTTAGTGAAAGAAAAAAAAATTTGCTTTAAGACTTTTCCTACTGATTAGTAAAATACTGATTATATTTTCTTCCTATTAAATGCTTTTCTTCTATAAGATGTTAAGTAATTGGCTCAGAGTCATAGTTTTGAGGATCTTGGTTTAAGGCTGTCCATTAGAGAAGGTAGCGAAGAGAATCATTAGCAAAAATGTCTAAGAAATGACAAGAAAATCTTACAGCTGGCAGATATGTTTCCAAGAACAACTGATACCTTTCTGAATAGAGGAAGGGAGGAGGATCTACAAGGTCATTTTTGGCAATTTACGTAAGAGTTTAATGAAAAACTTCTTCCATCTCACCAGTAAACAAAGTGTTCATACTCCCTGTGAACCACTGGTCTAAGCACAAGCCACTGAGTGGAACATATTGCTAACAATTTCCCATTGCATTTAGTTTCTGAAAGCCTCCCAACTGATTATTACAACAAGCGTAAAGGAAATTGTCGAACACCTAATTTTTTGTTCCTTTAAATATTTTTTGCCTTATTACTGTTAATGTAAGTCCACAAGTGTAACCAGATCCTGAAATGTTCAACAGGTTAAAATGTCCTCTAGCTAAAAGGAGCAATGATGAAAATGCAAATTTACCTTCTTTTGCCTAGCAGTCACTGATCCTAGAATTAAATTTCAGTCTTATGTAGGCCACAAAATGATTATTCTGCTTTTAACTTGAAAAACAAATGTGAATACAATGTTATTAAGTAAAGAACATAAGGCGAAAATATTTAAAACATGTCTTTCATGGGTATGAGAACTATGTCAGCTATACTTGGGCATATGAGGATAAATATCTATATATCCCAGAAGGAGTGCTTAATACTCTGATTTTCTATTTTTATTGTAACTAGTTTCTAGTTGTGACCCTATACAATTAAATAATAACAGTAGCTATTTGTATAGTTCACCATTTATATATTATTTTTATTTATATTATTACATTATCATTTAGTCAGTAAACACTTGGTACATCACTACCTTATGAAAAATCCCTTGCTAAGTGGCTGAGAGGTAGTGCTATCGTTACATTTCATTATCTAGGGAGGATATCAGAATAATATACAGCTAATTATTACAAAAATTCAGGCATCTAAAATCTTATTCCAAGTAACCTCATTTTATGTAAGAATTACACGAGTTTATCGCACAATGGTAGATGTACACCACAGTGTCCATATGGTTTATAGGAGCTTGACATTTCCCTGTTTAGCATAAAATAGTGGAATTGGAAGGTATACAGAATTATCAACACATACGAATTTTTGTTTTGTAATATGACACTTCTGACCCATAGAATTACATATGGGTCTCATCCAATATATATAGAAATAGACTCAAAATTTAATGGTAAAGGTCATTAAACCTTTCTGCTTTACCATTCTAGAATGTAATCCTGAAGGAAAAAGAATCTTTCTGAATTGTAATATTATGAACATAATGAAGTTATTAATAGCATATTAATAGCATACTATTAATAGCATACTCAGCATAACTGAGAAAGAATCAGGAATGTCAACAAAGTCCCTTAAAATAAAGGTAAAATACCATAGGAAAGATGAAATGGAAAGGTAAAAGCTTGGACAAATTATCTCACGACAGGTTCCTTTCCAAGAGCTCTGACATTTATAATGGCAGAAAGTAGCAAAATCTTTTACCATAAACCTAGAAATTCCATTCATCTTCTGTTCTCTGATTTTTTTTTAAAAAGCATAATCATATGTGGATTTTTATTTTCACTTTGCTTTAGTCCTTACTCTGAAAGACTAAGTAATTTTCACTTATACAAGGAGCGGAAAATAACATTATGCTTACAAATGCCATTTGTTTTCATTCAAGCTGTGTGTTTGTCTTTACTTACAAACAGTGTCATCCCAAAGGCAAAATGCAATGCAAATGTTTTACGTGTATGAAGACAGGCTGCATCAGTGACAATTATCTTGAAATTTGATGACAGCCTACAATCAAGGACATCAGCACAAGCGGAATGTAAATATCCATTTGTTTCTCAGAATAAGGCAAAACAGAAACATTTCAAATGAATAACTTGATGCAGATTTGGTTTAATTCATCAGGTATGCTTTAAAACTAGAAGACTGAGTCACTTAACATTTTAGATGACAAACACATTGTCAAAATATACTTGCAACCAGAGATAAAGCAATCCATTGACACTGTTATTTTGTTTTCTGATTATCTGACAGAGCATTCTCCTTAAAAAGGGAAAAGAAAAAATCCATGAAGCAATAGAAGCAGTCAAAGTTTTTTTACTGAGGCTATAGATAAAATAATTCTCTTATAACTGATATCTAGAATCAGTACTATTACATTGCTTGTCAACATCTATCAGTACAGGAGACTGGCAAAAATCATTTCATAGGTTTCCATTTTCCTAGTGTAGGTTAAGCATTTTTGGAAGCATGGCGACCTCTTCAGGACACCACTACCATTAGACCAAGGCAGCCAAGGGAGCACAGATACTGTAATTTGCACAGGGCCCAAATACACTCCCTTTCGGCTCAATTATCTGACTTGTTGAAAGAAATGTTTCCCCAGTTCAAACCCTTTTATCTGACTTCTTTGGTATCGCATAATTTTCCATGTTATATTCTAGTTGCATGTGTATGCGTGTGTATGTTCACCCTTTTTTGTCTAATCCATTTATTATCCTCAAAAGTTGTCGGTTAAAACCTGCATGCATTATATTATTTTCCTTTATGTGAAAAAACCCCTTGATGGAAGAGAGTTTGTTATTCATTATAGAATTCTTTATTAGAGTAGTATGCCTAGCACAGAGTAGACCAACATGGCTTGAGAAAGGAAAGTGGGGCGTAGGAAGAAAAGAAAGGAGTTTATAGTAATATTTGTATAAGGTATAATTTCATACTTTTATAAAGAGAAAGCATCAAACTACAAAATGTAAGAATAAAAATATCACAAACCACAGAAGTAATTGGAAACTGAAAATTCTGATCCTTCCAAAAGGACAGAGGATTCTTTCCTGGCAAAAAACCCCAAATCTGTCTGGCAGAGTACTAACACAAACCTTACTTATAGAGATATCTAAAAATAACTTGAACTATTTTTATAATTTTAAGTTGAAAAACCTGAGAATATGAAAACCATTATAAATAAATCTCAAAAATCTCCTGTAAAGATAATTTATTAATAAGCCACTTACTTTGCTATGGCCATGCAAGCCCTTTTCCACTTACAATTGCCTAGTCTGGTTAATAGGTATGGTAGTATTACTTGGAAAACATCTGGTTTCAATTTGGATCTGAGAAATCTAGGAGTCATCTTCACCCACCATGGCCAACCTATCAATAAATCATATTACTTCTACTTTCTAAATGTTCTTTAATTTTCATCTCTTTTCTGTCACTACTGTAGTTTAGGCCTTTCTAATCTTTTGTCTATCTCCCTAGTCTTATGTGTTTACAAATTTTCATAATAAAAATATTAAACTCTTCATCAGCAACAACAAGCATTTAATGGCTACTATGTTATGGGCCTGAGAATTTAAAATAAAATAATTACTTTCATACTATCTCCTATGATGATAGTTAAGAGTTAAAACAAATTTATTATTAGCAACAAATATCTCCTGGTCCATCTATTAAGAATTGAGGAGGTCAGAGGAGAGAGGGTAGAAAAAGCTAAGGAGTAAAGAAGAGGGAAGGACAGAGAAAAAATCCATACACTCGAATGCAAACAATGTAGTTGGAGAAGCAAGACATTTACTTTAGAAGATACTAGGGTATGGTAGGAATAACAGGGACACAGAGAAGGAGGGGAAGCTATGGTGGCATAAGTAGGATTTGGTCTCAAAGGAAAGTTAGAGACAGAAAGGCTGAAAAGAGGGATAGAACAATCTTTCAAATGTTTTTAGTTCTCATTTTAGAACAGGGGTCAACAAAACATGGCCCATGAGCCAAATCCAAGCTGCTTTATTTTTTTGGTAAAGTTTTACTGGAATACAGCCATGCTCCTTTGTTTACATATTTTCTATTACTGCTTTCGCTGCATTACTGATGGCAGAGTCGAGCAGTTGTGATGGAAACCATATGACCTAGAAAGCCTAAAATATCTAATACTGTATTTGCTCCTGATGGAAAAGTTCTAGAGCAAGGGTTCATCCATTTTTGTCTAATCCAGTTATTATCCTCCAAAGTTCCGAGTTAAAACTGTTTATATGCTGTACATTATTACAGTCAGCTTCATAAGCAGTGAAGTCTTGATACTAGCATATGAGAAATGAGGAAAGCAGTACCATTTACTTTAATACCTTTGTGAAATACTATCATTTTAATAAAGTTTACTTCTGTCTGCTCAAACATTTGCAGTGTTACACAATTCAAAAGTGATAAAGGCAAAATTAATAATTGAGAGCTACTGGGAAATAAATTAGTTATATTAAATTTAGTCCTGGGTATGCCATGATCACCATTTGCATTCATGGTAAGTTATAAAAAAACATGGCTTGTGAATGGAATTAATCCTACGACAAGTCCTTGTACATTGCAGTGAGGGACGTTAATGCAGTGGGTGGGGCAGTGAGCACTTGTCTCTGACTATATACAGTTTACTACATGGACAAACAGTAGACTTTGAATTCCAAGAATGTCACTTCCGCACTAGTTGTTACCACATTCACTTAGAAGGCATAAGGGCAATTATACCTTAGAGAACAGTCATTCTTATGCCCCTGATTATTTATTATTTCAGCATATTATGGGGGTACAGATGTTTAGGTTACATATGTTGCCCTTGTCCCCCTCCCCACTCCAAGTCCGAGCTTCAAGTGTGTCCATCCTCCAGGAGGTGCACATCGCACTCATTGTTTGTGCATATGCCTGTCCCCTCCTCCCCCCGCTGCCCAACATCCAATAAATGTTATTCTTATATGTGCACTTAAGTGTTGATCTGTTAATACCAATTTGATGGTGAGTACATGTGGTGCTTGTTTTCCTGTTCTTGGGATACTTCATTTAGTAGAATGTGTTCCAGTGCTTTCCAGGAGAATGTAAGAGGTGCAATATCACCGTTGTTTCTTAAAGCTGAATAGTACTGCATGGTATACATATACCACATTTTATTAATCCACTCATGTATTGATGGACATTTGGGTTGTTTCCACATCTTTGCAATTGTGAATTGTGCTGCTATAAACATTCGGATGCAGGTGTCTTTTTCATAGAGTGTCTTTTGTTCTTTTGGGTAGATGCCCAGTAATGGGATTGCTCTTGTTTCATCTGTTATCTATTTCCCATGGCTTTTCTCTTGTATATTAAATGATTTAACATTAAATAATGTTTTGAGTATATCATCTTTGGAGCAAATTTGGGAAGTTTGCTTTTTCAACAAATATCATTATCAAATAGTAAGCATTTATAAAGGTCAAGCATATTTTTTGCTGCAAAAAGTTAAGATTCTTTAACACTTAATCTATTTAATTCCTTTGAGCATGGTTTACTCAGTTGCACTGTGTGCCAGGGACTGTGCTAGGCAAGGGGGATGGGACCTTGACATGAATAAAATATGGTTCCACCCTTCGAGAGGTTCCCAGAATGTGCCGTACATGCACGTACATTTACAGCAACAATATTTAAACAACTTCAGAAGAAGAACTGAGTAGTTTCAAGAGAAGTGTTTCAAATGAAAAATTTAAGTAAATTTCTGTTGCCCCAAGACTTCAGCAGATACTGTTTGAAAGTAGTGGTTCTCAGACTTTTTCATCCTGTAATATAAAAAAGTTCCTGAAATATCCTATGTTTCCCTTGCTTCTTAGTGTTAAAAAAAATGAGAACAAGAGATATATTTGAATATATATATATATATAATCCATACCCTTTTTTATATCCTTTCCTCCTGCTTAATTGAGGACTCCTGATATCCCCAAGTTACAGGGACGTAGGCAGAGGATCCTAAGGCAGATCATAATCAGGCAGAAGAAAGCCAGTTTCATTCCAGCAAAGACCTAACAACACCCCCGCTCCCTGCCCTGTATTTTTATTATTAACTCTGCAACTGAGCGACTGTGGAAGATGAACATTGTCCTATTCTGGCATCAGCAGGCTATTTCTAGATTCAGCAAGTGATGGAAGCCTACTCTTATCTCTTGTCAAAATCTAGGGGATTCTAGACCATGACTGTTTTCTTGCATTGGGAAGGACAGAGGGACAGGTAGATGGATCAGGAAAGACAGATGAATCAAGTGGGCATGGATAGCCATGAAAATGTGAAATGTTTCATGCTACTAAGAAGAGGCAGTCAGAAAACTGGTTGTCTGCTCTTCTCAGTAAGATACAAACAGGATCATGATGAATAGGAAGTAAGAACATGTACTGCTGAAAACTACAGTGACTCTTCTGTATCAGACATTTCTTTTTAAGCAATATTCAAATGTTTTATAAGATGGGTTCACTTCAACTGTAAAACAGGGATTTAATAAAGACAATGGGGAAAAAGCTAATTCCCGTCTCTTCTCATAAAGAAAACTAACACACAAACACATCAGGCAAAACTTTCTTGATGTTGTAGTCTTTTACTTCTAAGTAAATAAGGTCTTGGAAATGGAAATATGAAAATAAAAGAGAAGGTATATGCAACCCAAAAGCTCTGGGCATAGTGATTTTTCCCAGTGCCTGCCTTGGAGTAGCAGCTCAAGGAAGGCCCACTGAGACGGCCAGTAGGGGCTGTCTGCAGTGTTTACCTCATCTCCACTATGGTTGACACCATGGTCCTTTGCACAGGGAGGCTACTTTCTTAATACAGAATAAAGATAACCATCTGCATTTATCCCATTCAAACCTTTAACTTGCATTGTCTTCAACCCATGTATTCCTGCATCTGTTTTTGTTTTCTTTTCATCTTCTAATATGCCTTGGTGTCCAACTCCCTCTTTTCTTTCTATGAATGGTGCTTTTACAAATATCTTTTTCCTACTGGTAGTTTATTTGGCCAGAATTAGAAAAATTTCTGAATACAATGAGAATATATTTTTCTCTTTTGTTTTCCATTATGATTTGTGGGACCACAAAGACATCAGTGCTGATGTGATTTAAGATTTTAAAGGAAGCACTTAAACATCGGAGTGGTTACTTAAATAAGCAAATAATTAGACATTATTCCAGAGTTATTTTTCTGTCAAACTGGACTAACAGTACTAGAAATGACAAATATTAGGTACAACCATCATAAATTAACTTTTGAAATTACATTCTTATTTTAAATATCCAGACACAAAATTAACTGTAAATTTTCAAATATATTTAGGGTTCAGAAAATCACACATATGTTCTTCCATGTTCTTTTCTTATCCTCAAATATTTCTTTCATTGATTCACTGGTTAATTCAAAGCTTCACTGATTCATTCATCCATTTACTCATTCATTTTTCTTCTATCATTTCTGCATTGTTATCTCTAGGTCAGATCTTTCCCGAGTGCTAGGTGTAAATACACGCTTGCCTAGTCAATAACTTCATAAATATTTACAGGTATTTCAGATGCAACATGTCCCAAACTAAACTTTAAACTCAAAATTTTCATCCACAATGCCCCCACTTCCAAAACCTGCTCCTCTTCCAGTGTGTTTCCTGAGTGAATAGAGCCCTAGTATCCAGCTGTACAAGCCAGAGACCTGGAAAATGTTTTGATTTCACCTTCTCTGAAAACTTCCCTTCCCTGTATCCATTCTTCTCTCAGTGTGGTCTCCATTCTCTGACCACAGTGGTCTGCATGAAACATAAGTTTGATCTCCCCTACTTAAAACCCTACAGTAGCTTGCCATTGCTCTTAGGATCAAGACCAATCTCCCGGCCTATCCTCACAGGGTTTCATCCCTGCCACCTCCCTGGTCACATCTCAAGTCAGTATTCAACCCAGTCATAATTTGATTTCCTTTCATTGCCTTGAAAGGTCATTTTCTTCCCAATCTCCATGCCTCTGTCTCGTAATTGATCATTTCCTTTCTTCTTTTCCACCTTCCTTTAGTTTCTTCCTAACTTTCAGTTCAAATGTCACTTCCTCAGGGATGCCTTCCATGGCCTCATGATCTTACTTTTAAATGCTCTTCTTGTATAACTACCTGTTAATGCGTATCTTGCTTACTAGACAGACTTTAAGCACCAGGGGACAGAGACCCCAGCTTATTTGCTCAGCATTTTATTTGCAGCACTTACCCTGTGTCTGACATATAGAAAACACTTTAGTGCATATTTAATGACTTCAGTTGAACTAACGTTTATGAAGCACCTGCCATGTGGTTGTTTTTCAACACCCAGATGTTTACAAAGTAAATATTCTTTAATAAAATTGTGTATGTGGTAGGGGGAGGGTGATGAAATCTTTTTAAGTTCTGCTAAATATGGTAAGAGGTTAATTAGGAAATCTCTTGGGAATTAAGTTTATTTTTAATGAAGTTGATCATATAAAAGAAATTCAATAAATGATTCTAATATCTGTTGGTGGCTTTTACAACTTAGACTGATGTATGCTAATTGTTTTTGTCCTAGTACAAAAGTCCTTCAGAAATCCTATTCTTTTTTCTTATTAACCACACTGTCAATAAGTTATCAAGATGTTTTTGTATCTTCACTTTTCTTCCCTTATTTTCCTTGAGAGTGAGGAGCATGTCTGAATACAACCTTTTATAAAGAAGGCATTTAATACATAGGTTTTGACTGATTTAATTTGTGGTAAATAAAGTGGCTGTAGAGATTACGAATAAAATGAAAAATTTCGCCAGGTGAGATTATATGATATCATAAAAGCAAAAATATAGAAATCTTAATAATCTGTTTCTACTAGAATATATACTTAAGTATAAATTTGAAATGAAAATTACAATTTTCTTTCCTTCACACAATACATATTCAAGAAAAAATAAGTCTTAAAAATGTATAACATGGTACAATGTGATTTTAAGAAGGGCAAATTCTTAAATTACATGCTGAATATGTTTTCCTTTGGTTATAAAGAGGCTTATAGATTATTTGTATATGATGCCATATGGTTATGTCCTGCCTGGGATTTTTAAAGACCTTAAGTATCAGATACAATTATTTTAAATTTATTCCTTCATTAATTTATGTAAGTGAATAGAAGCCTAATTTTAAAGAGGTAAAGTGGAAATTTTAAGAATGAAGGGAGAAATATTACTCAATGGGAACTAAAGTTCCTTGTTACATACTCTATATCTTAAATGGTAAGGAAGTACCCTGGAACTGTTCTAGCCATAGCATTCATATATGCTCACATAATTTACATAAGGAATGGGCAGAGGGCAGATAAGGGAGAAAGAGGCTAAATAAAATATTTGCCTCCTAAGCACTCTATCACATAACAATACATCTGTTGTTTACTGTCAATTATTTTGAAGTACATATTAAAAATTAATATTTTCTAGTACGTTATCTGTTGCTGCTTTCTTAAGCCCTGACCATTACCTGAGATAAAACAAAGTCAATATAACAAGTAACTACTGTTAGATGAAAAATGGATGGAAATTGGATTATATTCACCTTCTGTGACCCTTGGAAAATGAGAGTATTCTGAAAAGAGCACTGAAACTGTCACACTGTAGCTCTGCAATGATCACATTCAAACAATTCAAAAAATCCCCTAAGTATTCCAAATTCTTTAAACTAACTCATGACAGAAGAAGAACTTTGTATGTATAATACACACAAGTGTGTATCAGATACAATTACATCTTTTTTCATTTGTGCATTATAAAGAAATGAATCAGTGAAAAATAAAAAGGGAGAATTAAAATTTATGGGTGAAATAACTTATAATTATTGTTCTAGAAAGTCTTTAGTCATCTAATAGCAATCAGTCAAAACTTTGGACCTATTTTATTTATTCATTAATTTATCCATTCATCCATTCATCCATCATGTCAGATGCTTATTAAACTCCCACTATATGAAAAGCACCCACAGAAAAATGTTCAAAGAAAATGTTCACTACTTCTTTTCTTCAAAAGCAAATGAAACTGTGCAATAAAAAGTTCAGCATTAAAAGATCAATTTAAGAACACAAAATAGGCAAGTGCTCTTTTTTCCCTCTAATACAAATCTATCCACAAGCAGAAACGAGCACACCAGACCACAAAATAGTCATGATTCCAAGCTATTTTATAAAAGCATTTAATATTTATTACAATAGAGGTCATTTTACCCTATGGTACATACTGTTACTTTGGAAGGATATGGCCTTTTTCATACTAAACATAATTGCAAGTGAATAACATGTTCTCACTCATGTCACTTTAGTTCTACAGATATCATTAACTCTCCCAAAATTAGGCATGATCTATTCTCATTATGAACTGGCAACAACAGAGTTATTTACTTAGGTAAATAATAACTGTATTCATTTACGAGTCATAAAACCAGAGACCCCCAAGGAAAAAATATGACCCTGTATAAATGCATACATTTAATTTTACTTTTCTCTCTAATCAAGGATTCTATGAACTAGGAGACCATTTATGAGATATACTTTTTAAAGATCTATCATTTATTTGGGAAACATATGCCCAATTTAAATGCAAAAAATTGCAGATGAGACTTTGAGTACCATTCATTTCAAGGTCTTTCTTTTTCTTCCATCACAAGAATTATAAAGTTAGTGTGGTAAAAAGAAAATGCCAGATGGAGTGCTACTCTGTCCATGTTGCTCATGGCTATATAACTAGCACCAGGACAGTACTTAGCATATAGTGGCACCCAGTAAAAAGAAAATTATGAGTTATGTTTTTCTTTTATTTGGCTCGTTGCAGTTTTATGCCTTAATGTTAGAATTATTAGAATTACACATGAATTTGTGAGGAAAATAATACAGGAACACCAATTTTTGAAGTCTCTCTCAGAATATGAAGTATCTTTCACTCCCTTTTTCATATTACACAGTTATCCATCCCATGGTATTGTGGGGGATTGGGGTTCCAGGACCTCCCTTGGATACCAAAATCCATAGATCTCAAGTCCTTTATATAAAATGGTGTAGTAGTTGCATATAACCCACACTCATCCTCCCGTATACTTTAAATCATCTTAGATTACTTATAATACCTAATGTAAATGCTATGTACATACTAAATAGTTGTTATACTTATTGTTTAGGGAGTAATAGCAAGGGAAAAAAGTCTATACAGGTTCAGTACAGATGAAACCATCTTTTTTTCCAAATATTTTTGCTCCAAGGTTTGTTGAGCTCACAGACATGGAACCCATGGATACAGAGGGCTGACTATATACAATTACCAGCAAATCCCAACGGCTCTACCTTCAACATACATCCACAGAATGTGGCTACTTCTCATCATCTCCACCACTACCAACTTGTTTAACTCCCATCATCTCTCATTTAGACTACTGTAATAGCCCGCTAAATGGTCTTCTTGTTCTGCACTTGCCCCCTTATAGTCTATTTTCAAAAAAGAATTCTGATTCTTGAAAAACCTAGGACAGATCAAGTTAGTCGTCAATGGCTCCCTCCTCATGCAGACTAAAAGCCATAGGACTTTCAATGGCTCACAAGACCTTTGTGACCTGGCCATCTAATAACTAACTTCATTTTCTGTCTTCCTTGTTGTCCTACTTTGGACACACCTAGGATGCCCCTGTCTCAGGTCCTTTTTGCACTTGCTGCACTTATTGCCAGGAAGGCTCTTTTGACTGATAATCACACAGCTCATTCCTTTATCTCCTTTGGGTCTTCTGTTAACACTCTATATAAATGAGTGCCCTTTTCCACCATCCCATTTCCCTTTTATTCTATTTTATTATCCTCTATATCACTTATCACCATGTAGAATATTTTATTTTTACGTACTATTTTTTAAAATGCACTTACTATCTGCTGCCCCTTACTTCTGTAAGTTCCACGATGGCAGGGCTTTGTTTCATTCACCAGTATAGCCACAGAATCTAAAAAAGCACTTGATCCAAACATACTTATCATTGGTAACACTTAGCTAAAAGAGTAAAGTAAGGTAGCACACTGTGGAGAAATGGGCTGGAGATAGAGATGAACTACCTAGAGGAATCTTTTAACTTTGTGTTTTCCCCAGAGTAAGGATGAGGCCTGTTGACACCAGGTTCGGTACAAAAACCAGTTGTACCAGTAGAGTCCTGTGTTTAAAACATTACATTCAACAACACTACATAGATGGATCAGTACTCCCTGAATGGTGTTGTAAGCTACATTATAGCATAGCAAGAAAATGAGCTCACATTCAACGAGTCCCTATCGTGTTCAGGTAGTGTTATCATTAGAAATTGGGGACCATGGTAAAGTGAACTGAGATATCCAGCATTTGCACTTACTTTATGTGGCCATCTTTTTCTGAAAAGTTTATGTATCTTTGGCTAAACAGACAACTTAATCTAATCTTAAAATGTTATAGACATGTGTGGTCTCTTCCTGGTAAGTTGTGGGGCCCTTAACATGCTATAGGGATATTTCCTAGTGGAGAATCTTGAGATACTCTTGCCTCCTCTAACTCAAATCAGTGTGTCAGAGTGAACATTATTGTCTTTATTTTATACTGGAAGAAACAGAAGCATATTAAGTAACTTCACTCATTCGACACATTTTTACTGAGCACCAACTAGATGCTGGTACTGTTTTCTGTATTAAGGATTGAGAAATGAACAAAATAAAGTCAATGTCCTCTTGGAGCTTACATTCTAGTTGGGGGAAATGAGCAATAAAAAGTAAATCAGTATTTTATATATGTGTGTGAATACATACATACGCACATATGTACACACACATATGTCTATGTTTATATAAATAAAATAATCATCAGGTGATGGTAAGGACTGTGACAAAAAACAAAGCAGGGTAAAGGTTATAGGGAATATATGGGTGGGGACTGGGAGGAGGTACAAAGTCACATAGCTAATTTGTTGAGCTATGATTCACAGGACATTACAATTCTAAATGTGTAGTCTTAACCACTGTGCTGAAGTTGCTAAGTGGCTCTGCAAAGGGTAGGCCTAATGGGTATCAGAATTGGCAATGTAGAGGAAAACCACCTGATTTGGTGCAGAAACACCTTAAAAGTGATGGCCTGAGAATGAAAAGGACTTCTTGTAGTTCTTTTGTATTTTATAAAATAAAGAATAAAAACAATAATTGGATTAAAAACCAGTAATTCTTAAAATTA
This sequence comes from Propithecus coquereli, assembly GCF_000956105.1. Lineage (NCBI taxonomy): Eukaryota > Metazoa > Chordata > Mammalia > Primates > Indriidae > Propithecus > Propithecus coquereli. The sequence goes on along the minus strand of NW_012148230.1, from coordinate 2,314,397 downwards.
CTGAGATGAGTCAATGTCTAGCAAATGATACAGGCTAGAGTTCTCTGGTTCTATATGTTAATTGCTCCATTCCTGCCTCGGAGGCCAGAGTAGGAGACAATTTGCAAGCCAGACAGCTCAACTTGTTTGTCATCCATGTTCTGATGGATTCCCCAGAGACCAGAATTTCCATTTGAGTGAGACTAATTAGAAAAAGTGAGCTATGTTAGCATAAACCAGGTTTGACTTGAGAATCTGAATTCAATCAATGGTCAACCAAATCTCTGGGGTAATCATGAACCCAACTCTACTGTTACAAGCATGCCTGCCTGTTGTAGGAGCCAGGACTCAAGGACTGCATGGACCAACTGCAGTCCTTATATGTGGAAATGTGTGGGAATGGATCATCCAGGAAAATATAGAGATAATACGTGTAAAAGATTCTCTTATCCCTGCAACAAGGCTTCCTCTAAATCAGCACTTATTAAATGGTTTTAAGTTTTGCTTCACGCAAGAGGAAACAGAAGAACCTGAGAAATGTATCTAACACATGGTTGCAGCTTCTTGTTTTGTTTCACAGGCTTTGTCATCAGTTCAGAATTGGCTTGAATCTTCATCTCACTTGCTTTGTGACACTGGACAAGGTACTTAGTCTTTTGTGGCTCAATTTGTTCTATGTGAAATACAGATATATGGTACCAACGTCATAGAAATATGAGGATTAAATGAGATGATGAACGTAGTTGGCAAACAGTGAGCACTCAATGATCTGTGACAGCCACCTTCTGGAGCCTGCTTAAGTCCATGTCCCATCCTCCGAGAACTGCCCATCTGCACACACAGATTGGCTCCTCTAGCTCTAGGTAACTGTGACTTGCACATTCTTCCCTGCCTAGCCATGCTATTGATTAAGACAGAGGTCACTTAATAAAAGGCTAGGACAATCAATTCTTTCTGCCAAAAATTTGAAATTTGAAATAATTAGTGGTAGATGCTAGGCCCAGAAGGTTATATTGATGCAAATGTCATTTGGCGGCCCTTTGCAAATGGGGTAGAGGAATGTAGTCTTCGGAGCAAGAGGTAAAAGCAGCAGCAGCACAGTAGGAAGAAATAATGAAAGTCCTAACGAATACAGAGGGAAAGGCAGAAAGAGATGTGGCGCCGCCTTGGTCCTCAACTGCTTCCCAGTCCCCAGTTTCAGGGATTTCTAAGGCTGGCTGAACTTCTTGTCTTTGAGTTCTATGAAATAACTCTGATTTGTTACACTAAATCTACTATTGCTTAAGTTTGCGTATGCAGTTTCTGTTCCCTGTAATCAAATATGCCCTGAAAGAAAAATGATAACTCTAACCATGTGTAATTGTTTAATGTAAAAGATCACTTCTTCAACACTCTGAATACAAAATGTACTTACTGTAATTGACTGAATAAGTCAGAAATAATAAAGAATATGAAGCATTAGCCAATTTTCTCTTCTATCATTTCTATGTAACATAAGACATGGCTAACCCTAATCAAACCATGAAGTGGCATTAATGTACTCCTAGTCCCTTCTTTCCCTCTCCTCTCATTCTCAAGGACTGTCAGTCTGCTTACTGGATTGCCCTGAACCCCCGAACAGTCTCTTATATATGTGTATCTTTCCTACCAGTAACCATAAATCAAAAGTTATCTGTCCTCTGACCCTTTACCCGAAATCTCTCATTTTTGTTTTCTAAGGCAGCAGATAGATACTCGGATACGTTAATTCAAGCCAACATGTTAATTGATTCTAATGTAAAAGAAGGCCTTCTTTTCATTCCTGGAAACATACAAGTGACTTTAGGGAAAAAAAAATCTCTTAATCAAAATGAGTGAAACTATTGGTGGGAAATTCTGACATCAAATCAAGTAGCAGGATAAATAATTTTTATAAAAGTGCTCTTGTGGTATCTTTTGTGTGATCATCATACTGCATTTGTAATACCAAACTGAGCTAGAAAAAAAACTAAGGAAGGACCATATATTTTTGACACATTTAAATTATTGAGCAGTTCTCTCTATTGTAGAATTGGTTTAGAAGCTAAAAATAAAAATACAGGTTAATATATTCAAAATTGTAATCAAATGTTAGAATAAGAAAATCAGTCATAAATGCTTAGTCAACTGAGATTATCACATCTCTATGCTAATCTGGTGTTTTTAATTAACAGATAAAGCAGAAGAGGGTATCTAAACAATAGTGTATAAAAAATGAAAAAATAAATTTTCAAGCTCTAATTAAATGGAGAAGCAATAACAAAATACTGTTTCATTTCAGCAACTGCTCATTAAAAAACAACAAAAACACCTTGGTATGTCTTTCTAAAATTACATTTCACCGGCTTCAGCATCCTCTTCTGTTTTTACTCATGATCATAATGAGCCCAGATGTTGAATATAAGCTGAGCCATCACACGAGGTACCATCTGGCCTTCTGCCTCGAGTCTCCCAGGTGGTCACAAGATGTCTTTGCTATGGAAGGCACTAGAGTCTAATGCAGTGATTCAATGTGTGGGCTCTAGAACCAGAGTGCTGAGATTTACATCCTGGATCTGCCACTTTCTTTTAATAGGATCTTGGGCAAGATACTCAAATTCCCTAACCATGAAAAACGGGCTAACTATTAGTAACTGCTGTTGTTTTGGGGATTCATCCATTCACCCTTAAATGTCAGCCACTGTTCTAGGCTTTTGAAATCCAAAAATGAACAATGCAAGTAAAAATCACTGCCTTCCAGAAGCTTACATTCTCAGACACTGCATCTAAAGCACTTAGTACAGCGTCTAGTACTGAGTCAACTCTCAATAAATGTCAGCTGTTAGGATTACTAATACTTGAATAAGACAGAGTAAAACTGGGTATGTGTCAGAACGAAGTCAGCACAGCTAAGATCTAGCAGTGGTACTGCCATTACTTGTCTAGATGACTTTCATTTCATCTCTCTGGGCCTCACTTACCTAAAACGATCTTAAGGTGACTTCTGTTGAGTATACAGTAGATCATAAGAGATGGAAATGATAA
>NW_012148230.1:2287289-2307576 GCF_000956105.1 Propithecus coquereli | reverse complement strand
AATTATTGATCCATATTTAAAACATAGGTCATAATTTTAGTTCCAGAATAAAACTGAATACTAAGAAAAAATTTTTTAGAAAAATGAAGTCAAAATATCCATTGACACTAAATAAATATATAGTTAAGATTAAGGTAACTTTGTTTTGCTGTAATTTTATGTTATACAATCTCACTAGAATCATAAGTCAAAGGCTACATAATGCGACACCTACAAGAAAAGTATACCTCAGTAACGAAACCAGCTTGGATAAAGTTTACAGCAGCTCAGTCTGACAATACACCCTGCTCTACATTAAACAGTATTATGCACTGTTTCTGGTGAACAAAAACTTCTTCAGTTCTTCACTTCATTTTGCTTACATACACTTAGCCATATTTAAAATCTGACGCGAATTCTGCAACAGATCTTAAGTTGTACTGACACTAGCAGTAAAGAACACTTTCAGCTACAAGCAACTACAACCACAATCTATCAAGCATTAAGACCTGGTCACTATGTATAATCAGAGAATGCTTTCTAAAATATCCTTTGAAATAACTGTATGCTAAAACCTTTTACCCTTGGCCAAATTGGCTGTCATGAATTGCTGTTTTACTATTGTGCTCTCCATGACTACATACATAATTTCTTTGGAAAATGAGAAAATGTAACACATGAGACAATCTTGTTTGATTATAAGGCTAAAGTTTCTTATATTACTAAATTGTAGTACATTCCATGTCACTGTTATTTATGATTATAATAAAACAAATTCTAATTAGTGGGCAAGTCAATGTCTTATTAAGTACTTACCTCAAGTAAGAGGGAAAACAAGTGTTTCTGTAAACTATATAAACGGCTAGCAAAGAATGCTTTCATACAAAGTATAAAACCATCAAGAAAATGTATGTTTTGTGAAAGAAATTTACTGCTGTATTGTAGCAAATCTATCAGTTTTCTAGCATTATATTAATAAAACTACAAAATGATTTTAAAATGTTCTCCTTACCTGTGTATACAGTTTTTACTCTCCAGATATAACATACCAGCAGCAGCATCTAATGAAAATTTCACTAACTGTTTGAGTTTTAGTTCATCCTTCTTCTTTCTCAGAAAGGAGAGGAAATCACCTCCTAGAGGAATTGACAGATGAACAGTGACATAAATTATGATGAAAGTCACATTTATTGACTATTAGGGATATCTGACAGAACAAAAACCATAATACATTTGGTTGTGCTTTTTGTCCAACCTGCTTGAGGTGAGGATAAAAGAAAACATGAAAACAATATATCTTATTAGAAAGCAGACACTATAAACTTTTCTAGATACAGATACTTTTCTAGTACATTAAGTGCTTCACACTATATTATTGCCCAAAGCATAATAATATTCAAAGTCATACTTTTTCCTTTGTCACTATTTTTTCACCAATTTGCTTCACTAAAATTTTCTAAGGAATTTGATTTTTGCTACTATCAAATAAAAGACTATAATTGTTATTATGAGTTAAACAAAAAAGTAAATGATATTGGATTAGTTACTAGATTCAGTGATTGCTTAAAGCACTAAGACTATTAACAACATCATTACCGATTATGGTGTCAGAGAGAAAAATAAAAAAGCTATGATTTTGAAGAAATTTAGTTGCTGACTCAGATTGCATTTCTGTGTATTAAATGAATCCCAGTGATGTCTTAGAAAAACTTCTTTATACATCGTGGTCCAAGAAATATGTAACATGAGCCACATAGTAATTTTAAATTTACTGGCAGCCATATTTTGAAAAGTTTTTTAAAAAAAGGTGAAAAGGTAAAACTGATTTTAATAATATGTTATCTTAAACCCAATATATCTAAAATATTATATCAGCATGTATCAATATAAAAATTATAGTTGATATATTTTATACTTTTAATCATACTCAGTCTTTAAAATATGATATTTATTTTACATTTATGGCACATCTCAATTTAGATGCAAATTTTCATCTGAAATATTTGATCTGTATTTGGATTTTTAAAAATTTACAGTTGAAAAAGTAGATTCACATACCCATGTTGTTCCAAACATGCTTAAAATTTTCTAATAACTGAATCAATTATCAAGTTTTAAATTTAAATCAATTAAAATTAAATGAAATTTAAAATTCAGTTTTTTAGAAGCACTAGTCACATGTGAAAAGTTCAAGAGCCCCATATGGCCAGTGACTAACCATACTGAATAGTGCCGCCTTAAACTTTGCATTCACTCTTAATACAGCATTAAAAACTATGGCTTATTTTCTTTTTAAAAGTTATAGTTTATTGTACTATAAAAAAAAAGTTAAAATATACTAGAATACATGTTCTCTAAAAACAATCAATCCCATTTTCTCTATTAGGCCCCCAGTTATTAAGCCAGAATTTTGCAGGAAGGATTAGCATTTCAACTGCCATTTCCTGAACTTTCTTTTGCCTTCTTCATCAGGGATCTAGGCTTCCTTGAACCAAAAAGCTCTAGAGGTGAAGACTTAATATCTTTTTCTTGAATGAGCGTACCTAGAAAATAAACACCTGCCTAACTCTCCTTAAAATATTGTCTTTTTCTATTCACAAATGAAAGTGTTATACAAATTTAGGTGGGCCATTTACAAAATCAAATAAACTATATGCCTTAAAAATAAACTTAATGGTGTCAGATAATTTATTTCCTCCGGTATATTAGATTACTAGGATGATTACTGAAATAGCTTCTATAAAGCTTAACTTAAAAACCTGAACAAGACACATAATTTCAACGGTAAACAGCAAAATTACCCACTAATTTCTCAATTTTAATAGGTATCAAAATGTCTATAAAATGGACTTGAAATCAATATTTAGTTCAAGATATTACTTGGACCAATATTCACATATTAATTCTTTTGCTACATACATGTTGACCTATTTTAGAAAATGTATACTTTTCTGGTATTCAAACCACATAGCATTCTGTTTAAAAAAGTAACTTTCAAATCAAAAGATCTTTTCTGCAATTTAATTTAAAAGCAGCATGTGACATAACCCAGTGTTCTTATGTGGAAACCTGATATTATTTCTTTCCAGAGTTAGCTCATATTCAGCATGTTTTCATCTGACTCCTGCTCTTTTAAAATTTACTTATCATATAATCCTCTACATTAATATTTGTTAAAACTGTTATTCATTTAATAAATCATTAAATATTATTGTTTAATACTAATATATAATGTATTAATAAACAGAAAAGACAACATTTAAATAGCATTAAAAATTGGATGGGAAGTGACGTCAAGTCAATAAAGGCAAAGTATCAGGGAGGCAAAGCTAGATATAGCTATTTCCAAGTACTGTGACACAGCCCGAGATACAGAAGGGATTTATGATTGTCTTGTAGTTAATCCAACAATATTTCTGCCTTAGAACAATTTCTTACTTAAAATCATTAAATCTTTTATTTCCTTTTGGGACTCGAAATATCACTAAATCTAGGAAAGTAAATTTTAAATTTATTTCCAATTTTAAGTTATTCAAGACATAGACATAGTGATCGTAAGGAGCAGAGCTGCACCATTCCACAAGCCTAGTCAGCTTCCTGCAGAAAACCAGAGGAAGCAAGGCTTTCAATAAAAATTAAATAATTGTGATTAATTACTGAAAGCCTGAGCCTTGTGCAAATGTAAGCATTAAGAACTTTGAAACAAATAAAAACTCTTAGAATATGGGACTACAGTTAGGATAGCCAGAAAATAATCCAGTCTGGACCAGAAATATTCCCTTAGGCACAATACTTGATTATTACTATTTAGTAAAGAAATGAAGACTGATATCAGATGACAGTCTTCAGTGTTCACTGTGACGTTACTTTAGAGGGCAGGGTCTACCCCTTTCACAGTCTATTTTACTGTCATTTTCATTAAGTGCTAAGTTAAAAACCTCTCTTAGAATTTGTGATACATATGATATGCATACAGCACATAGGTATTCGTGTGTATCATGTATGTGGGTGGATGCATATGGCACATAGTACCTTGACAACTGCAGTAAGGATCGTGGTGCTCAAAGTGGGCAACACAAGGTGAGTATCTCCTCTTTTGTAATTCTGGCTTACAAGGCTTATTTCTGTATGGGTATATTACACATTAAACCAAGATAGGATGGATTATTTCCTAGAATTCTACAAGAATGAGGAATTTTTAAAACAATGTTAAAATGTTTTTAATAGCCAACTTTTGATTTACTAGGGAGGTAGCATGACATGGTAAACAAAGTATGGACACTGAAATCAGACTGACCTAGGTCTGATTAACCATGTAGCCTCAGATAATTTATTTAATCTTCCCAAATTGGCATAAAACAGGGATTTATTACCATTTATTTCTCAAGATGTTTTTGAAGACTAAAATGTATCTGAAGCATTAAGCATGTGCCTAGCACATAGTACACATAATGAATACTACTACTATTACTGTTGTTGTTGAAGTTTCTTTGTATAAAAAATGAGGAAGAGTTGTAGTATAGACTGGTTTGCTGTACAACATCTCTTTTCCCTCATTCGCCTCAATTTCCTTTAGAGGACTTCCCCTCTCCAGTTCTGGAAGTTATTAACCTCACTCTGAACAATATGGGTGGTCTCAGATTGGCTTAACCCAATCAATGAAGTCCATTCCCCAAATAATTGGTTCAAGGATAGGCACATGGCTTCATTCGGGCCACTGAGATGCAAGGAGATGCTTGAGGGTAAAACTTTGCTTTTTGAGAGAAGTACCAAGAAAGAAGTACAACCAAAAAAAAAAAAACAAGACAGCACATGGTACCACAAAGATTGGCAGCCTAAGATGCTTTCATGGAAAGCCAAAAAGAGTGAAGGAAAGAGATTAGCCTTTGGTGACATGTCATCACTGGATCACATACTGTTTGAAGCATGACTTTCCTCTAGATTTTTTAATTAAGTCAACTAATATAATCTCTAGAATTTTTTATACATCTTCTATACTAGCAACTCAAAGATATCTAATTGATAAAATCATATCTATATCAGAAGGTTATTTTGAGGATTAAAAAAGATAATATATATTAAATGTCTAGAACTAAGGAACATAATAAATATAAGTGCTATTATTTGCAGCCCAGTTTTAATTAGAACATAGATAGCTATTTTCAACAGCTCTCTCTCAAAGACTTCTATTACTCCATGCTAGGAAAATTTGATTTTACCTGTTCTTTCAGTATTAATGGGGCTCTAAGGAACTGATCATACTAAACATGAACTCAGAGAGATTATGTAAATAGGAATATTAATTTATTGATTTGTAACTGGAGAAAAAGGATCATTAGGGCAGTACCACTAATGACTTCTTGTCATTGAATCATATATTGATTTTAGTTTATCCCCAAATAATTTCAAAGTTTATTAAATTAAGAGATATAAATCTCCAGTGATATATAAAATGTATATATAATTCATTACCCTTGTTTTTAGGATATCAGTTTGTTTCCTGAGACATTTCTTTGGTTTAGTTGTGTTCAATTACATATTTAAAAATAAGGTAGCAATTAAAGAAAATATTAATGTTTGGTGTTGGTTGCTCCATTTATGTCACTGTTAAGAATTGCTTTTTTTGTTTTTTTTTAAAGTTTGTTCTTTAACCAGGAGTGATGAGAATTACGGCTGTTAGCCAGTCCATCAGAAATAACCAGTGGTGGGATCTATATGAGGAGTATAAACAATGAATGCTGACTCAAATTGTAGTCCATGAAACATAAAATGAATTTTATACAACAGGATATAAGCCCAAACAAATTCCTGAAGAGGAAAGGACAAATGTAAACTAAAGCAGTGGATACTGGATGCTACATGTAGGGTATTGTTTATGAGAGATGGACTGTACAGAGATTTGCCAAGAGAGGACTCTATTGATGAGTGAGGTGATAACAGTTTATACCAAGAACTATCCATAGAAATAGACTCAAACATTAGATCTGAAAAGGCTGAGTATTAAGCTAGAAATGGGTCAGTTTTGGGGGAAAGACGAGGAAGATTAAACATTGAAAAATTGAAAATGACTCCACAAATATACTGGTTTTCCTGATTCTATTTCCTTCTTTTTAAAGAAGCACTTACAGAACAGCTTGCTACCTAAGTAACAGAATTCAACTACACCAAATGCAGTGCTGAACATGTGAGTTTCCCAATTTGGGCTAATACATGGCATCAGTCTTTTCAGACAAGGTTCCTTAATGGCCATGTTCTGCTAACATTGCAGAATAGCAGGAACCTTTTGCATTTCTCCTTAGCAAATGATCTTTGAGAACATAACCCGACAATAGTTATGATAACAGTTCTCTGAAATAAAAGAGTACATTTCACAGTATTTTTAACCTGCTTGTTGAAGGAGCAACAGCTATAATCTTGCCAGACACGATGTAAACTGCCATGAAAGATGCAATAGTCAACTTCTGCAAACTCTCTGAATGTTAGCACTAGAAGGGATTTTAGAGACTAAGAAGGAACTGAATTTATCCGATTCATTTTCTTAATGTGGTGATTTTGGTGATATTATTGAAATTCTAAGGTAGGTGTCTGCAAACTATGGCTTGGGGCCAAACCAAACAGTCACACTCATTCCTTTACATATTGTCTATGGCTGCTTTCATGCTACAATGGCAGAGTTGTGATAGAGACTGGCCCTTTATAGAAAAAGTTTGCCAACCACTGTTCCAAGATGCAGGATGAGTACCTCTTATACAAAATGCTTGGAACCAGAAGTATTTTGGATTTTTGGCTTTTTCAGATTTTGGAATATGTGCATCATACTTACCGGTTGAGTATTCCAAATCTCAAAACCCAAACTCCAAAATACTCCAATGAGCATTTCCTTTGAGCATCGTGCTGGCCCTCAAAAAGTTTCAGATTTTGGAGCATTTTGAATTTCAGATTTTTGGATTTGGGATGCTCAACCTGTTTTGCTCAGTATTCCATATAGATGTAGTTTCTGTCATTGAAGTGATTTTCCTATGATTGTTTTGTCTAATTTCAACCAACATTTTACTTTTCACTCTGTGTTTACGGCACCAGGGCTCAATAGTGTTGCTATATTTTAATTCTCCAAAAGGAAGCTGGAAAGGTGGATTCATCAATTTATTTTATGTGCTGAGGCTGATACACATATCTAGACACAAATACACACATACATTGAAACCATAAATCCCTTGTCACTCTCCCCATCCACAACCCACTGTTTGCCACCAAGGCAAAGAAGTTTGTCTGTCTCTCTCCCTACTTTGATGCCAGGTTACTCACTTTTGTATTTCTGGCTTCTTATCTGAGCGATGGGGAGAGGCTATAAAACGAAGCTTCACTTGCTCGCCTCCTAAGTTTCATGGAAGACAATTTGTCCATGGATGTGGCGGGCAGGGGGGACTCTGAGCCCTCTCCCTAACAGGCCATGGATGAGTACCAGTCTGCGGTTTTGGGGACCCCAACCTTAGAGGAAATAATCTTTCATATACATCTTGTGGTGTTCTTTCCCAAAATTACTCTTCAGGATTATTGCACTAAAATTTTCCTTTGATGTATTCAGTGTTTTAGATATGATGTATTTTGAACATGTCCCTAAAATACATCATTTTATTTTGTTTACTTTAACAGCAGTCCCCAACCTTTTTGATACCAGGGCCAGGGACTAGTTTCATGAAAGACAATTTTTCCATTGGGGCCGAGGGGAAGGCAGAGCTCAGGCAGTGATACTAGCGATGGGGAGTGGCTATAAATACAGACGAAGCTTTGCTGACTGGCCCACAACTCACCTCCTGCTGTGTGCTCCCTCTTCCTAAGTTTCATGGAAGACAATTTCTCCATGGATGTGGATAGGCAGAATCAACATGTTAAATTGAAATGATTATGTAATTTTTTTCTTTTGTTATCTCAATGTGGTATATTACATTCATTGACTTTTCATATGTTGAACCATCCTTGTGTCCTAGAGATAAATCCCACTTGGTCATGATGTGCACATTTTTAATCTGCAGTTGAGTTCAGTTTGCTGGTATTTTGTTGAGGATTTTTACATCAATATTCATTAGGGGTACTGGTCTGTAGTTCTCTTTCCTTGTAGAATCTTTTTGTCTGGCTTTGTTGTCAAATAATGTTGGGGCTTCCATTTTAATTTATGTGGAAAGAGTATCTGACAAAATTCAACACCTTTCATGCTTAAAAAACACTTAACTAGGAATAGAAGTCAATTACATCAATACAATAAAGAGCATATACAAAAACTCTCAGCTAACAACATACTCAGTTGTGAGAAACTGAAAGTTTTTCCTCTAAGACCAGGAACAAGGCAAGGATGCTAGCTCTTGCCACTTCTACTCAACGCAGTACTGGACATCCTAGCCAGTCCTAGCAGAGCAATTAGGCAAGAAAAGGAAAAGACATCCAAATTATAAGGAAGAAGTATGTTTAATTCTTGTTGCAGATGACATGATTTCATATATACACCTACAGATATAACCCTAAAAATGTCACAAAATAATTGTTAGAATAAATGAATTCAAGTAAAGTTGTAGGATACAAAATCAACTCTCAAAAATTATTGTTTCTATACATTAAAAATCCAAAAAGAAGTAAAGGAAATAGTCCCATTAACAATAGCATCTTCTATGCTCTGAATGTGTCCCCAAAATTCCTATGTTGAAACTTAATTGCCAATGTTATAGTATTAAGAGGTGGTGCCTTTAGGAGGTGGTTATGTCATCAGGTAGAGCCCTAATGGATTCGATTAGAGCCCTTAGAAAAGGACTTCAGGGTGTGGGGTCATTCTCTTATGCTCTACTGGCATGTGAGGACACAGCCTTCCTCCCATTTTTTTTACCTTGCATCCCTTATGCCTGCAGTCCCCAACTCCCTGTTAGGGACTAGCCCACAGAGCCCTCTGCCCCATTCGGACATTATTTCATCCCTCAGGTTTGCTCATTATAGACATATCCCTGAGAAATGGCTTGCGTAAAAATCAGTCAGGGCCTTGCATTCTTGTCGAATCCATTAAGATGAGTAGAAATATAAGAGATCCATGAAAAAGTATCTCTCAACATATTTCAACAAAAAGTTTACTAGATTGTTTTATACCATAAAAAAGATTAGAGGAATGCCATAAACATAATGCAACAAGATTTGGGCCAAGCCATTTGACTCATCATTATAATCCTCCGGTTAAAAGGGAGAAGAGAGCTAGACAGAATTATAGTTAAGTGGATTTGTACGCTGAACAATGACAGCCATGAAATACTGATGTAAGGTTTGATGAAGATGTGTCATAATGTTTTCAGCAATAGGACTTGGGACTGCATGCTTGATCTCGTTTGCAGCATTTTCATAAACAATTTGGATGAAGACATACAGGCATGTTACATATACAATAAAAAATATAAGTGAATTTACTCTGACATCCAGGAAAATAAAAAGATTTGATCTGATATCAAAGCTGCTTTCCAATGTGTGTGAAGAGCTTTTTTTTGTTAATGAAATAAGAACTTGATTATTTTCTGTATAACTTCAGGTTTCAAGTAAAGTTATGGTTTCTAAGCATACTAGGGCACTACATCTAAACTATTTCTTCAACGACACCAAGGGAAATCTTCACGTATAGGTTCACAACTATCTTTCCACCTTTAAATGTTTTTTCCAGGAGAATTTAAATGGCACCTACTCCCCCACTTTTTTTTTTTTTTTTGGCTCAGAACAGAAATCTTTGTTGCTTAGCATTTAGAATAAAAAAGTACAAAGGGAAGCATTCTCTCCATTTCACTGGCTTCCCACATGTGCCCAGCTTATAAAGAGAAATGCCTGCTGCTCCCCTGGGTTTTAGAAAAAAAAAGAGTAAAGTACAAAGGGAGTACTTTTGATGAGTCTGATAGACTTCCACAATGATGAATCGTAAATGCTAAAAAGATGATTTCTCATATTAGATAAAAGATTTTAGAGGTACTAAAATTTCCTAGGATGGATGACATTTCAAGCCGATTAAATCCTTAACTTGATCTATCATAGGAAAACATACAAGACTGTAGACATTCTAATAAAGTACAGTAAATAGAATTATTTTGGCAGTATCTTATTAGAAGTAGTACTTAGCTCACAAACGCTTGGAGTTTTAATTAAAATCAGGAAAAAAATTTCCCTTCTCTAAGAAGTAAAACCCTCAGTAGAAGACTTTAATATAAAAGTGTTTTCTATGTGTTTAATAGCTTATATGTGCTGTCACAGGCATTATGTCATTGAATCCTCTTAATAATACTGTAAGTATTAATTGACCTTCCCAAGAAAGTTCTACAAGTAAGTGCCAGGGCTGGGTCTTGAATACATGTATTTCATCTAGAAAGCAGAATTCTCTTGGCTATAGCAGTTTTCCAGGTATAGAGCAGTGACTGTGTCCTGAAAGGACATGCATGTGACATGTGTCAGATGAGGCACATATAACAGTGAGGAACACATCTTCCAGGAAAGAGTGCTGCGGAGGCTTCCTGGCAGGCTGTGGAGTGTACAGCCTCTCAAGTCACACAGTATGCTCTTCAGCCAGCCATCTCACAAAACACCGTGTGTGAAACACTGGGCAGGAGTAGGAAGTCCTACCTAGATGTGAATATGGGAAAGAATAACGCTCAAAGGACTTTAGAGTAGAAAGAATTAGACTAGAAAAGTAGATGTTTATTTCAGGCAAATTGCTGAAGGCCTACTAATTTAAGATTAAAGTATATTCTCCGTCCTCTAATTGTTCCCAAACCAATAAGAAACAAATTACATAAATAAACTATTATAACACATATAATGAAATAATAGCTAAATAGACATACAAGGAATATGTTTTAATGATTATGACACAGAGTACGTGAAGGATTTAGAGAGCTGGTAATATGCAGCAGGATTCAATGGGAGGAAACAAAGGAGCAGTACATTTATTTTAAATATATTTTAAGAAATATTTATTTAAAAAGGAATAGATATCAACCAAAGCAAAGCAAGAGCTATTGAGAAGTAAGCATCCATAGAACCAAGTTCCAAGACTCAAATTTTGGTTTGTGTTTGTTTATATTTTCATGTTGTTGAAATTTCTGTGCTAAATTGGCACTACTCTTGATGAATATTGAAGTTTTCTCTTAAGTAACTGTTTAAGAAGAAAAGCTAAATCAGATTCAATGTAATACTGAGACTATCTTTTTCTTTAAACTTAATTCAGGATGTGAAGAAAATGTTAATGCATCATTTGGAGTTTTTCTATTAGATTATAAGGCCTGTGCTAGAAACTATGGTCCACTAGAAGCAGAAAAATGGTCATTAACAGATAATCCTTCTAATTCAGATCATCATGAAAGAGGTTCCCAATTATGCTTAATGTGCTCAATTCTAAGTGGTAAGAAAAGATACATTAATTTTCTCAAATGTTTTTCTTAGGATAAGTACTTTCAGGAAAGAGACAAGAATAATGCACACAATAAAATTCTAGTTATTTAAAGAAAAAAATCCATGTTCTATATGCTTTTAAGAATAACATTAATAGGGTTTTACTATATCAACTTGGAGACTGTCTTCTCCAACTTTGTCAGTAATTAGCTGTAGAAGCTTGGACAAGCTATTCAATTTCTCTGGATTTCATTCATTACATAAAGAGACGGCTAGAATGACATCTAAGGTCCATTCTAGACCCAGAAACTCAGTCCAACAGAAAGCGGGAATGTGAGAATTATTTAGTAACCACTTCTGGGTTCCCAGTTTTTTCTCCTTTTTTTAAAATTTCAGAATATTATAAGGGTACAAATGTTTTGGTTACATGGATTGCTTTTGTACTGCTTGAGGCAGAGTTATAAGTGTGCCCATCACCCAGATAGTATACACTGTACCTGTTAGGTATGATTTCACCCATCCTCTCCCCTTCTCCCTCCCTTCTGCATGATTTCTGTTGAGTTTTACTTCTACCTGTGCACCTGAGTGCTGATCGGTTAGATCAAATTTAATAGTGAATACATGTGGTGGTTGTCTTCCCATTCTTGCGATACTTCATTTAGGAGGATGGCCTCCAGTTCCATCCAGATTATTGCAAAAGGAACTAACTCATTTTTTATGGCTGAGTAGTATTCCATGGTATACATATACCACATTTTATGAATTTACTCATGAATTGATGGGCACATGGGTTGATTCCACATCTTTGTAATTGTGAATTGTGCTACAATAAATATTGAAGTGCAAGTGTCTTTTTGATAAAACAATTTTTTTTCCTTTTGGAAAATATTCAGTAGGGGATTGCTGGATCAAATGTAGGTCCCCTTTTAGGTTCTTTGAGGAATCTTCATACTATTTTCCACAGAGGTTGCACTAGTTTGCAGTCCCACCAACAGTGTGTAAGTGTTCCTTTCTCTCTATATCCACACCAACATCTATTGTTTCAGGACTTTTTGAAAAAATTATTCTCACTGGGGTTATGTGATATCTCATTGTGGTTTTGATTTGCATTTCTCTGATGATTAGTGATGCTGGGCATTTTTTCATATGTTTATTAGCCATTGATCTATCTTCTTTTGAAAAGATTCTATTCACGTCCTTTGTCTACTTTTTAATGGGGTTGTTTGATTTTTTCCTTGCTGATTTGCTTGAGTTCTTTGTAGATTCTGGTTATTAGCCCTTTATAGGATGTATAGTATGTGAATGTTTTCTCCCATTTTGTAGGTTGTCTATTTGCTCTGTTGATAGTTTTCTTGGCTGTGCAGAAGCTTTTTAATTTAAAAATCTTCCAACAAAAAAAAAAGTCCCAGACCAGGTAGTTTCACAGCTGAATTTTATCAGATCTACAAAGAAGAACTGGTACCCATACAGCAGATATTATTCCATAATATCGAGAAGGAAGGAACCCTCCCCAAGTCATCCTATGAAGCCAGTATAACCTTGATATTAAAGCCAGGAAAGGACACACACAAAAAAGAAAATGATAGACCAGTATTCCTTATGAATACAGATGTAAAAATCCTCAATAAGCTTTTTTTTTTTTTTTTTTTTTGCTTCCTGTGTTCCTGCTTGAGCTGGAACATTGGTCTTCTCTGGCCCTTTTACTGGGATTGACACCATTGGCTCCCCCAATTCTCAGGCCTTCAGTCTTGGACTGAAATTACACCACCAGCTTTCCTGGGTTTCTGGTTTGCAGATTGTGGGACTTCTCAGCTTCCAAAATCATATGAGCCAATTCCTCATGGTATATTAATATCTCTTCTTATACATATCCTACTGATTCTGTTTCTCTGGAGAACTCTGACCAATAGATGTCTTTATAGGAAGTTGCCCATCTGTCTAGGTTAACTAATTTGTTGGCATACAATAATTGATAGTATTCTTTTATACTCCTTTTTATTTCTGTAGGCCAGTAGTAATGTTTCCTATTATTTGATGATTTTGGTCACTTGACTTTTCTCTATTTTTTTACTTAGTCAGCCTAGCTAAAGGTTTGTTAATTTGGTTGATCTTTTCAAAAATCCATCATTTGGTTCCTCTGATTTTCCCTGTTGTTTTTCTATTATCTCATTTCTTTCCCCTTCGAGCTACATTATTTTTTTCATTCTGCTTGCTTTGGGTTTAGTTTGCTTTTCTTTTTCTAGTTTCTTAAGATTTAAGGTTAAGTTATTGATTTGAGACCTTTCTTTTTTAATATAAATGTTTATAGCTATAAATTTCCTTCTAAGCATTGCTTTAGCTGTCTCTCATAAGTTTGATATGTTTTCATTTTATCCATCTCAAAATATTTTCTACTGTCCTTTGAAGTATTTTCTTTGATTCTATGATTATTTAGAAGTGTGTTGTTTAATTTTCATGTATCTGTAAATTTCCAAAATTTCTTTTTGTTATAATTTCATTCCATTGTGGCCAGAGACCTACTTTATATGATTTCTTCAATGCCTGGAACAAATGAGTCTCTCACACTTTTACTGAGTGTCTCTGTGTGTGGATAGAGGGGCCTGCCTTAAAAATGCTCAGGCCTGCAGTTTATAATTCCGCCTTAGCGTTCACTTTCTGCTTGCACAATGCTTCAAGGTCAGCCAGAGGTGTGAGGTTAGGGCCTTCTCAAGTTTTTCCTGAGCATGTACATAGCCTGGGCATACACACAGCCCTACCCTTACCCATAGCCTTTTACATTCCCAGGAATGCGTTGGAGCTTTCTAATGCCCCCGATGATTCTCTTGCCCCAGCTTTTCCTTTTAAGTTTTTTTAGTCAGCTTAGCTTCTTGTTTGCTCAACTGTTATCACTGCCTCAGGCAGCTGTGATGTTAAATAATTGTTGCTGATTGTTTTTGATAAATACCCAGGTAAAAGGGTATTTATACTAAGCAAGTTCTGAGTCAGGTGAAATAAATACTAGTTCTTTGAATGGTGGTTTAAAGAGAATTGCCAGACTGGTCAAATAATGACAATTCTCCGAGAATTGTCAGGGGATGGGAGCTTCCAGTCTATTCTGCTTTCTCCAACGGCTGCTAGGCGCTGCTGGGTGGCTGATTTTGACCTCCTCATGATTGAGGAGTTCTTGTTTTTTAAAACTATTATGGAGCTGAGGAGAAGGGAGTGTGGGTCTATGGCAAGTTAAAATACCACAAAGCCCACTGTTCTTACCGAGATTCAGTTGCTTTTCTTGAATTAACTCCTTGGATTGTTACAAATCTTTGGTTAATTTCCATAATCAATTGAAAATTGAAAACTGAAAATGTTGATTTTGATAATTTTTGCCAATGTTTTTGTTGCTTTTATGGAGGGGTGTATTTTTGGAGATCCTTACCCTGCCATTCCTGCTGATGATCCAATTCCTTATTTTTAAGTTAAAAATATACATACTTGGAAGGTCTAATATTTTCTCCCCAAATTTCAATACATGATCCAGTGTACCCCATTTAGGGGGTTACCAGTATAAAACAAAATATTTCTTCAGAAAATTCAATTGAGGTTTATATTATATCTGAAGGCCATATCACAGGGCATCACGTGATTATGACGGCTCCTTCTGGCTTCTACAGAACTCCTTGTGGAGCGCCGGTCACTTGGGTTGAAACTCTTAGAATCATCTGACACTTCCCTTACTCTCCTGCTCCCACATGACCTCAGAGTCTTCCTTCACAGTGTTATCCACACGTGATCCTCCTTTTCCATTACCAATGTACCATTATCTCTTGCCTGCCCACCAGCCTCTCTCCACCCTGCTTACCGAGAGTAAGTGAATCTTCATATAAACACCACTTTGAAGAGTTCACTCCAGGGGCTCAGAGGCTTCCACCAGCCTTCTCTTGTCTTCTAGATAAAATCTAGTCTTTTTAGTGTAGCTGCCCAAGTTTTCATAATCTGGATCCAACTTGAACTGGAAGCCATACAACTTTGGTTCTGACTCTAGCTTAGTTTGTACCTACTACACAGAATTATAGACCATTATTGAGCACCTACTATTTGTTGAACTTAGTTAACTCAGGGAGCTATACATAAGTAAACCCGTAGTTACAATATATGGTAGCCAAGACTTACGTAGGAGGATCTGTTAAGAAAATATCTGAGAAATTTCCATTCGAAAAGTATTAACTACGAAGTGAAACGTATTTCTGTTGTTTTTTTCTTCTCTATCTACTTCTAGTACAAAACTCTTAAAGGTTTGTCAAATGTGAGGAACAGCAAAACTGCTATATGATAGGCTTTCTTCCCTAAATATAAAAAAGTGTTGTAAGAACTCTGGAATCTCTGCATATATAGGAAGCCACCTAAATACCTGTGATCACAAAGCATTTCTTTCTTCATCTTTAAAGTAGGGATGACACCTGTCCTGCCTACTCTCCAGGACTATGGAACAGGATCAGTGGAAACACACATGCAGGGTCTCTGTTAAATGCCTTACAAATCTCAGTTATCAGCAACAGAATTATTATAATAATAAAAAAATAAGAATTATGAAGACACTAATTTTTTTTACGACCTATGTATGCATCTCAAGTCTTGGTGTCTTCACTTGAACATTAGTTTGGGCAACTTAATGAGAATAAATACTTTATCTCAGTTAAAAAAAAATCCTCAATAAAATTCTAGCAAACTGAATTCAGTAGTACATCAAAAAAATAATCCAACACAACCAAGTGGGCTTCATTCCAGTCATGCAACGATGGTTCAACATACGCAAATCTATAAATGTTATTCACCACACAAACAGAAGCAAAAATAAACATCGTATGATCATCTCAATAGACGCAGAAAAAGCATTTGACAAAATTCAGCACCCTTTTATGATAAAACTCTAAACAAAATAGGCATGGATGGAACATATGTCAAAATTATAAAAGCCATATATAACAAACTCACAGCCAACATCACACTGAATGGGGAAAAGCTGAAAGCATTCCCACTCAGAACTGGAACAAAAGAAGGATGCCCACTGTCATCACTTCTATTCAACATAATGTTAGAAGTCCTAGCCAGAGCAATCAATCAAGAGAAGAAAATTAAGGGTATCCAAGAGAAGGTCAAACTATAGCTCTTTGTTGATAAGATCTTTTATCTTGAAAACCCCAAAGATTCTGCCAAGAGATTCCTGGAATTGATAAATAAATTCAGCAAAGTCTCAAGTTACAAAATCAATGTATGCAAATCAGTAGCATTTCTATCCACCACCAACACTCAAGCTGAGAATCAAATCAAAGACTCAATACCTTTTGCAATAGATACAAAGAAAATAAAATACCTAGGAATATACGTAACCAATGAAGTGAAAGATCTCTACAAACAGAACTACGAAGTACTGAAGAAGGAAATTGCAGATGATGGAAACAAATACAAAACATATCATACTCATGGGTTGGCAGAGTCAATGCTGTTAAAATATCCATACTACCCAAAGTGATTTATAGATTCAATGCAATCCCCATCAAAATACCAGCATCATTTTCGCAGATCTAGAAAAAATAATTCTACACTTCATTTGGAACCAGAAAAGAGGCCAAATAGCCAAAGCAAGCTTAAGCAAAAGGAACAAATCCAGAGGCATCACTTTATCAGATTTTAAGCTATACTACAAGGCTATAGTAACCAAAACAGCACCATACTGGCACAAAAATAGAGACATAGACCACGGGAAACAGACAGACAACCCAGATATAAAGCCATCCACATATTGCCATCTGATCTTTGACAAAGTAGACAGCAATATACACTGGGGGGAAGAATCCCTATTTAATAAATGGTGCCAGGAAAATTGAATAGCCACATGTAGAAGATTGAAACAGTACCCATATTTCTCCCCACTCACAAAAATTAATTCAAGATGGATAACAGACTTGAATGTAAGACATGAAACCATAGAATTCTAGAAGAAAATGTAGGAAAAAATCTTCTAGATATCGGCCTAGGCAAAGAATTTATGAAGATGACTTGAAGAGAAATCTTAGTTTTAATATGTTCTACTTTGAACACTTCCATGAAGTCATATTTTTTAATCTATCCTCTCTACCCAATATTGTCTCTCCCTACATCAGGACTGTAGCACTCTTACCTGTGCATATATGACCTGTTGAAAAGCCAGAGCTCGTCTGAAATTCTTCTCTTTTCCCAACTCTCAATCCTATCATAATAATCAACACTATCATTTCTCTGATATCTGATTTAAGTAATCTGAGAATATTTTACTGATTAACGTACATTATTCTACATATCCAGTTTACAGTCTTCTTCCTTGCCCCTATCATTTAGCCTTTACTGTCACTGTTTTAGCACAAGCTCTTATTCATTTACTTTTGGATTAGTATAAACTTTCTTTTTAGATCTCAAACTCCAGCAGATAAATGGAAAAATCTTGCCTTACTGATAGCCAACGAATTCACTCTCATTATTCAGACTTAAAATCTTTAAACATTATCTCCTTCTGGATTTAACAAAAGATAACTTTTACCAATACCCTCAAATCAAACTGGCTAATGCATTATTTACCCCTTCCCAACCCATATAACTTTATTTTTTAAAACAGTAAATATTCCATTAATTCTTTATATAAATTTTTTAATTAATTTATTATCTATGTGACATTTTCACATTTTCTCACATGGAGCATCCCATTACATTGTAAACTTCCAGAAAGCACAGAGTAGTAAGTCACTCTGCACAACACCATGTGCAAATAAGCAATTAAAATTGTTTTCATTAAAATGATAGGTTAAATACCAGAGAGACCATCAAAAGAATTTAGATTACACAGGCATTCCTTTCAAGTTATTGTAGGTCATTTCTTGCTGGGTGTTGATTATTTTCATGTTATGACATGAATACAAGTTTAATGAGCAAACATAGAAAAATGTCATGTATAATTAGGATTTTCTTTTTCACTGTGGATATATTCATTTAACTTAAGAGAAAAATAATCGGGTTTATCAAAAAAATTTAGTAGTTGCATTAAACAACCAAACCTATAACCTTAAATATAGAGCATGGTGAGGTCATAATCCACTCAGTGTGGATAGGCTGGCAAACAGGAAATGAGTCCTTTTAAGGAATTCCTAAATTGTCAGAAAGGGCTCTAAGAGTACTGTAGCTTTAAGTCTAGAAATAAGGTCAGGATTAGAAGAGAGCTATGGAGTTGCCATGGGCTCAGCTATAGCATCTGACAGCCACATTGCAAGGCAATTTATTCTAAAAACTTGCAGAATCTAATCTGACATAACACCTTCTATGCTGACTAGATTTCTTCTAGGTAACTGTAACCTTTCTTGGGTATCATTTTCTTATCTGGCTACAGTGCCCTCAAGTCAGAATTTTGCTCAGGGCTTCTGGCATCTACACTGATATTTCTTCCTTATGCACCCAGAAGAACATGTATAAGACTTCCAACTGTACGTACAGAGGAAGATATTTTATTAGTGCTAGGAAAAAATGAGAAAAAACTAAAATTACTAAAGGTATGTCTTATAATTAATTCAGTAAATATGGTCTAATACTATACCATAAGATACTCAGACACATGAAGAAAGAATAAATATTTCATTCCATATTATAGAGTGCTAAGCTAGAGTTACCAATATGTCAAACAAGCCTTCAACAACTTCTCCATATCTCTCTACTTTCCTAAACAGAGGAAGTTGCTCTTCATAAACATCACCCCTATGAAAACTTTCTATACCTTTATGGACAGTTTCTTCTCTCTTTCTTTTTCCCCAGGTATAGCATTGTTTAGGACACTTCCATAACCACAATATTTTATGAAGTTGATTTTAATAGGGCTTTGCTATTCAACTAATAAGGTAAAATAGGTCTGGTTAATTTCTGGTCTTCTCAGTCTTGGACCACCACCACTGGGAAAAACAGACGAGGAGAATTTACTCAAATTTATCTTCAAAAGTACTCCATCATTCACTCAATCTAGTATTCAACTGGGTAAGTATGGTTTTGATAAGACTTAGGATCTCAAATATGGTCTGCAGACACATGGGAACAACAACAAAAATAAAAGTGAGTGCAATCTCCTATGTTCTCCTCATTCCATCCCAGAGACCGGGTAAAAATTTTGGCAAAAAGATTTACCAGGTAGCTATGTTTTAAAACCTAATTCCTACTGATCTTCTCTCATGGACTTGTTATAAAGGGGACCACCTTTGGCAGTATTCAAATAAAAGAAAATAATATAGTCCTTCTATATAAATCTGTTAGTGGCAAAATTTTCTAGATGTAAACCTTCTAGAGGGCAGTAAATTCCTAGAAAGCAATTCCTAGAGGGTAGAGTTTACAGTCTTTCATATTCCTAGTGTGTGACTACACCTGTCATTTGAGTGACTTGGTAAATATTTACTAAATATATAACGAGTTTCTATACTAGTTGTGTATTCTAAAGCAGTTTATCAACTTCTTATTCTCATTGCTTGGATGATGTGAAAGAAAACAAGTAAGTAAATAGACCCAATCAAAGGTACACTCTTTTTTTTTTATTTCTGTTTTTTATTTCAGGGTATTCTGAGGGTACAAACATTAGGGTTACACTTTATGTCTTTGCCTCACCCAAGTGTGGGTTAAAGACATGCCCTTCCCCCCCTACAGTGTTCCCCGTGTCCTTTAGTTGCGGGTTTAGTCCCCCATCCCCCTAAACCCTGGAGAGTATTTCTGCCATGTGATCACCCTAGTATTGATCAGTTAGTACCAATTTTATGGTGAGTACAAGTGGAGCCCATTCTTCCGCTCTTGTGGTATCTCACTTTGGATAATGGGCTTAAGTTTAATCCAGGAAAGTATAAGGGGTTCTAGATCACTGTCGTTTCTTATGATT
>NW_012148230.1:2286389-2286744 GCF_000956105.1 Propithecus coquereli | reverse complement strand
ATTGGATTTGCTTTGTAAAGCACAAGCGAATCTGTTAAAAACTATAGGCTGAGAGCTGACGATGGAGTGCCCTCCGGAACAAACAGCTTCCCAGATAGGCCAGCTTCACAAAGCGCCAAAAGCAGAGCCTTTGTTTAAACTACTCTAGACTACCTGTCTCCATTCACAATAACCTAATAAACATGGAGCCTACATATCTCTGTTTAACCCCTCTGCTCAAATGATAAACTTACCTTGGAATTTAGAAATTAACCTTTGAAAGATTTTGTAACCGTTTGCCCACGTAAATAGAATTAGTTAAAGAATCTGTAGAAGCCTTCTGTAAAAGCCTTTTGAAAATCTGTTAACCTGAGAG
>NW_012148230.1:2272412-2282821 GCF_000956105.1 Propithecus coquereli | reverse complement strand
GAAAAAATATTTGCTCTCTACACATCTGATAAAGGGCTGATAACCAGAATCTATCTAGAACTCAAAAAAATCAACAAGAAAAAATAAAACAACCCCATCAACAAATGGGCAAAGGAAATGAACAGAAACTTTTCAAAAGAAGACAGAATAATGGCCAGCAAACATATAAAAAAATGCTCGACTCTCCTCTTTCTTGAAGAAAGCCCAAGAGAAAGAGAACATTAGCACAGACTGGCTCAATTCTCCAGATCTAAGCAGGATGACCGGGCAAAAAGAAGAAACCGCAATGTCTATTAATTTTAAGACAGATGTAGAGAAATTACCCAGAGATGGGACTTGATAAATAATGCAACATTAAACATGCAGATTTTAAACACTTTCTTGCCAATGAGGAATAAAAAAAATAATTCTAGTTAGTAATAAACTAATAAACCACCCAATTCTCCACAGCATTGTTTTCAAGATTACCACTGCTATGATAGCTTCTAAATTCCATGGACACATCCTTGAGCCCTTAACTGCCATATATCGGGGTGAAGGGGGATGTCACTCGTGGTATATATCTTTTATTGGACTCTGTTTGTATTATGAAACTCTAGGTATTCTTCACACAGATGCTGACGGACCACTCTGAAGCACTCCTGGATGCTCCTGAGGCCCAGCCTTGGACTTTTACAACCCTTTGGGGTTACTAGTGATAGGTGATGCTGGTGCTGGTTTGTTTATTTAAAAAATGTTTTGATCTGCTAGCTTACACTATAATAATCATTTTGATCCATAATTTCCTCCTCTGTAAAATGCAAATTATAACAGTTATTACATAAGATGAAGATTAGATTATTTATGATTATAAAAAACTAATCAGATGTGTTTGAAAATTCTTTCTAAAATAAAGCCCTTTTATTTGTATGATTTGAAAAAGTTAAAAAAGCCAGTAATAACATTAGTTGTGTGATAGCCGTTCCTTTTTCATTTTCTTTAATTTGTTTGGCTATGTATTAGCGAGCTGAGTGATACACATAGTGGTTATTGCCTAAGGGGGAAGGAAAGTCAAAGAAGTATATTAAAGATAAGCCAGGGAGCCGGGCGCAGTGGCTCACTCCTGTAATCTTAGCACTCTGGGAGGCCGAGGCGGGCGGATCGTTTGAGCCCAGGAGTTCCAGACCAGCCTGAGCAAGAGCGAGACCCCGTCTCTACTAAAAATAGAAAGAAATTAATCGGACAGCTAAAAATATATATAGAAAAAAAAATTAGCCGGGCATGGTGGTGCATGCCTGTAATCCCAGCTACTCGGGAGGCTGAGGCAGGAGGATCACTTGAGCCCAGCAGTTTGAGGTTGCTGTGAGCTAGGCTGACGCCACGGCACTCATTCTAGCCAGGGCAACAGAGTGAGACTGTGTCAAAAAAAAAAAAAAAAAAAAGATAAGCCAGGGAAAGGAGTATAAGGAATGAAAATGGGCTCTTGGGCTGTCTGGAAAAGGCCAGGAAGCCGGAAGTATTGCCCTGACAGGTGGCCTAAATAGGTCTGTTTCTACTAGGTTTAATGACAGGGAGTTTACAAAGGCCCTGCAATGCAAATAGGACATAAGAAATTGATACTATGTTTTTAAATGAGTGGTAAATGGGAAGAATCAATTTTTAAAAACCCTAAATTCCATAGTCTGTATTTTGTAAGTAATTTCCATTAATAAGATAGGTATATCATCTTAAAAAATTATTCTGAATGTAGCAATTGTTGATGCTGTAAGACACATGTAATTATTTTACCTCAAGTTAAAGTACATTTTAAAGGCTTTTTGGTCAGACTACACTAGATTTGGGCGTTAATTTATATAGTAAAGGAAAATCAAGATGGTATAAAAAGCTAAGTAATTACTACAATTGCTCATGTGCCCTAAATAGGATTTGTCATGAAATAGCTCTTGGTGACTCTTCTCTCTCTGATAGAGTGATTTACAAACATTTTTGCCCTACAATGCCTGAACATTTTTCAGTTTAGTACTATTATTAAAATATGGCATTATGGAGTTTCATTATTGCTTTTAATAATCTAGCTGACATTTAGTACAGTGTATAAAGGCAGACAAGTTTAAGAGATGTGAAGAAGGCTGGCTGGTCCCACTCAGAGGCACACTGTAATAAATAACTTGGCTCTGGGTACCGGCTCCGGCCCTTGGGCCCTGGGCAAACACTAGCCTCTATGGGCCTCAGGCTCATCATAATCCATAACAGTGTCATGACAATAACCACCTCACAGGGCTGTAGTGAAGATTCAGAAGTGTTTAGCACAGTGTCTGATGCAAAGAAAGCTAAAAATTCAAGAAATATTTGCTCTTGCTGTGTTACTAATACTGTTATTGCTATTACAGCAAACTTAATCTAGACTACCAGTTTGAAAACAACATTATAGCAGAATGCTATAAAAAGTACATGAATTCTATTTTCTGTTTGGAAGATCTGTCCAGATCAACTTCTGTGCACACATGGAAGTAACATTCATCGGAAATCAAGCAGGTGGGGGGGAGGGAGTGGGTGAATTCACACCTAACGGGTACCATGCACACTATCTGGGGGATGGGCACACCTTCACTAAAAGGGTCAAAAGCAATTTATGTAACCAAAACATATGTACCCCCATAATATTCTGAAATAATAAAAGAAAAAAAAGAAAATCATAAAAAAAATACATGAATACACTAACTTTCAAGTAGACAGAAGGCAGTCATTCAGAATGACCATTAAAATTTACCACATAAAATTGACTCTGTGAGACTAAGAAAATAAGAGGGTAAAATTTACTTCCATTAGAGCCCCAAGAAAAATTTTCTTTTAACATAGTGATACTATAAATGTTGCTACATAATAGATTTTGTCACTATTCTGTTACAAGATAGAAGGTAACTTTGAATGTCTTGTTTCTAAAATTTTACTGATTTCTTGTTTGAGCTTTACTCTCTGCCTCTTTCCTTGGCTATATTCCTCCCCATACATAATTTGGCTTTTGTAATGATATAAATTCTTAGAAAAAACAGCCACAAAAATAATTCTACATTAATGTAAAAACTTAGGTGGGTGTAATAAAGTTCCAATTAGAAAAACTAATGTATGGAAAAATATATACTGATAAAAAGAGATAATGTCAATGAGTACATGTTCCTCTGAAATAGATTCCAATTTGTTTCTCCATGTTTCTTTTCTGAAAATACATTATAAAAAGAATTAAAGTTTTTATATAGTTTATTATGATATGGATGTATATGCCACTCAAATGTGGAGAATCCCAGTTAAGTATTATGTAGAAGGGAAGCAACACTTCAAACTGAAAAAAGACAATATTCCTCATTATAAAATATATTTTATAGCAAGTTCTAACTTTGATTAGTTTCCGACCATGATTAATTTAGATATGGTTTCAGGTGTTGGGCAGGTACATATTAAAGATGCTAAGAAAATGCCATTTTTAAGGTATTTTTAGCCAAGAAAAAATCTAGAAAGTAATATTCAAAAGTTATATGCTTTCATGTTTTGTATTGATTTATGGATCAGTTTTACAGCTTGAGGTAATTAATTGATTATGCCTGCATAAAAACAGAAAAGTGGCAAACAATGGTATTAATAGCTACATTTTCTTATATTAAATTGTTCCTAAGTCTTAACTAGTCATAAACTTTGAAATTACTCTTTAAGAAAGAGCAAGGAAAGAGATGAGAGCAGACAGATGAGACAGTTGAAGGATTTGGGAAGGGAATTGTACAGAGACAGGAAAAGCTATAAAATGAGTCACATGTACAGAATTTTGAACTTAAGAATTTACTTTAGCTAAATTAGCAATACTTGCTTCAGATATAACTTCAATTTCATATATGATACATATTATATATCTAGAATACTAATAAGTCGTGAATTCATTAATCTTGTTTTTGTTTATATTTCTGAAGAATCATTTGTCTTTTAATGAGGTCGTGTGTTGATATTAGTGTATACTTAGCACAGTAAATTAAAATTTACTCACATTTCATATCACTTAATCTAAAACCCATCGTATCTGAAAAATAGTTATGCCAAGGAATATGACCCTAAACTCAGCTTCCCAATTCTCAGCAGAACCCTGGTTCCTAAAGATTGCCTATGCAATGCTTCCATTTCTATAAATATTCTAAATGGTATTTTGATGCTTTTATGAAATATGGTGTCCTAACCTCCCAGAAGTCTGCTCCATGAGGTAGCTATAAAATTCATTACTGAATTAACTGTACTGTAGAGTTCTAGGCTCTGGGGCCAAGTACAACTATGGGTCCCAGGCAAGGGGTATTTTAAATTTTGTGGTCACTGTGAATGTGGTAGAGTTTATCGGATTTCTATCTTTGATTTACTTCTAGAAACTTCAGAAATTAATTTGTGGCCCAACTCAACCAATCCTAAAGGATATTATAGTGTGTCTTCTGATATACCAACTCTACTCTTGGTTTTCAGTAAGACAGAACAATGTTTATAAAATGTTGTGAAATGAAAAATGTGTGTGAGATTTTTAAGTAATGATCCTTTTACTCAATAATTAAAGCTTTATCCAAATAACCACAAACTATAATATATTTCTATTATTAAGAGTGTAACAGTTTGTTACTCTTCCTGGCTAAGTGTAATACAGTTCACTCTTGAATAGCATGGGTTTGGCCTGCAGGGGTCCATTTATACAAGGATTTTTTTCAACCAAATGCAGATGTAAAATACAGCATTCACAGGATGTGAAACCTGTGCATACAGAGGGCCAACTTTGCACATAAGTGGACTCTGCAGGCCTGACTGTAAGACTTGAGCATGCATAGATCTTGGTAGGGATTTGGTTTACTGAGAGATAAGTGTAAACATTTGCATATAAAAGCATTTCATTCATGAGGGGTATGTGCTAAAATCTTCTTGAGTCCTTAAGTTCATAAGTTCCTTATTATGTATAATTTTCCCCATTAAATATTTATATGATGGTGAGAGGTAAACAGAGCAAGACAAAGACATGCTAAGTTGCAGATATTGGCCTCTTAGCTAGGATCACTCTGTAAATGATTCACACTCTAACACCAACCTCACAGCTCATATTCTTATCCTTAAATTATGAAGGACTACAACGGTGATGGAAATGGTCACCAATGCATTGACTATGGGCCAGATTCAAGGTACTTAACTCTTGCTGAAAGCTGAGCTTGGACAGTCTAACTTCCAAAGTATCTGAAATACTCAAATACCATGGATCCAGTAGAACATAAACAGTGTTTTGTAACTATTTTCCAATATAATATAACCTAATAAAATACACCTTCTATTACAAATAATAACGAATGTCATAGGTCAATTAATTAAAACAAAACAACTGAGAGTGTGTACTAGGCTGAATAGTGTCCCTCAAAAATTCATGTCTGCCTGGGACCTCAGAATGTTACCTTATTTGGAAATGGGGTCTTTGCAGATGTAATTAGTTAACGTGGTCGTACTGGATTAGGGTGGGCCCTAAATCCAATGTCTAGTGTCTTTGTAAGAGAAAGAAAAAAGAGATCTGGATATAGAATCAAAGACACACAGAAGGAAGAAGGCCATATGACTACAGGGTCAGAGATTGAACTGAAGTAGCTGCAAACTAAGAAAACACCAAGGATTGAAGGCTACTGCCAGAAGCCAGGAAGAGGCAAGGACAGATTCCTCCCCAGAGCCTCTGAAGGCAGCATGGCCCTGCTGACTTGATTTTAAAATTCTAGCCTCCAGAACTATGAAAGAATACTTTTCTGTTGTATTAAGCCACATAGTTTGTGGCACTTTGTTTCAGTGGCCCTAGCAAACTAATACAGGTATATCATGCCCATCTTCTAGGAGAACTCATTATGGACGTTGTATTTCTTCTGAGTGTGATTGCTAAAGTACGGAAACAGAAACATAGCTCTAACTCACTACCACTGAAAAACTGAATTAAAGGGAAACACAAGGCCTACTGCTTTCTCTGTGATCATTTGATAAAGGCATATGATTTCATTTATGTGAATTCTTTGTTGTAACAGCAACAATCACAACCACCACACAATGTGAGGGTTCAAAGTCTTGAGAACAAATCCAGAGGGATTATGCTGAAAAATATTTTAGATAGACTATTTTCTGAAACTTGCCAACTCACATAATATTTTACAGTTTTCATTCTCTAGTGTAGAATAGAAAGGGTTTTTTTTTTCTTTTATGTTTTTGATTATACTTAGGTAGCAGAGGAAAAATCAAGCCTGCCTGAAAGCAGAAAATGTCATAAGGGTAAACAATTTTCCTAAAATATATATGGTTACATCTAAATTATTTATATCAAACATTAGCATAACATATATATAATCTTGGTCTTAATTATATAAGAAAAACGTAAGTCTCAAATGTTTTTCATGTATATCACTGTATGAAGAATTAGGTTCATAATATAACTCACACACTCAAAACTAGGTTTCTACAAGTAGGTTTTCTCTTAGACCATGAATGCTCAAAAAGATGCCATATCACTAGCAAATATTCAGGAAAAAAATTCTCTTATTAGGACAAAACACTGAACATTGATATGTAAAACTTTTCAGTTAGTGGCTATTTTTTTTCAGTTTTTCTACTCATAATTTTTTACTTAATGAACATGTTAGGTAAAACAATTTCTGGGTATATGAGCCCAAACTGTTAATTATAAATGCCATCTACAATTATTTTGCATTACCAATGGAACATTGTAAACATTTTTTCATATTTATTTTTTTAATTGGAAGGAGGGGGGAAAAATCCCCAAAATCTTGTTAGCTTTCTGAAAATAAGACTATATAATGTTATAGACTGATTTGAGGGCACTGTATATTTTAAAAGGAATTTTCTTATTCTAGAATCTTTGTATATTCTTAACTGCAAGAGGAAAAATATTAGAAAAAATATGGTAAGTATGGAGACAAAATCATGAGGCATCTGTCACTAAAAAATGGCATGGCAAGTGAAGGTTATCATCACCAGTGATGGCATGTGGATATCATGTACCCTCTGATATGATGATAAAAGGGTACTTCATCTCATTTTTCTAAAACTCTTAAGTACAGTCTTACAATGGGGGAAAATTCAGACAAACCCTAATTGGGGAAACCTTTTTATGGATATCTAGCCAATATTCCTCAAGACTGTCAAGATGATGAAAAATAAGGAAAGACTGAGAAACTCTCATTGGCTAGAGGACACTGAGGAGATATGGCAATTAAATGCAACATGGTGTCCTGTATTATAACCTGGAACAGAAAGGCATTAATGAAAAAATTCATGAATTTCAATTAAAGTCTGATGGCTGGTGTAAAAAATGGTTTTACTGATATTTTCACTAATAGAATATAGGCATATATAAATTTAGAACATAGCATTTATAGAAAATACAATTTTGAATTCATGGTAAATATCCAGAGCAAAGCTGTCATATAATAGGTACCTGACGTGTATTTGTTGGTGCATGGATGGATGAATGATAAATACTAATATAAAAAATTAATACCATTTTGAGCTACATTAAAGATACCAGAAACAAAGTAATCATATCTGTATTACAAAGGAACTCCATCAATTATAATCAAAATGTCTCTCTTCCATCGAAAATAATCCTGAAATTTTCTTCATTTGTTCTTCATATTTCTAAATCTGCTCCTTTCTCTAAATACAGGAAAAATTTTATCTATACGGTAATTTTCTTTTACCTAACTTATTTTTTTTATCTACTTTATTTCCCCACATACTGAGTGTGAATCATAGTGATTAGAGCTAGAGTCAAATTCTTTTTCTACAATTTAACAAGAGGGTGACCTTGTAATTTACTTAACCTCTCTGTGTTTATTTTTCTCATCAGTAAAAGGTCTGGCACACAATAAGTCCTTCATTATTATGTGCTATTATTATTTTGCTCATCACAGGGAATTTCTAAATTTCAAAGGTTTTCTCTTTCATTAATATTTCCAAAGTTAAATATCTTCTGAAGAAAGATATGCACACTCATCACCAACCATGTGTTGGTATAAATCTCCAACAAATTATACTGAAATGGTCAGACCTTTAATCTGAAAAAAGTGTGGCATATCTTATGTTCTTATATTTTTGACCAAGTAAAATGTTTTTATAACCCTTCCTCTCATTTTTTTTCATTAAGCTTTTCCTAGCTTTATTCAAAAGCTATTTCTGCTTCTTTAGGGGGCATATATTTGGGGAGATAAAAACCCTACTACTAAAAAGGCATCGCCTAACAATACAAAGAAAAGCAAATAGATTGACTGTCAATGAGTTCAATTTACACTCAACAGGGAAAATATACAAATCCCAAGGTTTATTTAAGATCAGCTACTGTAAAAAGTTGTAGAAGTACAGACATAGAGTCAAATCTATCACATTTAAGTTTTTATTTCCTTACCACTTAGACATTATTCAAACAGAAAAAACCCCATAGCTCATCTTTCTTTAGTGGATAACACACATCCCCACAATCTCAACACTGAATTGGAAATTAAGGACATTTTGAAAGATCCTTGACATCAATGTCTTTCCTCCTTTTGGCAACCACCTCGTCATTTTCCCTGGAATACTGCCAGAACTCATCCTAACTTGGATCTAAAAACTACTCTTCATAGCTTAATCATTTCCCACCTCAATTATTAAAATTAAACTCTCATAAATCTATGTTCAGTATACTCGGGGGTGGAGAGATAGCGCCACCAAATTATTTTATCATTTAATCCTGTCTTACATATTCTGGTTTCCTATATGTCTCAGCACATTTCATAAATTGTTCCTCTATTCATTCCTATCCATCTCTGGTAGTTTTTGAGCTTTCTAAAGATCTCTTATCCTCTAAATCACCTACTTATTATCTGCTTGATTTGTCTATCTCTTACTATGAATTTCTGAGTCTGTGAACTGTGATCTTGCTTGGGCCAACTGCCTTCCAAATTCTTTACTATTACAAATAACTATTTTTTGTATCTGACCTCAGAAACATTCCCTTCTATATTTATGAATAACCTTTGATAAACTATTTGGTCCACTGAAAGCTGCTGTTTTTAATTTTATTGTGTTTTTCTGTGTAATTTTTTCTTAGAATTCAAAGGTTTAATGTTTGCAAATATCAAGGAAAGGTTTACTGATCTACACATTAATAGCACATTTTCTGTTAAAATAAAATTTAATTGTTTGAAAATGGTCAAGTAGAATGAGAAAGAAACAAAGGTCTCAGATTCATTTTTAATTAGTTAACATTTTAACTAAAAATATTCTAAGCCAAAATGGGTGATTACTAGTGCTTTGAAAATACTGACAGTTTTTAAAAGGTTGGATATCGCTTATTCTGAAATATCTGGAAACTATAGAATATGATAGATTAGATTTTCAGTTCAATGAGCTATTAATATATCTAATGTTGTTCCTCAGCTCGGATTAATTTACCAGCACCCAATATTTACTAAGAACTTAGAGTGTTAAGAACTGTGTCACATTCTTTACGTATATTATTTCATTTAACCCTTTGAATATTATTTTCTTTCCCCATTTTATAAGATGTTGAGGCTTAGAGATTAAGTAATGTGCCGAAAGTCACACAGCTGGAAGTAGTAGAGTGGGAACTTAAACCCATATATGGGTCCGAAGCCACAGTGGTCATATTTACACTGGCAACAGTCACTCACAAACATACCAGCTTCTAAATAAGAATTATAGTACATTTTGCATTCCACTGAGCATCTTTTTGTAAGTGTTAAGAGCGAGTAACAACAGAGTATCACAAATAATGACTGAGTAGACTCAAACGCTTTGGGAAAGGGTATTTTTCTCACTGCGCTTTCTCAGTTTTCTAAAGAAATCCAGACTCCATAATCAAGTACTCAGGGATGAAATAAATTTGGTTAAAGTGGAAATTATATAAAGTTAAGAAAAATACTTTCTGATACTCTTATTCATAAAGAGTAAAATCTCTATCATCACCGCTAGACACAGGGTTTGCTATTTATAAGCTCATCTCTTACATATACTTGCTTTTATATAAAATACTGTAAAGGTTTCTGGAAGCACAGCCTCCACAGGGAGACATTATCTTTTCTAGAAATCTCTTGAGTTCAGATCAAATGCTGCCTGAACTACTGATCTAGAGGTATAAATTTTGGGAAATATTTATGAATATTTCCTATACCATATCTATTTAGATATTCAAGAAAGTAGAATTTAACCCAAAACGTATCTCTACAATAACAGCAAACAGAGATTTACAAAAATTTTTACTGAAGCACTCTGTCCTACTGTGGTAGCAGATGACAAGAAAAACAAAACTGTCAAGAGGGCTTACACAGATACTATCCAACTATTAAAAGAATAAATCTATATATATTTATGTGAAAAAT
>NW_012148230.1:2269392-2270957 GCF_000956105.1 Propithecus coquereli | reverse complement strand
TTATAATCTTACAGTAAAAAATTATTAAAGATGCCATAGAAAGTCACTTCTTTAATCACTTTCACTTTGCTGAATAAATCCTTTCCTTCTGAATGCAGATATTATAAAATGTGATACTGTTTTCTTAAGTTTGACACAGAAGAACTGAGGTAAATTTATTCTTTCAAGCAAAGGTTACATTTTCTAGGTGCTTTATCAGGCTCTCAATCTCAGGCACAGCTGTGTCAGATACTGAATCGTATTCTGTCCAGAATTGAAATGCACACCTATAAATAGGTACCAATGACAATCTACTTTGGTTTTACCAAAAAGGGCAAACGGAGGCAAATAAAGAACAAGAAAGAAAGTTCCACATACAGAAAACCTTGTTATAATGAAAGTTACTAATATTATTTTCACATTTTCACAGATGAGGCTATACAATGCTTAACATAAAGTACAATCCCTCAAGATGAATTTGTGAAGATGTTTTATGTTATATAGCATCTGAAAGCCTATAAAGGGAAAAAGGAGTACCTAAATGAGAGAGATTAAATATGACCAGGAAATGGGTGAAAAAAATGAGAAAAAAAAATGCATAATGGATTTCTAGAAGTAATTAATTTTACTGGTCATAAAATGAGCATTTAGCAAGTAGAAGATTGATTTCATCCTTAAAACTTTATTCAAATTTATGAAGGGAAAAGAAGAGACAGCAAAAATATATACATTCCTGTCTACTTGACATGACAAAACAGAGACTTTTAGGCCTGGAGGTCCTAAAAGATAGTCAGTATTTTCCATTAGATTTGTCATAAATGTGAGCCTCTATTTACATTATTTACCCTTGAAAACCGATAAGGACAGCAGGAATCTAACACGTTCAGTTCAGCATAATCACCACAAGATGACTCCTTAAACTGAAACAAATCATTACTATGACCTGTAAGGTTTTGCACGATTTGAATTCCATTCCCCACCCTCCTCTCCCTATACTCTTTTACTTCATCCACACTGCTCTTTGCTATTCCCTGAAGGCTGGAATGCTCAGCCTCCTGAAATCCATATAGCTTATTCCCTCGCTTTCATCAGGCTTTTACTGAGGAATTCCTTGACCACTCCAAAATTCCAATCTCTACTCATCCCAGTAATTGCTATACTCCTCCTTTTATCCTTTATTTTTTCATACCATTCAACCTGCTACATATTTTACTTATTTATCTAACATATTTATTCCTGCATTAGAATATAAGCTCCATGAGAGCAGAGTTTTATTTTAACTTTTTGTGGGGGTGTTTCTGGTCAATTTTCTTCACTATTGTATCCCCAACATCTGGCATGCACAGTAGGCATTCAATAACTATTAACTGAACAAATGAATGAATAATGCAACAGAATTTCTAGTCTTAAATAATGTTTAAGTAAAATTCTGTTAAAAGAATATTGGTATCAGCTATGAGTAGAATAATTTACCTTCTTAAATATTAATGCATAAGGTTCATTTCTTCCACAAACTTAAGAGGAGTCCAGATTTTGTCTGGCTATCATTTCTGAATACAGAGGCTAACTTAACTAGAAAGGAATAA
>NW_012148230.1:2265914-2269152 GCF_000956105.1 Propithecus coquereli | reverse complement strand
AAATCTCATACTGATATGCACTGTCAGATTCACATACATTGCATAGGTTATCCAGAGAAAATCTATTCATTTGTAAAAGCAAGCCATTTTATGTAAAATTTGGTTTTTATTTCCGTTGAATTCATCACAGTTTTACTAGTCCTGCTCATACCTCTAACACTTGCATCAAATATAATTAGACTGTCAACATACAGCAAGCTTTCTTATCATTTAAAATATTGTGTTAAACTTTGTCTCTGGGAATTTTAAGACACTTCCATGTATAGTAAAAAAACATAAAAATGATAACCTGCAAAGCAACAGTAAAACTCATCAGTTTCTTTAAAGAAATGCTCATCCATGTGGAAGGATACATGTATATTCATAACTCTTACACTTTCCTTTCAATCGTTAAGGATCTTCAAATACCATAAAGTCATTTTAAAAACAGGATCTAAGAGCAAGAGTATGGTTCAGAGCATGCTTTATCCTGCTCAGCAGGCCATCTGCCTCTTTGCAGGAGGTACTTACTCATAGGTATAAATGCCATCAGGAATTTAGAACATGAAAAGCATATGAGTCATATTGCTCAGATATACACAATATGTCTATGGCTCAAATGTACTGTGAAAATTTAATGTCAACATTTTTACTCATTGATAGAAAAAAAATTCCTTGGCACTTCCTTAAAACCACTTGTCAAAGGGGATACAGTAATAGCTATGTTGTGGGTTTCATTTCTTATATTCTTCTTCTGTCTTTAGCATTTAGCTCAACTGCTGAGAAAGAATAAGCAGTGCTAGAAAGCAGTGGCCTATTGGAAGGGAGTAGTCTACTTGAAAAACAATATGGGGAAAAGGTCAATACCATGTGGGTAAAATACCAACATGTTATCAACTTATGTGACATATAAATTAAACAAAGTAACTCCAATTTCAAAGGATATTAGTGCTTTTAGTGTCTGGAGAAATGGCCAGTTTAAAACATTCTATCCGTATTTGCTTCGGAATATTAGGTATCTAATGAAACAGTAAGGCAACCCAACATATCACTGGGCTCAGAAAGAAGTATCAATGTAAAGATGCCATCGTTCTAAATGTTGTTTTGGAAATACTTCACAGTACATCAAAAGTATCTGTGATATAAAATGACAGCTGAGAGAATGTATTTTCACTTTCATTAAGTAATATGCTTCAATTATAAAAATGAATGTTTAAGTTTAGACATTATAACATCAGCCAACATATAAAAGAAAAAAATACTCATTCTTCCAATTGAAACTTAACAGTGAACTAACTTATAATGACACTCATTGAGACTCATATATCAAAGTTGTTTTAAAAGAATATTCTATCATTATCTCCAAATAATATAAAATAATAAATTCCACAGAATTAGGTTTTTCCTCAGTAATTTTTTTCAACATTAAAAAAATTCAGCCACTGAGTTGCTATATCTATTTTTCACACAAAATATTAATTTGAGAATTACTATGTTGTCCTTTTTCTTGACCTCAAAACTAACTACTGTGAAGTAATGTTGTTACACAACTGGCAATTGGTTAAATCTACATAACAAAATGAGTCAGTTCAAATTTTAAGAGCTCTTACTGAGTATGAGGCAGGAGCCACATTCCTCAATCCTTTGTTGGCATGATTTCTCCTTTCTACATCTATGAAGAACGACAGAAACAAATGCCAAGCAAGTATCCAGAGCCAAAATGCTGGGACTTTGTTACCAAAGGAGCTGGAACTGTCATTTCTAGTTATTACTATAATAACCTTCTATATCTGTGATGTCACATAATTGATTCTTTTAAAATCACATAAAATGTAAAATTTCATAGTGAATGTGAGGGATAAAATGTTCATAAAAATATTTTGGCAAAAAATGGAAATGAATAACTAAAAGAAAAGGAATTCTGACAATTGAAAGATTTCTCCTGAAAGCTTAAAGACATTTATGAGAACAATATTAATAACCATGTCTGGATTTATAAGCCCAAAATCTCTAGACAAAATAAACTGAATGAGATCAATTTCTTTTTTGTAACCATAAATAAGATGTTATGTTATACAGGTAAGATATATATTGACAATGTCTGATGTCTGGTGAAAGCTCTTCAATAACTCTAAAAGTTCCAAAGCCATAAGTCATTTTAAAGTTAAGATGAGTTTGATGATTGCCAAGGGCCATGCATCCGTGTGAGC
This sequence comes from Propithecus coquereli, assembly GCF_000956105.1. NCBI lineage: Eukaryota > Metazoa > Chordata > Mammalia > Primates > Indriidae > Propithecus > Propithecus coquereli. Next base: position 2,266,963 of record NW_012148230.1, on the reverse strand, counting down.
CGAGCAGTGTACCAGATAATGTAACATTTAATTAGTTCCAGGAAGTTCTGAACTCAAAGAGAACATACAGGTCAAAAAGAAGGGAGCAGTTACAAATCTCTAGTGAAAGAAAGAGTGGAGACTGACATTTTTAAAGGCTTGCAAAAATTAATCAGCTCTATCCAGGGTCTGCACAGACACTATTGTAGTTGGAGGTTAGGTGCTTAGTCTCCTATCTGTCACGACATCTTGAGGCAGCCCTAATTTAACCACATATATGAAAACAAATGACAGTTGCCTGGACTATAAATATTCCTATAAGTCATAGCTTGTCACTTAAAAAAATTCTCTTTCCATTTGACTTTCTAAATAATAAACAATATGTGTGTAAAATAAAGAGCCATCTTTTAAGCACATTAGAGGGTTTTTTTTGTTTGTTTACTGTATTTCTCATTGCCCTTTAGAACTGACTTCTGTTTGATTTTACTTATCCAGCAACACATAAGTAAGCAAGAAGGCAAGCAAGCAAAGTATTCGTAATTCAAGAGAGGATTCAAATAAAGACAGGATCATCTTGGAGTATTCACTCTCAACTTGAATTGTCAAATGCTTATAATCTCTTCCAACATTTCCCTGTTTAAAATACATTTTGGATTTATGATTCCAAAGGGCTCAGTTATCTGACGAGAACAGAAGCATATTAAATGCATTATGCAGACGCATAATGCATTTTTAGAAACTGTTTGCATATTAGACACTAAGCAGTTATTAAAGCTTGCTTTTTAACCTACCAGTTTTCTAAATCTTCTCTCCACAGCTTGATTCCCGGTATAGAGAACAGTAACTCAAAAATTTTCCTATTTACTAAAAAAAGCTATTTACTTATCTGTAGACAAGGTTGAGAAACTATGGAACAAGGATTCACGTTTTTACCCACGGAGTATCTTGTACAGGCATTTTGCTAGATTTTTCATTTGTATTTTTGTTTCATAAAAGGATTATATATTTTGACCCACTTATAAATCTAATATAATAGAAATACAAAGAGTACTATTTTCCTACTTTCTATT
>NW_012148230.1:2263092-2265559 GCF_000956105.1 Propithecus coquereli | reverse complement strand
TTTAATCCAGCCACTTCAGTTTTACTTAAAAGGAAAGTGAGACCATGAAGGCTACAAACTAAAACATATAAGTAAAAAAAATCACAAATTATAGTGGAAAGGGAATTGAAGACAAACTTTGTGCTTCCTGATCTGTTCTCAAGTCTTTCTTGGCTAGAGAAGACTAGGGTTAGGATAAGGAGCAGGGGCAGGTTCAGAGCTCAGGTTAAAGTTCTGGCTGGATTATAGCAGTCATTTTAATTAAACACCTTTTTCTTCTTAGCCAGTTATAAAATAACAATAATAATTTAGATGATGATAAGAACAAACACAAAGGGATTATGTGTCAAGTGCTCTAAGATATTTATGTACACGTGTACAAAGATGTGTTTGGTACACGCACACACAGTACATTAGTTCTTTTAACTACCCTACTATTCTTATTTTACAGATAAGGAAACTGAGGCACAAAGAGGTTAAAAGTCAGCTGAGTAAGGTTACACACTCACAAGTGACTTGAGTCAAGCTTTCAGCTAAGACTACCTGGATCTTGAGTTTTGTTTTTGTTTTTAAGAGATATAAATTTCAGTCTATATACATAATTTTTACCTAGCTTAATGTACAACTCAATGAGTTTTGATAAATTTTGAATATTTTCATCACACTGAAAAGAAACCTCGTGGCTGTCTACAGTCAATATCCATCTGTACCCCAACCCCAGAAAACCGTCATCTGCTTTCTTTTTGTGTAGGTTTGTCTTTTTTTCTGGGCATTTTATATAAATGGAATCATCCAACATGTAGTCTTTTGCATCTGACTTCACTTAGCATAAAGTTTTTGAGGTTCATCTATATTGCAGCATGTATTAGTAGCTCATTTCTCTAAATTGCTTAATAGTATGCATTGTATGAATATTTTGACTAGCCATATCAATTGATGGACATTTGAGTTATTCCTACTTTTTGGCTATTATAAATAATGCTACTATGAACATTTTCATACAAGTCTTTGCATAGATGAATGTTTTCATTTCTCTTGTGTGGACACCTAGGAGTGGAATTGTTAAGTCATTATGGAAAATTTATGTTAAACTTTTTGAGAAACCATGAAACTCTTTTCCAAAGTGGTTGTATCATTTTACATTCTACCAGCAATGTATGAGCTTTGTGGTTTTTCCTAAATCCTCACCAACACTTATTAGAGCTCGAGCTCTTCACCACTACCTTCTACTGCCTTTCAATAACCATGTACATTTGTCACTGTATGTTGGAATGAGAGGGAGGGAGGCACTAAGGGGAGGAAGAAGAGAAGGAGATAGAGAGCCTACAGTTTTTAAAAGCCAGCCAAGTCTATTTAAGTTCTTCTATGCTTTCTACAAACATATGCTTACAAGGGTTTCATTTTTGTAGTAGAAATATTTACAAAGGGACTTTATGCTTTTTTTTGTTGATTTATCTTTACTAATTCTAAGATGTATATCTGTTTTTGATGAGAAAGGAAAAGGGTGAAGTAGGAGCAATATATTGAGAGAAGGAAGTAGAGAATAGGAAGAAGTTGTTACCAAGGCTTAATGTGAAAATGCATAAAATTATATCATTTTCAAACTTATTATTTTGGCCCAATTTTCATGACATTAGAAAGTTAGATATAACTTTTTTATGACTAGAGGATTCAAGGCCATGTCTAAGGAGAAAAATCACTGAAGACAAAGAAACATAACTTGTTATCAACCTTAAATTATCAAAAAGTTCAAAATAAAATTATTTTTTAAGTTTTGTACAGTTGACACCATACAGTGTCATATTAATATAGTAGCTAGTGTTTCGGTTTAAAACACTGGTAAATAAATATTGTGACAAAGATAAAAAATACCTCAAACAGGCAAAAGATACCACTTACTTCTTGCTTACTTTTTTCATTTTTCCTTTCTTTCTTTTGAGACAGGGTTTCCCTCTGTTGCCCAGGCAGAGTGCAGTGGCGCAATCATAACTCACTACCACCTCAAACTCCTGAGTTCAAACAATCCTCTTGCCTCAGCCTCCTGAGTAGCTAGGACAATAGGCATACACCACCATGCCCAGTTAATTTTTTATTTTTTTTTGTAGAGACAGGGTCTCACTATTTTGCCCAGATTGGTCTCAAAATCTTGATCTCAAGCAATCCTCCCGCCTCAGCCTCCCTGAGTGCTGGAATTACAGGCATGAGCCAACGCACCTGGCCTACATTTTTTCTTTCTTTACTGCACCAGCTATAACAACCATTACAGTGTTGAAGAGAAGTGGCAAGTCAAGCATATTTGTCTATTTTTAATATAAAGGGTGGAAACATTGAGTCATTTGCCATTAAGTATGTTAAGTATGTTATAAGCTCTTTATCATGATGAAGAAATTCTCTTTCATTCCTTGTTTACAGAGAATTTTTTTTATCAGGAATGGATGTTGGGTTTTACCAATTTTTTTTTCCTGCATTAATTGAAATGACCATACAT
>NW_012148230.1:2261523-2262797 GCF_000956105.1 Propithecus coquereli | reverse complement strand
TTTTTTTTTTTAATTTCAGGGTATTATGAGGGTACAAACATTAAGGTTACACTTTATGTCTTTGCTTCACCCAAGCAAGGGTTAGGGGCATGTGAGGGATTTTTTTTTTTTTAAATGACAAAGTCAAGTCTTTAAAAGATACGGGGCTATGCAGGTTACCTATTTCTTCATGAATGAGATCTGGTAGTTGTATCTTTAAGGAAATTTGCCCATTTCGTCTAAGTTATTAAATTTACTTGCATAAAGTGTTCATAATATTCCCTTATTATTGTTTTACTATCTGTAAACTCTGTAGTGATGTCACCTCATTCCTGATATTGGTCATTTCTGTCTTCTTTCTAATCAGTCCGGGTAGAAATTTATCAATTTTATTGATCTTCTCAAAGGACTCGCTTTTAGTTTCATCACTTTCCTCTACTGCTTTTGTGTTTTCCATTCCACTGATTTCTGCTACTATCTACATTGTTTCTTTTCTTCTACTAATTTTGGTTTAATTTGTTCTTATTCCTCAAATTTCTTAAGGTAGAAGGTGAGGTCATTACTTTGAGCCCTTTCTTTTTTTCTAATATAGGCATTTAGGGCTGTAATTGTGTCCCTAAGTATTGCTATATGGGCACGATAAAGATACTGAGATGTGTTTTCATTCATTTTAAAATACTTTCCAATTTCCCCCTTTGGTTTCTTCTTTGACTCACTGGTTATTCAGGTGTACATTATTTAGTTTCCATATATTTAGAGATTTTTCAGAGATCTTTCTTTCATCGACTTCTACTTATTTTCATTGTGTTCAGAGAACTTAAAATCTCATAATTTTACTGATGCTTCTTCTATGGCCTAGAATATAGTATATCTTGGCAAAAAAAAAAATCTGTATTTGAGAAGAAGGTGTATTCTGGTGATGATGTGTAGAGTGTCCTATAAACTTGAGGAGTTGACTGATATTGTTATACAAATCTTCTATAATTTGTATAACAAGTTTTTTTAAAAAATCACTTATAATAGCATCACAAAAATGAAATATTCAGTCATAAATCTGGAAGTCCTAGATGGAAAGTCCTATACATTAAACTTTATAGAACCTTGCTTAGAGAAATTAAAGACCTATATAATTAGAGACATATGTCATTTCCCTGTGTCCGAAGACTCAATATTGTTAACAAATGTATTTTCCCCAAATTGATCTGCAGATAAAACATAATCCTAATCTAAATTCCAGTAAGCCTTTCTATAGAAACTGAAAAATACTAAAATTGATAATGGAAATGCAAATGATC
>NW_012148230.1:2257010-2260228 GCF_000956105.1 Propithecus coquereli | reverse complement strand
AATCATTGCCAAAGCCAATGTCCAGGATTTTTCCCCCTATATTCTATTCTAAGAGTAGACTTTTACAGTTTCTGGTCTTGATATTTAGGTCTTTAATCCTTTTTGAGATGACTTTTGTGTATGGTATAAAATAAGGGTCCAATTTCATTCTTTTGCATGTGGAAAACAATTTTCCCAGCACAATTTATCACAGACATTATTCTTTTTCCATTGTATCCTCTTATCAAAAATTAGTTGACTATATATGTTCAGATTTATTTCTGAGACAAGACTTATTGTAAAACTACCATCACCAAAACACTGTGGTATTGGCATAAAGACAAACAAAAGAACTGTCAGAAAAGAATAGAGTCCAAAAATAGACCTATGCATATATATAAGAAAATGGATTTTATAAGGAGGTAAAAAGTCAGGAAAGGACAGTCATTTAAATAAACAGTGCTGTAATAATTGGATATTCATATGCCAAGAATATGAACTTCAAACCATTCCTCACAACATATACAAAAATTAACACAAAATGGATCATAGACTGAGATATAAACTCTAAAACTACATCAATTCTAGAAGTAAACATAAGAGAAAACCTTTGTAACCCTGGGTTCAACAAAGGTTTCTTAGATACACCATTGAAAGTATGATCCATAAAAGATAAAATTGATAAATTAGACTTCATTGAAAATTAAAAATTTTTGCTCTTCAAAAGACACTGTTAAGAGAATGAGAAAGCAAGACACAGACTGTGAGAAAAAGGACTGGTATACAGAACCAAGACTGGTAAAGAACCAAGACTAAATTATAAGAAGACCAACAACCTAATTTAAAAAATGGGCAAATGATTTTAACAGATACTTGACCAAGGAAGATATAGGAATGCCAAATAAGCACATGAAAAAATGCTCAATATCATTAGGCAGCAGGGAAAGGCAATTTAAAATCACAATAAAGTACAGAAATATTGGAAAGGCTAAAGACTCACCAGACCAACTATTGACAAGGATGTAGAAGAACTGGAACTATCAGACTGCTTTTGGGAATGTAAATTAGTATAATCACTTTGGAAAGCAATTTGGTAGTTTCTTAAAAATTTAAACATGCAAATACCATATATGCCATTCATTCTACTACTAGTTTCCCAAGAAAAATGAAAGCATATGTCCATATAAAGACTTGTACATAAATGTTCAGAGAAACTTCATTTGTAATAGCCTCAAACTGAAAGCAGTCCAAAAGTCTATCAACAGCTCAATGGATAAACTGTGATATATTCATAAAATGGAATTCTACTCAGCAATAAAGAGAACAGACTATTGATACACATTACTGTTACTCTCAAAATAATTATGCTGAGTGAAAAGATACAAAGAAGAGTATTTACTATATGATTCCATAAAGTTTTAAGAAATGCTAACTGATACATGGTGACAGAAAGCAGATAAGTGGTTCACTAAGACAGGAGGTAGAAAAAGGTAGAAGAAAGGGATTACAAAGAGGCAAGAGAAAATTTGGGGGTGACAGATGTGTTCAGTACCTTGATTGAGACGATGGTTTCACAGGTGCACACAAATGTCAATTCGTATACACTTTATACATTATACAGTTATTGTATGTCAGTTACATATCAATAAAGTTTTTAAAAAGAAGGGAACATAAAATAAGGTAATTAAAAATTAGATATTTAACATTTTCTCAAAAATGAATAAAGTGAGCTCGACTCTTCAAAAAAAACCTGATAATTTTTTTTTGTTATCAGTGATAAAATATGAGCTTTCAAATGAAAATGAAAATTTTGGAGGGGAGGAGGATATTGTGGGGATGGTTAATGGGTGCAAAATATAGTTAGATAGACAGAATGAACAGTATTTGACAGCACGACAAAGTGACTATAATCAACGATAAGTTAGGGTATACATTACTTAAGAGTGTATAATTGGAATGTTCCTAACACAAAGAAATGATAAATGCCTGAGATGATAGATACTCCAATTATCCTGATTTGATTAATTCACATTGTATGCCTGTATCAAAACATCACATGCTCTTTATAAAGATATACAATTATTACGTACCCATAATTTTTTAAAAATTTTAGAAAAAGTATCTCTGCCACCATGAGCTTGATAGCCTATTACTTTTCTGATGAGACTAGCTGTGATATTAAAGAATGTGATTTTTGATACCGTATAATGAAATGTGTCATTATTTGGAATATCTGCATAACCCAGTGACCTGATATTTTCCAAATGACTGCAGCACGATGCTATGAAATAATGCATGGGTAAAAGATGAACTCAAATCGTAAGATCAACCAATGGATTTAATGTAACAGAGTATGAAAAGTTCACTGATAAGGTTTCATATTCTACACTGCAACTAGCCTTTAAGAAAATTTAGCAAAATCTACTGTGGTCAGTAGAATTTGAATATGGCTTTCCAAAGATGTACCACTCTAATCCCTGGATCCCATGAGCATGAATAGATATCACTTTCATAATATTTGTCATTTATGGCACAGTTGACGTTAAAATAAGGAGATTATCCGGGTGGCCCTGATCTAATCATATGAGCCCTTTTAAAAGCAGAGAGTAGTCTCCACCTGGTAACAGAAGAGGAAGTCAGAGAAATTCAAATCACTTGAAAGATTTCACATGCTAGGGCCAGCTTTGAAGATGGAGAGATCATGTGAAAAGGCATGTAGGCAACTTTAAGGAGCTAACAGATGCCCCCAGGTGACAGCAGGCAAAGAAATGAGGACCTCAGACTCACAGCTGCAAGAAATGGGATTCCACCCACAACTTAATAAGCCTGGTAGTGGATTCTTCCCCAGACCCTACAGATAAGAGTTCAGCCCAGCCAAATGTGGGTTTTGTGAGACCCTGAGCAAAGAATGCAGTCCAGCCTGTCATGATTTCTAACCTCCACAACTGTAAGGTAATGGGTATTGTTTTAAGTCCTTAGGTTGTGATAATTAGTTATGTAGCAATAGAAAGCTAATATATTTACCATGAATCAAAATATATATAAACTCAGATTCACAATCCCACTGCTGAATTTTTACTCTACAGACATACTTCCCAAGGATTCTTACAATGAGTCCAAGGATATTCATTGAGCACTGTTTGTAAAAACAAATAATAAAAATGGAAATGACCAAAGTATCCATAAATAAAAGACTGGTTGGATAAATTATGTAAATCTACAAAATGGAATGCTCTGTG
>NW_012148230.1:2221371-2255600 GCF_000956105.1 Propithecus coquereli | reverse complement strand
ATAGTACTATCACTATTATAAAGTCAAACTAAGTGATTTTTCCTACACAGCTTTTCACACATAAACATTACATATAACTGAACTCGATGTGTAACTGCATTCTAATAATATATCCATCTCTTAAAAAATGTTGGTTGACATTTTCTAGAAAACAGCAGTCTTATATAGCCTATAAAAATATTGAGTATATGTACAAGCTCTTTGTTATCAGGAAAATGTTAAACAAAATCCTTGGAAACTTTACAAGGAGAAATCAGAGACTGAACATATAAAAGTAATAAAACATGACATTAAAATGTCATCAAGCGAACTTCTCAAATCACATTACCTGGAACCAGTTCCATAATGATGTAGACAGGCTGTCTCTGTGTGCAAACTCCTATAAGTTTGACAATATTGGGATGATCATATTGCTTGAGAATTCTAGATGAGAGAAAAGAATTATTATTATTTGAATAATAAAGCATTAATTTATGATCATGAATAATGTCTAAAAGTAGAATACACTTTAATAATTCAATTTTTAAAATTTCAGTATGATCCTAAATTATGATAAATGGGATATATACAAATGAGTACAATTATCCCTCGGTATCTGTGGGGGATTGGTTCCAGGACCCCTGTGGATACCAACATCCACGGATGCTCATATCTCTTATAAAAAATGGTGTAGTATTTGCATATAACCTATACACATATTCCTGTATCATTTAAATCATCTCTAGATTACATATAATACTTAAAACAATGTAAATGCTATGTAAATAGCTGTTATACTACATCGTTTAGGGAATAATTACAAGAAAGTCTGTTCATATTCAGTACAGATGCAATAATCTATTTTTTTCTGTGAACATTTTCGATCTGTGGTTGGTTGAATCCACAGACACAGAACCCACGTATACAAAGGGCTGACTGTATTGATAAATACTGGCAACATAACACAGGTGCAAATGAGTCAATTCTCCTTAATTCAACTAAATATTCATTTAAAAATTATTATCTGCTCTGAATGATTAACAAGCATGCTAAATAGGAATAACTAGTTAGTCCAAAACATGTAGAACTCTCTTTAAAGTGTTGTATCTGGTTTTAGCCACAACCACAAAAGTATAGCTGAAAACTATTAGTGGACCAAAAACTGTAAGCTGCTAGGGTAGCATCTTTTGTTTTAATGCACATACTTGATTTTAAAACATTTAAAAATAAGAAATCATCTCATACTGGTAAATGCCACAGGGTAATCACTTCATTAGATTTTGTGGTATTTAAATACTTTGATGATCATGATCAATTTCAAAATGGTACAAAAACAGAAGTTTTGAGAAATTGGCAAAAGGGAAAAAAATAGAATAATAGTTTCAACGTAGACTTAAGCTAAAGCAGAGTAGACTTAGTTTGGATAAGACAAAATTTCACCAGAGGGCTATAAAAATAGGACAGATAGACTCATCCACAGGACTCCAAGAATGAGCTAAAAATAGATTATATTTCCTCAGAGGCCTGTCTGCCCTGATTATTTCTATTACCAAATTTTATTACTTATTATCCTATTGACATAGCTATAAATTCACTCATATTTGAAAATTGCAGTAATCTTTCCTAAGAGAATGAAAAAATTACCTTGAAGACAAAAATTTATGTTTTGTACATGTACAACTAAAGCAAGGATAGATCCAAGAAAAATGTCTTAAATAGAAAATACAATGATTTATTATACATGAAAAGACAGAGCGGGGAAATTCTAAAGATAAAGGAAATATTCTGTCAATAACTTTGAGCTTGCAACTTCTACTAGAAATTAAAAAGAAAGTTTGAAATATGTTTGACTTTAATCCAAAATATTATTTCTTAGGTTAGAAACTGGTAAAGAAATTTGCACAAAATAGTCAGCATAAACTCAGGTAACGTTCAATCTAAATACATAGCTCTAAAGTCTATTAAAGGACACTGGGAAGTTTGCATGAATATAATTTTCATTTTTAACATAAGACTCCATAATCTCACTTTACAAAATGAAATTAAACTCTTTGGTTTACAATATAAACAATCACAAGTTGGAAAGCAAAACATTTAAATACTGTAAAAAATATAATAGACATAGACTTTTACCTTAACAGTATCTATGACTAACTATAAAATAATGAGGTTATGAATTTCAATTGTGATAGCATGCCTTTTAATTTATCATCAGAATTTTTTTCTGAATTGTCAATAATCTACATGGAAAAAGTTTACAACTTTATATTATAGATAATATTTAATAAGTTCATTAAACTAGTTTAATCTATTGCCATCAATATTCATTTTTAGATGATGAATGTAGAAATGTGTATCAAAATGTTCCATGCCATGGGATTTGTCAATATTTCTCTACTGCCATGGCACTATTCTCCCATGGCACAAAATCTATGGATCCATGTATCCTCCTCCTTCTTTCCCACCCATTCATTCATCTGTCTATCAATTCATCTACCCATACGTCCATTTACTTTACTCTGTTCAAAATGCTTTTCTATTTGTTTTGTCATATATACTCAATTTTACTACTAACAGAATAGTTTTCACTATCGGCAACACAGGGGTAGCAAGGTGAAACATTAAATTTTAGCTAATACCAGAAAAAAGAGAAAACAACCATCTGAGAAAATCGATTAGAGAAGAAACAATATACAAATTTTGGAACACATGCTAGACACTAAGCTGAAGAAGAGCTTTGAGATTCTCAGAAAAGAAACCTAACAGCTGGAAAGACAGAAATCAAACCATAATATCTAAGGAGGGTAGGACAGACATAATTATGTATCTAAATGTATATATGTAATACAGTAAATTTTTTAATATAAAGACAATCATAATATTACATATATACATACGTGTATATGTATGTGTGATAAAACACTGTAATATTTTTTAAGGATAAAGAATACTTACTGCTTTTTAACACCTGGTTCTTTGACTTAGATTGCCTAATCAATCTACAGTCTACCTCAAAAACAAAAAACTTTTGTTTCCATGTCGTTAAAGTGTTTACTTATGAGGGTAATGAAGTGCTTACTTCTACTTCAGCAAATAACAATTTAAGATGTCTTCAAACTTACATTTTAATGAATCATTTGCATTATAAATACAAATTTTGTATTATTTAGAAAACTCACTTGGCTTCTTGTAAAAATTTTATTTTCAGCTCCTGAGGAAGATCTTCTTTACATGTTTTAACAGCAACAGAAGTTTTATCCTTTAACGTGCCCTTATATACTTCTCCAAAATTTCCCTGCAAGTAGAAATACATTCATTGTTTGGGGTATGTGACAGCACATAAGTCTTTGCCAAATACAAGGAAAGCATGTAACAAAGCGTTTTGAGTGAATCAAAGCACTCTGTTAGCTTTATTCAGAATTTTAAGTGGAAATAAAGATTTGTTGCTTTTACCAGTTTTCCAACTTTATACACAACACACTAACAATGTGGAGGCTCGAGGCTAGAGAATTCACAAGAAATGGGAAAAAAATTGAAAGAGGAAAAAAAATAAAAGAAGAAACCCAAACTGATGCAGTCAGAAATAAGTTTCATTCCACCTAGTTCCCTTTACTCCCTAAGCTCTACATTGTATTACTAAACGTTATTACATGTGAAATGTCCTATTTCCTTAAGAATTAAGTTTGACAGTTGATATCTACGACATTTCACTTTGACACTTCTTGTTTTATTTTTGTCGTGAAGGTGCATCCTTATTCTTTCAAACACATGGTTTGGCTTGTGATTACCTTTCAAAGTTTTCTTCAGTGCAATTTTTGTGAAACCATGGATAAGTCAAAAACGTGTGTTATTTTTGAATATGAATTCCATTGTGGAACAAATGCAGCACAGACATCTCAAAATATCAATGAAGTGTTTGGGAAGGATGTGGCTAATGAACACACGGTACATTGATGGTTTGAGAAGTTCCATTCTGGTGAGTTTAATCTGGGAAATGAGTCCCATGGGCAACCTGAGACCAAGGTGGATGATGATGATCTGAAAGCTGTAGTGGAAGCAAATCCATCTCAACTTACTCACGAATTAGCAGCAAGGTTTGATGTTACTATTCCAACAATATTGGACCATTTGAAACAAATAGGCAAGGTAATGAAGCTGGATAGATGGTTACCACATGAATGAAACAAGCGTCAGAAGAGAAATCATCTTGAAGCTTGCCTTTCTTTGCTGTCACGAGATAAAGGCAAACCATTTCTACACCGTATTGTCATATGTGATGAAAAATTGATTCTTTTGGGTAATCACAAGCATTTGGCACAATAGTTGGATAAAGATGAAGGATCAAAACACAGTCCAAAACCGAATATTCATCAATGAAGCTAATGGTGTCTGTTTGGTGGTCCAGCACTGGTATTATCCACTATAGCTTCATGAAACCTGGTCAATCGATTACAGCAGATGTCTACTGCAACCAATTAGACAAAATAACGAGGATGCTTGTGATGAAGCAGCCGAGATTGTACAACAGAGACAGGCCAACCCTCTTGCAAGACAATGCTCGACCACACATCACACAAACAACGCTGGTTCAAACTACAGAGGCTAGACTTGGAAACTCTGTCATCCACCATATTCACCAGATCTTGCACCAACTGACTACCACTTCTTCCAAGCTTTGGACCACTTCTTGCTAGGAAAAATATTCAGTTCTCAATAGGGTGTGGCAAATGCCTTTCATGATTTCATTGCCACTGGCTCTCCAGGCTTCTTCACTGCTGGTATAAACAAGCTACCATTAAGATGACAAAAATGTATTAATAGTTTAGGTGCATACTTTGATTAATTGTACTGCTTCTTGTTACATAATAAACCAAACTTTTGATTTGGGATCGGACATTTCATATTTAATGACCTAAATATTAGATTAAAAATTATCCGTTAATGTTTAAAGATAAAGCAAAGATTCTGAGGAGTAACTACTAGTATTGTTTCACACAACCATATGTCAATTGGAGAAGAAAGTGAGAGTAAGACAGAATGGGGCAAGGCAACAGAACCAAGGTAGATGAAGGGCTGTCAATGGCCACTACTGTAGGTTGTCAATATCTGAAAGGCACTAAGGAGGAGGATGGGCTTACCCAGTTGTCAATGTCACCTGTAACGAACTAATTTCTACCAAACGTACGGACTCCTAACCTTACTCTATGCCTAGAAACTATTTTGATATAGAATGCCTTACCTACAGTGTATTTATTTAAGGAGAGATGAAACTTTGAAGTCAATTTATTTTTTATTGTAAGTACAAAGTGAAATATTACAGAGAAGATCACACCAGCATAACAGCTATTTTGGAATATTCCTTTATGTCTACGTATGTTTACGTATTTTTTTACATAGCTATAATCACAATATGCAAACATTATAATAAACTTTAATGTTATTGTTGAGCAAGAAGTCAGTGAACTAAGAGCCTGCTAGTTGAGTTTTAGAGTTCTAAAATGAATTCTTAACTTATAAATTTTAACTTGTAAATTTTACGTCCTGAACTATTGGTTATTAATTTAAAATTATTGTTAAATACTTTAAATGTCTTTTTAAATAACAGGAGTCCTGTATTCAATTTTTACTATTTAATCTAATATTTAACTCTTCATATTTATAAAACAATCTTTTTTCCATGAAAAGTAAACATACATTGAGTTCTCAACATATTAATGGTAAACACTCTTCATAAATTAGAGAAAGGAAAATTTGAGCTTCCCATCTGTTATTCTCAAGAGTTTCCCCCAATTGTCACTTTATATATTATATCGGAGAAAGAACTGAGAAAAGATATTATTAATATACACGATTACTGCCAGGCCTCTACTTACCTGAATGATTCTAAAGCACTTATAATTCAGCTTTTCTAAAATTTATCATTTTACCCATCAAAAGATTCTTACTGGATGAATTACTTTTTTCACTTTCCTAGGACCATCATTTTCCCTCTAAGGATTCAGACCCTACCTCTTCAAAACTGTTTTCCTCCTGGCATGTCTGAAAGGTAACCCTGATTCAGGATCTCAATTTTCTTGTCCTAGCTGATCTCATCTTTAGTCCCACATCCCTCTAATCCATCTACCACAGCACTAGCAGATTAATCTTTCCTAGAGAAAACTTTGATTGTAATACTACTACCTTGCTCAATATCCATCCTTCAATTACTACCACTTTCTTAGCCTCTATATAGCTCCACATTATAACCCCAAAATGTTACATGTGTTCTGAATTCAAATATTTAGTGATCCCAAAATACGTGCCATGCCTTTTCTACATTTTTTCTTCGTGGAAACTCCCCACCCCAGAGAAAATATCACCCCATATTTAAGTTCATTTCTTATGTCTCTCCTTCATGAAGATTTTCTTGATCTTCCCCAAATTATGTCTCTTGTTCCTGAACACTCTTCATCCCATTGCACCTTTGTATCTTTCTAATGCTTTCTGCCCTAGAAACATTGGTCTTGGCACATACTAGGCATTTGAAAATTTTAAACATTAATTCAACAACCATCACCCAGAGAACTTCAATTCTATCAATGGCGATCAAGGGGGGAATCTTCAAACACTGAGAAAAAGACGATATTTCCTCAGATCACATTTTCTTTATCCAAAGAGGTCAGGAGGAAGCCTAGAGCACTCATCACTCCCATCATTCAACAGGCATGACTTTATCTCTGCTATTGACCTTAAATCCATGAGAACAAATCTCATTTGCCCCTTGTCTATGTTTATGTCAGCCAACATAGGATGATCTTGGTCCTGGGTTAATCCTCATCTTCCCCTGTCTATCCCTGTTAGATTCTGCACACTCCTATTTGATCCTCCTTTTCTTTTTTTCTTTTTTTTTGGGGAGGGGGGGTCAAGGTCTCACTTTGTCATCCCGGCTAGAGTGCAATGGTATCATCAAAGCTCTCCTTTCCCTTTTATCCCCAACTTCCACTATGCCTTCTGGAGTCTGTGGTCTATCATATCACCAGAATTGTATCTTCAAACCTTTCTGTGGTCATTCCCTTTACCTCCTTGTTCTAACAGAATCCTGGCTCTCACTTGAGAAGACCCAAATGGTGGATAAGCTTCCTTTTGCCCTCTAAACTTAAACGATGACTTTTTTCCTTACATAATCCTACCACTGCCCTGGAGGTAGAATAAAGTGTTCTACTAGCTCCTTGTTGCTGGCTTCAAGCCATTCTTCCTCTCCCATTCCCAGAAGCTCTCAGCTTTGAAAATTTATTATTCGATTATATTACCAACTGTCCCTCATTGTGGCTGACATCTACTGAATTTGAAAATATTTTCCCTCACTTATTGAAAATTTGAGCTCTTGAATCACTATCACTCTACGATGTTACTCCTACCTTAATTGTTGGCAATTTCAATAAGGCACTTCAAGGGCCTTCCAATACTTCAAACTCTTAGATTCTTGAACCTCCAATGATCTTGCACTACAATCTATTTTCTAGGGTCATACTTTAAACTTTGCCATTTCCAATAACGTAACTCCTCTATAATGTCTATCTCATTCATCTCATCTTCTGGCTGGCTTCTAACTTATTTCCTCTAATATCTAGAGTCCAAAAATCCTTTGCCCTTATAGGAATCACCAATCTTTATTCTTAAATTCCATCACTTTTTATTGTACATCACTCGCTTACTACCCTCTCCTCCTTCTCTGTCCACCTTAAATTCCATGGTCAGTAATTTCATTTGCCTTCCCGTATGCTCTCAACTTCTCTGTTTCTCTGTTAATCTACTGAACTCCCTTGCCAAAAATCCACAACCCCGATTAAATCCAAAATTCTATCTACTCTGCACCTATGAAGTTAACGTGGCTGGAGAAAAACCATAACCATGCTGACTGATTTAACTTTAAACTCATGAACATAAATCTTAATGCTGCTCAATAATCATATTACATTTCTGGACACTCCCATTATTCTGGATGGCTGTTTTCCCTTCTACTCTCTTCTCAAATCTCTCATTTTCATCCTTAGCTGATGATCTTGCTTCCTACTTCATTGAAAAATTAAAAGCAATCTAAAGAAAACGTCTGGACTCTCAGCCCCATATTTACCCACTTACCAATCTTCCTGCTGTTATAAAAATGAACTATTATACTTCTATTGAAGTTAATCCTCTATTGTGAGCTAAATCTCATCACCTCTCACCTTCTCAAGGACGTCACCCTAGCAATTTTCAACTCTCTTCTAAATCAAGAATTTTTCACTAGATTATTAACAATTGCAAACCATCATATTATTTCTCTCAGGTTAAACAATAACATCAACAAAGCACAAATCATCCTCTTGAAACTACCGCCCTATATCTCTGCTTCCTTTTGCAGCAACACTTCGATGAGTTACATCTTTGCTATTTCTAATTCTTTTCTTCCCATTCTCTTTTAAATCCGTTCCCATATGGCTTTCACCTAAAATATTCCAAGGAAACTGCCCAGCCAAGTCACAAGTGATCTTCTCATTGCTAAATCCAAAGGTTATTTCTCAGTTGTCATCTCATTTAACCTCTCAGCAGCATTTGACACACTGATCACTCTCTCTTCCTCAGTGTACTTTCTCCTCTTGGCTTCCAAGGCATCATATTCTGGTTTCTGCCTTCCTAATTGGTTGCTCTTTCTCAATCTTCTTTGAGAATTGCTTCTCTTTTCTCCAGCCACTTAATGTTGGAGTGACCAGGGCTCAGTCCTTGATCCTCTTCTCTATCTAGATTCACTGTTGAAACCTTGTAATCTTACGGTTTTAAATACCATCTATATACCAACAACTACCAAATTTGTACTTGGGACCCAAACCTGTCTTCTAAACTCCAGACTTGATATTCAACTGTTTCCATCTCCACTTGGAAGTCTAACAGAAAAATTCAATTCATTCAAAACTGAACACCTATTCTTATTCCCTAAAACCTGTTATACTTATAACTGACGTCCCTCTTTCTCAGATGCCACACATAGAGTCCATCAGGACATTCAATAGGTTCAACATCAAAAATATGTCAGAACTTACTACTTCTTACCACCTCCATTACCATCATCCCAATCTGGCATCATCTTTGAATCAGGTAAGTGCAACTGCCTCCTGGCCTTCTAATTCGTCAGCCTATTTTCAACATAAGAGCCAGGGTGATCTTTTTAAAAAGATCATGCCATTCTTCCACACAAAATTGTCTTCCAGCTCACCATTTCATTAATAATCAAAGACAAAGTTATTACAATGGCCTACAAGGCCCTATATGATCTATACCCTCATCACCTCACCAACTTTCTCTCCTCCCCCTTGCTTACTCAGTTACAGTCAAACCGTCACCTTTGCTCCTCAAACAAATTTGGCATTAGCTGTTCCCTCTGCCTAGTACCCTCTTCGCTCAGATGTCCACATAGCTAAATCCCTCACCTCCTTTAAGTCTTAATTCAAATGTAACCATTTTAAATAAGGCTTACCCAGATTTCCTGTTGAAAGA
Organism: Propithecus coquereli; assembly: GCF_000956105.1. Lineage (NCBI taxonomy): Eukaryota > Metazoa > Chordata > Mammalia > Primates > Indriidae > Propithecus > Propithecus coquereli. The sequence continues at coordinate 2,246,108 of NW_012148230.1, read as the reverse complement.
CTACAACTCCTACTAATAGCCCTCCCAACCTCTCTACATTTTTCACAGAACTTAGTACCCACTGACATTACAAAATTTACCTATTATGCTTACATAATTTTCTTCCCCTGCTAGATAATACAAGCTTCATAAGGGAAAGGATTTTTGTCTGCTGTTCACTGACACTATGAAAAGTACCTAGAAGAGTGCCTGGTACATAGTAGGTGTAGTGAGCTGAGATGCTTTGAAGGGTTAATGAATAAAAAGGTATAATGCAATTATAGTTGCTAGGGAACTTTAATAAACGCTATTTGCTTCTGTACAAAGCTTGCGGTTAGCAATTGTTAGAATTCAGGGCCTGATCGCCCTACGCAAAGTATGTCAAGGGTTCAACTTATGATCGATGTGTAACTGGAAGAATGTTCTGTGTTTAATCTATAACTTAGATTGTGCTTTACTTCAATGATTGTAATTTGTCTTTGGGTACCAGAGATCTGTGAGAACAGCCAGATCTCAGGACTCTGTGTCATTGAAATATTGATTGTACATTCTGCCTTTGTTTTCTTTGTTTTAGAGTACCTGTTCTATGGCACGTAGCCCCCCTCAAATTAGTATAAAATTCCTGTAGAAGCAAAAGACTGGTGCCATCCTCTCGTACTGCTTTTACGCGGGCGGAGGTGGTCGCTGGCCAGCTAATAAAGACTCTCAATTTGGCTCCATTGAATTCTCTCGTGGTCTGTTCTCGCCCTCCACACTACAACAGTAGGCATTCATCAAATACTAGGTGACCGAATAAAATATTTACTAGATATCAACTATATATCAAGTAGAGTCTACAAAGACTATATAGTACTGAATTAAAAAAAAAATTAGGCCAGGTGTGGTGGCTCACGCCTGTAATCCCAACACTTTGGGAGGCCCCAGTAGGAGGATCACTTGAGGCCAGGAGTTGGAGACCAGCCTGGGCAACATAGTGAGATACCCATCTCTACAAAAAAAATTAGCCAGGCATGGTGACACGTGCCTGTAGTCCCAGCTACTTGGGAGGCTAAGGTGGGAGGATTGCTTGAGCCTAGTAGTTCGAAGCTGCAGTGAGCTATAATCACACCACTGAATTATAGCCTGGGTGGTAGAACAAGACCCTCTCTCTTACAAAAAAAAAAAAAAAAAAAAATTTGAGTTCCCACCATTACATTATAACTCCAAAGTCCATAAGGATAGGAACCATGGTTAATTCTCTTTTAATCACTCATGCATTCTAAAGGTGTAAATATTCATTCAAAATCAGTAGTGAAATATATAAAATGACAAATCATTTTATAGTACTCAAAATATTAGATGAAATTAAGCTACATAGTCTCTCTTAAAGTCATAGTCTTTTATTTAAAATGATTAAATTTATTGGCCGGGCACGGTGGCTCATGTTTGTAATCCTAGCACTCTGGGAGGCCGAGGCAGGCGGATCGTTTGAGCTCAGGAGTTTGAGACCAGCCTGAGCAGGAGCGAGACCCCGTCTCTATTAAAAATAGAAAGAAATTGGCCAAACAACTAAAAATAGAAAAAGTTAGTCGGGCATGGTGGCATGTGCCTATAGTCCCAGCTACCTGGGAGGTTGAGGCAGGAGGATCGCTTGAGCCCAGGAGTTTGAGGTTGCTGTGAGCTAGGCTGACGCCACGGCACTCTAGCCCAGGCAAGAGAGTGAGACTCTGTCTCAAAAAAAAAAAAAAAAAAAATTGACACTGACATGCTACTTGTCATTGAGAAAATAATTCTTCTTTGAAATAGCCTTACTATAAGCTAAATTTCTCCTGATAAGCCATACTTTACAAAGTAAACTAAACATAAAAATAATTGAAATATTTCTCTTTAACTGAAAATATTTCTTTAGTACTGAAAAATCCGTCCTTTTCAACATATTCTATTTCAGCAAGTGGTATAGTTTTATAATTATTTAATTGTATTATCACGGAAATTAATTTCTTTGTAATAATTCGTGACCCAATCACTGCTATTGAGTTATTGACCTAGTGCAATGAAAAGAAGGAATATTTCCTTAAGACTGAGAAGAGTATGACAAAATAAATAAATACACCAGCTATTGCTTTTACCTTAAGGTTCTTCAGAACTTATCTACTAAATAAGCCAATAAAAATTTGTTTTCCAATAGCACTTTGATGCTTCCATTTAGAAAAGGTATTTTGAAATAAGTGATAAGAATCCTGCAAAGTAGATTATTTTGACAAAGACTCACTTTCTCAATAGAGATTAAAAAATAGTCAATTCGTCAAGTTTACATATGAATCAAAAAGTAATAATCGTTTATTTATCTAAAATGCTGAGCCTTAATTAAGATCTGGTTTTGATCACTCATAAATGTTACCTTTCCCTAAATATATGTATTTTATACTATTTTTGACATCACACCATGCAGCTAAACTTAATTCCTACTTTCATATGGAAACATCACTAATTAATTCATTGTCCAAAAAAAGTTAATATTTATTCATTAGAACTCAATTATAAATAAAAAATTAATAAATTTTCAAATAGTCTATTTGATTACCAAATTTCTGCCATTGTTAGATATATTTTCATATAGTCTACAAGTTGGAAGAAACTTCCAGCTAGATTGGAAAAGGGACTTTATATACAGCTGCCTTCTCTGACCACTAATGGAGCTAGTTACAACATGAATATTTATATTGAAATATGTGTCCAGTGTTATTATATACTGCAATTCCATACAGAAATCTAAAATCCCAAGGAGCAGTATTTCATTTTTTCTAAACTATCACATATAACCAGAAACAAATGAAACAACACTATTAGGTGTTTATTTAGACTTTTATTACCTCTCAGTTTCTTTTCAAATCTCAGCTCACTAGTTTGGCTTTACTGCACTGTAATAAAATGATTATGGCTTTTAGTTCCTCCGGGGGAAAACATATGTATACTATTTTAAAAAGTTAAGAATCCTCTTGAAATCTTTCAAAGATTTTCGCATGTCTATTTCAGTGAACATCACAGTATTTAGAATGGATGTAGTATCGTATGTAGTAATGTGTAACGTGCATGCTGGAATATAAGAAAAGGTTTGCAGAGCTCTCAATCAATACAGAGACTTCTGTTTATTTTGCTCAGTTGATTACATACCTTGCCCAGTAATTCTCCCAATGTGACATCTTCATGATTGAGAATCCATTTCTTATCCTACACCAAAGAAAAAGAATAGTTGTTCAGTACAAGCAAGAGTACACTTCCTGTAAGTTGCATTTGAGGCAGTGGGAAATAGACCTAAAGGGATGCTTCATTCACACCACTCAGTGAATAGCACACTAAGAAGTTATAACCTCAAGATGCTGTAAAACAAGTTTAAGAAATGTTACTACACAATAGGATATTAAAATCCACATTACATAAAACTTCTATCAGAAATCTCAGACTTCAGAATGACAGTATTACTGTAACCAGAACACAGCATGCACTTTCTACCTACCATAAAGCTATGTTATTATATGTCACTTCAAAAAAAGTTTTGTCATAATTTCATGAGGGTTTCATCTTACAATGCAAAATTTTTAATTCTCACTTAATCTTAGAGAATTATTTTTCTACTCAAACCATATTACTAAGAGCTAATTTTTCCACATATAAACTGGCCATGAGTTATAGCTGTCTATGACTCTGCATGTAGTCCCATATCTTTCCTAAGTAATTTTCTGTGGTATAATAAAGCAACAGACATCAATTACGGTATCACTAGGGTGCACAAGGCCAGAGATGGAAATATGCCACTATAAAAGAGCATCCCATTATCTAATCTCAAAAACTGATTACTACTTAGGGGATATTTTATCATCTAAAAACATCTCAGCTATTAAACCACACAATATAACAACATTAGTAGGGGCAAATTTTTTTTAAAATGGAAGAAAGAAAATGGAATGAAGTAAGAAAAAAAAGGGGGGAGAGGGCAAGAGAAGGAGAGGGAAAGAGAGAAAAGAAAGAAGACGAAGGGAAGGAAAAAAGGAGGGGAGTAGGAAGTAGGAGGAGAAGGAGGAGGAATAGAATCCTGGAGTGATATTAATATATTTTATTCATGATTTAGGTTTTTCATTAATGTTAGAGTGTAGTTTTCTCCCATTACAAAGACATACTGAAATGTAATTATGAATTATAGTACAACTTATAACAAGGAATCAGACATCTTGAAGTAAAAATCTACCTTAACTAGGATTTAAAAATGTCCTGGATAGCTATGGACAACACTGGATTTTTAAAAATGCAATAGTTGACATGTATAGTCTTTCCATCTAAATACAAAGGGAAAGCTATAAAGGTTCTGGAAGAAAACATAGGAGAATATCTTCACAACCAAGTCAGTAAGCAAAGCTTTCTTTAGACAGGTACAAAAAGCACTAACTAAAGGGGAAAGAAATGAAAATTGGACCTCATAAAAATTAAAACATTTGTTCTTCCAAAGGCATCGTTTTAAAAATGAAAAGGCAAACTGCAACCTGGTAGAGCATTTTTGCAACACTGTACCTATATCTGATAAAGAAATAATAAAGAAATAATACGGAGAACATACAGAGAAGAGAACTCATACCTCAATAACAAAAACCACCTGCATTCAAGAAATTATGTAAAAAAAACTTAAAGATGGAAGAATAAGACAATAAACACATCAGAAGACGCTTAGTATCTTTAGTCAAAAAGACCATACAAATACAAACCACAGTAAGATGGCACTTCACACCCATTATGATACTAAAATTAAAAAGATTAAAAATAATATGAGATTGTGAAGATTTGCAGCAACTGGAGTCCTGATACATTACTGGTGAAAATACAAAATGATACAGCCATTTGGAACATAATTTGGAAGTTTCTTATAAAGGTAAACATGCACCCACAATATGACTCGGAAATTATTCTACCAGGTATTAACCCAAGAGAAATGAAGACATATATCCACAATAAAACTCATCAAAAAGCATTTGAAGCAGCACTAGTTGTTATGGCCAAAAACTAGAAACAACTCCAACTTCCACCAAAAGGAGAACTGATAAACAAATTTTGGTATATTCAAACAATCGAATACTATTCAGCAATAAAAATGAACTTACTACAGATACATGCAAAAGAGCATTTGTAAATCATTTTGATGAGCTAATAAATTCAGATATATTTTTACATATACAATAATTCCACTTATATAAAATTCTAAGGAAGGACAACTAATCTATAATGCTAGGTATCAGAGAAGTAGTTGCCTGTGGCAGGAGTTGGGAAGGACTGGCTGCAAAGCAGAAAGAGGTAATTTTGGGGAGTTACGGAAATGTTCAATTTCTTGATACTTCATTGAATTATGCATTTAAAACCTTTGAAAAATTTTATTGTTTATAAATTGTATGTCCACAAAGTTGATTTTTTTAAAAACATTAAAAATAAAAAAGGCAATATCTTCCATTTGAGTAGAACTTTTTGGGTTTAATTCCAGCCCTGTGCCCCTCCGCAACATATATATTGTCAAACGTTATTCATCAAAGAATGTAGTAGTAAGGCAGGCAGGAGAATTATTATTCTAAATAATAACTCTATTTAGAAAACAAATAGCAGTTTGCTATTTTGAGAGCTTTTCCACTATAGACAATGATAACTTAGGTGGGTTCAGCCCCACCTTCCCCTTGTACAACATTGAAAAAGCAGGATGCAACGTAAAACAAGCTAACAAACCAACACAGAAACCCCCCAAACATCTCTTTGAAGGCACCAGAGATCAATCCCAGACGCAGCTTGGTCTGGGTGTAAATCAGGGCCCCGGGGACTTTGTATCTGGGATGTTTCTCAGACATTCTATGGTTGTCTGAGCTGTACTCTTTCCTTTTAAATAAGCCTTGTGTGAGGATGCTCAGTGAAGTTTGGTAACCTTTTTAAATGTCTAAACTGGGGAAATCTTTGCACCTGGTGACTGTTGTGGGATACTGAAAGGCCTCCTGACTCTAATTTAAATAACAATGGGTAAGGTATTGTTCGAGAGAAAGGTAAGGGGTGCTATTGGCAGTTTGGGGTGTAGCATCCTCATTGTTTCCAGAATGGCTGTTACGTGGCCTGTGGTCACAAAATAACCTGAAAAGCACATTAGTAGATACAGGGCAAGGAAAGGTAGCTAAATGTATAACAACAACAATAAAACTAAAATTGAAGGTATGTCGGTCAAGAATAAGGTTACTCTTAACCTGTTTCTGCCAAAATGAAGCTAAAACAGAAGAAGTTTGAGGCGCCTAGAACCTCAGAGTGAAGACCTATGACTCACAAACTTACAAAAGTAGAGAGTAGAATGATGGTTATCAGAGGCTGGGGGTGTGTGTGCGGTGGAGGGGTGGCTGGGGAATGGGAAGAAGTTGACCAAAGGGTACAGAGTGCCGGTTAGGTGAGAGGAGTAAGTTTTCAAGATCTATTGCAAGCAAAGAGACCAGAATGTATTACATTGTATATTTCAAAATTGCTTTAAAAAATGGATTTTAAATGATCTCACTACCAAAAAATGGTATGTGAGGCAATAGATATACTAGCTTTCATATAATCATTCCACGATGTACAGATACATCAAAGTATCACATTGTACTCATAACTCAAATACACGCATTTATTAAAAACAAAAATTTACATTAAAAATAAAGACTTGTGACTCAGTATGTAAGAGGGAGGAACAAAGTACCCAAGGGGAATTCAGTGGGTGTTTGTTTTGATCAGAACTTGGTAGCTATAGTTTTGTAGAAATGTGCACAGAGGGGCAGATCCCAATCTGTTCAATTGGATTTTGGCAGGGGCACTTAATAGATAACCCTGAAAAGGGGAAACTACCACAGTCCCACCTTAGATATTAAATGAATATTCACTCCTTCTGAGGCTGCCGATTGGCTGATAAAGGCAAGCAACTTAGGTTACAGAATGATATTAAAGCTTCACCTATGCCTCGGAAACTGTATCAGAAGGCAATTCAAAAGTAAATTAGGGAACTTGGCCATTAAGTAACATGGGGCTGGAAAATAGAGAGTTGGTTAAGGAGCCTACATCGCCAACTTTGCCTTTATTTTTTCTGACTTCTTTTCTTCGCTCCTTCTCTCCAAAGGAAAGAAAATTATACTGAGAAGATAAGGCCGAAAAGAGCTGCAGCTCACTCCTTAACAACCACCCCAGAGCTGGTGTCTCCTAAAGTGATTGAACCACGTATTTCTGGTGTCTATCTTTGCTATATTTTCTGTAAAGGGGCAAGAAGACTTTTCCAACCTTTTCAAATCTAGAAAAAGAACAGAAGGAATGGAGGCAGACTGCCTCTTTGTCTATTCCAAGAATAGTAGCTTTCTTTCTTACAAGTTTATTAATAAATGAAAATAAAGGTTGTAATAAAGTATAAATCATCAATAGAAATATAGACATAAAAATAAAAGATATTAGGAATGAATAGAGTTGATAACAGTTTTATTTAATGTTTCATCTGCTTGCTAGTGATCTGTGATCATAGAGGAATATCCACAGACCTATGTTCAAAACTCTAATGGTTAAATTTGCCTGATCTTAAAACTACAACAGATTGACTTAGACTCTTGACATGTTTTTAATATTAGGATACTATTTCTTATGTTAATTCATGAATATTAATATATCATTATGGTAAAATAAATCAATATCTACTCTTACCATTTATCAATTCTCTCTCAACTCTAAAAGATAGCATTTTGAAATATCAAATTATTTGGTCTAAGTTGAAGGTCTTGTTTTTAAAGGGAGGAGGAAGGGCATCTCTAAGATATGGATACATTAGAAAAAACTATGCATTTCTGTGTTTCCTCAACTAATGAGAATAATTTTTAGAATTGCTAAAAGTAGATTTAAAGTCAGCTTACAATAAAGACAAAGGCAAGTATTTTCACTTGTCTGAAATCCAGACTTCATAAAGGTACAGTTGGGGACATGTTTTTAACATGTTCCCACGTACGCTTGCTTGTTGCATCTGAGAAGAATCCTCATTAGACAGGCAGGAAAGGCATTTTTACTTCTGTTTTGCAGAGGAGAAAACCAAGGCCTTGAGAGGCTAAAATCTTGTCCATGGTCAGAGAGATACTAAGTGACAGAGCTGGGATAAGAACTTCGATCTTTTGTCTCCTAGTCCAGTATTCTAACATATTCTGCTTTCCCTTTACTATACTAAAGAGATCAGTCAAGAAACATTATATTTAAAACTGAATGCAAAAATTTTCTGAGTCTAAATCATATACATAAGAATATTAAATCAGGTAACTGAGGATCAAACAGCAAAGCAAACGTTTATAACCTGAATAAATGCCATGTACTTTTTATCCTATATGTTCATCCACAATATATGAAAAATGAGTGCTATAATTCCGAAAAGCCAATTCATGCCAAATTATAGAACTACCTTAGAGGTAAAAAACTTCACAGGTCTCAAGTCCCATTTAGACCTATGACTATTATATCTAATATAAAATAGATTCCAAAATGGTTTTTCATTGGATTATAGAATTAGAAGATCGATGAAGAAAGAAACTCTGAGAACTGACTTATCTCAAGCAAAGAACATATGGGCTTGAGTCAACTTGGGCCGGGAGATATGGGAATTTTGCCTAAAGCACACCTTGCAAAATCTTCAGCAACATACCTCTTCCCAACCATCTCTATGGCAATAAGATTGATTTCAGCTTTCTCACCTCTCAGAATTTCAACCTATTCTCTAACTATAAATATAAGTAATTGTCCAAGTCCCAATTAGAAGCCTCTACTGGAAATGTATATTATTTTTCCCATGGGTAGTTTTAAATACAATTTTAAAACATGGTTGTCATGCAACATTTCTCAGTCAAGGGTCTAGAATGTGTCAAGTTTATTTGTATTTTATTTCTGAAAATTCTGTGGCCTCCATAATTGAGTTAGAAAATACTGTAGAGTACAACTACCCATTGAATGCAGAGACAAATTTGTCGAAATTTCAAAAGTAATACCACTTATACATACTTTAAGAAAAGAAGCAATGGGCAATTCTGGTTTAAAAGTTAAGTAAACTTTTAAATTTACTTTTATGAGACATATTTAATATTAATTAATAGATATTAATAAATTTAAATTCAAAAAAGGCTTTTTTTTTCATTGTTAAAACAATGAGTTTCTCAGGACAGCCCAGTACCAGCAGTATCTGTAAAACCTTACAATCTTTGATTACTTTAACCCCTTGAATAATTGTCATTGTGAGGCATACTTAAGCTCCATCATTGTGGCCCATTCTCACTGTTGAGTGTACCCCTCTGACTCTATTGGAATAAAAGCATCAGAGAAACTTGAATTGGAAAGGACTGCAGAGACATCTAACCCAATCTCCTTCCCTGACAGTTATCATCTATCCAACTATTTGGTCATATTCTCATTCCACAAACCTTTACTGAATATTGTCATTCACAGACAAGAATCATGACTTTAGGCAATTAAAAAAAAAATCACTAAAACACTGAGTAATAAGGAACACACTACTTTATCAGCAAAGCCAAGTTGAATGGTTCTAATTCTTACAAATCTTTTTTGTAATTATCTTCTATTAATTGGTTCTAGTACCAGAGACACAAAGGATGCATCTCTCCTGTCTACTATTTAACTGCATTATTATATGTTTGAAGACAAAAACTACATTCTCCCAAAGGCCAGGTTTTCCCATATTAAATGTCTAGTATGTCTGCTATCATTTTTCATGTAATTTCTAAACATTTCTGAAATATATGTAGTGGGCATTAAATATATGTATGTGACTACATATGGTTAAATTGTAACAAATAACAATATATTGATATCTATATAGCTTTCTAAAATGTATGTACATCCTACCCCAACTTCTTGCTTGTATATCAAGAAATAAAGAAAAGTGTTATTACAATGTTCAAATTTTATTTCATTACTTAGTAACATAAATACATTTTACCAATATACCTTATCCCAGTATGTTCATTGAATTACTAATTATGATCCAGGGAATAGATTTGTCTTCTATTTCTAAAATATAATATTTCATAATTGTTAATGAAAAAAGTGATTTTCGAGGAAGGGAAATGTGACAGGGCATAGACATTCCCAACTTATTAAAAAAATGTTATGGTTTTCATTGAGCTTTTAAATAATACATCCCAGTTTTCTGAGGGAAGTTTCAGTAATTCAGTTATTTGTTTTTGTATTTTTATGGGCAACTTTACTGAAGGCTGTCTTTTGACATATCTTGTTAGTAGTATGATAAGTAGATAATTCAGCTACTGTAGAACTAATGTTAACACTTGATATTTTTATTTTGTACAAATTAAATGACAGATCTTATTTATGTAATGAAGGTTGTAAGTCAAAACTGCAGGTCAACCATAAAATTCACATAATAGAGCAACTGTACACCCATTATAATGCAATAAATAACTAGGAGTCCTTCAAATTTTTCTCCCCCCCTCCAATATTTATTTATTTTTAGAGACAAAGTTTCACTGTGCTGTCCAGGCTGGACTTCAACTCCTGGGCTCAAGTGATCCTTCCACCTCAACCTCCCAAGTAGCTGGAACTACAGGCACACACCACTGCACCTGGCTAAATTTTTCAAACATTGCTTCATAATGATAAAAATTAAACCATGGGTATTCTTCATGAATCTAGCTTAACATAATAATGATCTTTAGGAATTTAGGACTTATAATAAGCGGGAATTATGTAATTATTACTTTAATGATATGTAGATGTTTGTGTTGCATTAAAAAAAAATCAATAAATCATTGCATTACAAGTGGGTTTGAGAGACTGGAATATAACAAAAATGTAAAAGTAATTTTTTTCTGTATGTTACTTCTCTTTATTATAGAGTTGTTTATACTTTTGCAGCATCAAATATTTGTATCAAAAATTCCACTGACACCGGAGAATAAAACTATGTCTAAATTATATAGGCAAATAATCCTATTACTGGATATTGAATGTTTCATGGACTACTCATTTTTCATACCCTTGAACAGAAGGTAGATAAATTAACTAAATTGACTAAAATGACAATGTAACTGATGATGATGAAAGAAACCAAATTATGCCACCCCAAAATATATTTCTTTGGCATACTTGGAGATGGCTATTCAGAGGGGCTACAAACATAGGAATAGCTATGAAAAGCTCTTCTTTGTGGGGGAGATTTATATGTGGAGAGGAAATCTATATTGGTAAACAGAGGAAGCAAACATGTTTTCTCTGAGGTATCCCTTTATCGTCCTTATCTGGATCTAGGAAAGATTAACTCACAGGAAAAAGCGACTAAAGGCCTGACATCTGTAAAGGTCTGACAGTTCTACCACAGGCTACCATCTGCACTTTCTGAGAGCAACTCTCAGATTACCTGAAAGATTTTCATCTGTATAACCGGATAACCTTTGCTTGCCATGCTTTCCTCCCTTCACTCTCCTATAACGTGTGATGCCACCTTCCCCTGAGAAGCCCCAAGCCCCTGTTCTTTCTGTAACTTCAGGATGGTATAAAAACCTGAGCCGTCTAGCTCTTCTTTGAATCACATATGTGCAGGACTCCCACGTCGATGTACAAATTAATACATTTGTATATCTTTTTTCCTGTTAATCTGTCTATTGTCAATTCATTTCAACAGACTTAGGCTCGAACATTCAGAAGGGGAAGAAAATTCTCTTTGATCCTACAGTGACATCATGATCTAAGATAGTGTCAAATTATGCCTTCAGTGACAGACAAGATGGACTCTCTATGGCTCAAAAGTTAAAAGCAGAACCAAGAGGCCATGACAGGGTGAGGGAGCAGTCATGCTCTCTGTGTCCTTGGAAAGTGTTGCAAAATCTGTTTTTCTACAACCAAGTCAAAGAATAGTTCCTGGAAACAAATGCAGCTGGAAATTCCCCAGATGACCACCAACAGACCACCTGATGCCAATTCACCAACCACCTGGAACCAGCTGATTGAGACTAGAGATTTGGGGCTTAAAGGTCATCCAGTCAAGACTCTGTTCCTCACTCCTCTGACTCCCCTGCCCTGCCCTGTGGTTTTTGCCTTCATAATTACTAACTCTCCAACCCCCTCTTGGACTGCACTTTTGTTTTATGCCTAAGACTGTGTCTCCCCAATCTGCAGATTGTTTCTTTTTAGCAAATAAAGCTCTCCTTTTTGCCTCTGCACATCTCATGGTAATATTTGTTAATAAAATGCCATGGGACAGATTTATTTTAGAGATATTCAGGAGATAGAAATTATGTACTTTGGTAATCACTGGAAGATAAGGGCTGAAGATGAAGATCTTTGTGGCCTCATGAATCCAAGAAACTATACTACAGTGGTCTTAGTAAACTATTTATTATTATGATTTGCAAATGAAATTAAGAAAAGGAAGGAATGAATGAGATGGACTTGCCGCCCTTCTGGGAAGCTGGTTGAGGCTGATGAATCTGGTTCTAGTAATTTCTAGGTGTGATGGAGCTTCTGCCCCTGTCTTAGAGGTTGGGTTCTCTCAGAAGCAGACCCTGAGACAAGGATTCAAATGCATATGATAGCTAATCTGGAAATGCAAGAAACAGAAGTAAGGATGTAGGGAAGTGCAACATCCAATAAGGTAAGCTATTAAGCCAGCCACCTGAGCAGGGCAAACTCTGGAAAATGAGACAAGCTGCAAGCCTCAGAATTATCCTCCATCCCTGCTGGGTATTTACACACAAACTCCTGAGTATCATTGGTTGAGAGGTGCTAGAGAAGGAGTGTTAATTCCAGGCAATTCTTATGGCAGGCATGGTCTTCTGTGAGCCCAGTAAAGAGGTCAAAAACAAAGATATCTGCAACTGGAAGTTGGCCAGAGTGCACTGAAAGGCCTGAAGGAGATGAGCAGGTTATTGACAGCCTTTTATCATAGATGTATCCTGATCCTTCTGAAGACTGAGAATCTTAATTTATCTTTCTTCTACAGACCTTCCTGTCCCTCTTGTTCTTACCAAATCCTGTCTTTATCAGAGTACAAATCTCTCTTTTCGACCTTTACTCCAAGCCTCTCACATACATATTTGTATGTCAGGTCCAAACTACTCATTTAAATTTGTTTAAATTTCAAAGGTAACACCTATTCTATCTACTTAATACAGGAAAAAAAAAAAAAAAAAGCAGGCGGGACATGGTGGTTCCCAGCTGTAATCCTAGCACTCTGGGAGGCTGAGGTGGGAAGATTGCTTAGGCTCGGGAGTTCAAGAATAGCCTGAGCAAGAGCAAAGCAAGGTTCAGTCTCTACTAAAAATAGAAAAATTAGCGGGGCATGTTGGCACATGCCTGTAGTCCCAGCTACTCAGGAGACTGAGGCAGTAGGATCACTTGAGCCCAGGAGTTGGAGGTTGCAATGAGCTATGATGATGGCACTGCACTATACCCAGGGCGACAGAGTGAGACTCTGTCTCAAAAAAAAAAAAAAAAAAAAGAAAAAAAGCAATGGGCAATTCTAACAGGTAAGCTAAATAACAACGAGTTTGGTGGACTAAACATATTTACTGTAACTTATAGATATTATCATTTGAGTTTTTAAAAATCTTAATTCACTCAATGTTTAGTGTTAGTTTTCTTTTTACTGAACTCATCCTGAACCTCTTATGTAATCTCTTGTACTATATATACTTATGCTTTCTCTACCTCTAGGTATGAGATTTCTGACACATAAGTATGCATCTGGAATTTACCCTCGATTAATAGGGGTTCTCCACTTGGAAGAAGTACTCCAACACACTCTAGCAATAATACTATTTTCATAGTTCCATATTCTTTAACTAAACTTAATACTACCAGCATAAAATGGCTTTCAAATCTTTTTTAAAATCCATGAGACTACACTTGATAGCTATTTCTAAATAGATAAAGTTTTAGCATATTAAGTAAAAATTACAATCACAGATAATGCTAAAAAACTGTTTCAATATCTCATAAAAAATCTTCCAAAGGCAATATTTTTTCAAACTGAATTGTTTAAATACTCAGGACACTTAAAAGTTGCCTATGAAGTGAAATTTGCTAATTAAATTCAATATTCTCATCTCAGATAATTCTATTTTCTTAGGAATGATGGAATTTGGTTTCAAGATATAAAATTACATTCATGAATGTGAAAATTTTATAAATTATACACTTTTAGGAAAATATGAATAATTTTGACACAAAATAAGTGATAAGAAATGAATTCAATTAGCCAGAGTTTTTTGTGACATTTTATATTAAGAATTTCAAAGTGAAAAGATGAAAGTTTGAGGAAAGCAACAAAGAGGATCAGAAATTCTCTTAATGGTTAATCCAGTCTTAGCACCATATTCTATAGTAGAATACCATGAAAATTCTATTTGCTAACTCAAACCTTGTTTCTTATTGTTCATAAAAACCATGACTTTCAGAAATTAACTATTTAATATGAACAAAAGGTAGAAAGAGATGCTGAGACAAGGTATTTATTAAAATGCTTCACAAAATGAATTAAAGTGAAAGTATTTCTCAAACGCAATTGAGATTAAAGTTCATAACTAAACCATTAGGTAATTTCCAAACTAGTGCCTCATATTAGAATTTTTACATATCAATCTTTCTTATAGTCGAATGCATCACAATGAGTTCTATCATGCAGAAAGCATATTTAACTTATAAAAATTGGTTTAATTTGAAATTTGAAAGTTTATTCAATAGATTCATTATAGCTTACGACTTCAAACTCTTTCCATTCTAGCCCCAGGATTACAAACAAAATTAATTAACTTGAGATCCATCTCTTTTTTTTCTTTTTCTGAAAAGGATACAAATAAGAAATGGCTAATTGGTGAAGAGTGAAAACTATAAATATAAATCTGATATATGTGTTAAACCTACCCCGCTCCTGATAAAACAGTAAAACAATGAAATATAATTATACTCTTTAGGGAGGAAGCAGAACTCCTGAAGAGAAGGTCAAGAGAAAAGGTTGGGTGCAGCCCATATAATATACATGAATGGGCTCTCCACAGTCAAAGAAACCTTATCAGGAAAAGATTTTTCCAGGACTTACTTTGAGGAGCAATGTAATATACAAGAAGATATAAAAAGCAGTCTAGAATATACCAGACAATGCCACCTTACTGAAAGACAGCCAATACAGTGAAATAGCATACCAGACAAAGAATGGAAGCCGAGGGACAGCTCAGAACCTATCTTCAAATACATCTTACTGTATATACTGTATATGTGAGCTGGACTGTGCTAGAATTCAAAGATAAGTTAAACATGGTTCCTATTCTCAAGGGCTTTCATATAAGCATATGAAGAGTAAAGGGGATAAGAGAAGTATGCACAGAATAGAGCTGGTACAAATGGTCAATATCATCAAGATGGCTAAAAAGGCTTCACAGAAGAGGTTGAAAGGTTTCTGAAATTACTCAGAATAACTTTTCCTTTACTTCCTAAAAGCTACTAAACTAAGAAAACTATAAAGTTCTTGCTTTACATGGTCAGAAATACTATCTAGGGTCTGTGGAAAGAAAATATTTATATCTATGCCATTCCCTTGGGTCCTTGGGAGAAAACGGAAAGGATTAAGTGGAAGTTGTTTTGGGTGGAAAAATGAGGCACAGGGAGTGTGCATACATGTGCAGGGGTGGAGGATAGGGGCTGGAGAAGAACATCCATGTTTCTTTTACCTATGCTTGGAGACTGGCATCATTCCACCAAAACAGCTCTCTTCTAACATCTCCTCAAATTCAGGAGCTCGTTTTTCTATTTCATTACCAACTAACTTTCTCCCAGTCTACCATGCAGCAGTCTCTCAGGCACAGGCCACAGGAGCCACCACTCTATAGGACTCAATATTACAACTACACTGGAAGGGAAGAGGTGAGAGGCTGGCGATATAAATCTGGAATTTTAAGACAGAATTTTCAGTGCATAAGGACATATTCCATTAGGCCCTTGTAAAATGGTGGTTATGATCCATACACTGGATATATTATAGATAAATTTAAGAACCCAATCATCATTGTTAGCATTGCTTCTTTAGAAAAGTACATCTCCAAACAAATAAGTTAAAAATAAACTTTTGGAGTACATCCTGTTCAAAACGTTACAGGGCAGCATGCCTAGCTGCTAGTGAGAATCCCATCACAATAAGCACCCAGCCCAGTAAGTGTTGTCTGTCCCCTATAGGAAGTGGAAGTCTACCGAACAACCCCATAGGCCTGACACACCCTTCCCCAGTGAAACACCAGAGAGCCCAGCCTGGGGAAAATCCTTCCATCAGTACTAAAAGGAGCAAGCTGGAAGCCCAGTGGCACCAGAAAAACCAGCAAAACAAAGTAACATCACAAAGACTGAAAATTACATCGTCACTGAAACCACGTCCCACTAAAGTAGGCCAGAACCTGCATGTTAAACCTAAATAAGATGACTGCCAGCAAAAATAAAAGATTTAAATAGGACTCAGAGTCTCCTAACATAATATATTAAGTGTTTAGGTTACAATAAAAAAAATCATCCATCACATCAAGAACCAGGAAAATCACAATCTGAATGAGGAGAGACAACCAATGCTAAGACAGATCAGATGCTGGAATTATCTGACAACAATTTTAAAGCAGCCACAAAAATAGATAATAATCACAAACTCTCTTGAAAAAAAATTAAAACAGATTATTTTAGCCATAGAAACAGAAGTTACAAAAAAGAACCAAATACAAATTATAAAACTAAAAAATACAAAACAGAAATTTTAAAAACTCCCTGAATGGGCTCAGTGGTAAAGTGAAGATAACAGCAGATAGAATCACTGAACTTGAGGACAGATAATGGAATTTCCCAGTCTGAACAACATAGAGAAAATAGATTGGGGGAAAAAATGAACAGGGTATCAGGAACTTACGGCCAATAATAAAAGATCCAATATTTGTATCATCAGAGCTAGAAGGAGAGGAGAAAGAGTATTCAAATGAATAATAACTGAATTAACGAATTTGGTGAAAGACACAAACCTACAAATTCAAGAAGCTGATAGAACCTCAAATAGGATATACTCAGATAAATCCAAGCCCAAACATGTCATAATCAAACTTCTGACGATGAAAGACAAGAAGTCTTCAAAGCAGCCAGAGAGAAATGACACATTACCTCTAGGGAACATCAATTCAGATAACAGCAGATTTCCCCTCTGAAACCATGGATTTCAGGAGGAAGTGGCACAGTATTTCTCAATTGTCAAAAGAACTGTCAACTGCAACTACTACATGTGATAAAACCATGTTTCAGGAATGAATGGAAAATAAAGACAATCTCAGATAAAGAAAAACTAGAACGGTGTGGGCAAAAACAAATCTAAACAGAGTTAACAGTAGGTCTGTTTCACTCAGTTTCTGCTTGTCTCTATAGTCTTAATGATCAATCATTAAAACTAATTGAGAACTAAACTCCAGAATATTCAAAAGTTACTAGTAATGTTAGTCCATATGCCTAAAGTGGTGGGTCAAGATGAACTAGGTTGTTAGCGTGTTTAAAGTAAACATGAAGATTCATGCCATGCACCTGGTGCCTGGTTTGGAGTCCTCACCATGGCTGGTCATGTAGTGGGCATGTGATCAGCTCTCTGTAAGAATTCTGGACTCCAAAAATCAAAAGGGATTTCCTGAGTAATGACATCACACATGTCCCTGCAGTTTGTAGACAGAAAGACATGCCCATACAATTTCTGCATAAAAAGGGCAAGAAAGACCATTTTTGATCTAGTATTTACTGTTCCTTCAAGCATCCCTTTGCCGTAACAAATCTTGACTTGAGTATGATTTCATATTAAGTTATGCGAATCTTCCCAGTAAATCAGCGAACTAGCAGGTGGTGATAGAACCATCAAGACAGAGCTTTGAGGTTCTGAGAGACAGGTTACCCTGGCAGCAAATGGCAGAAACAGTGTTTGAACCCATGTCTGTCTGACTCTGAAGCTTGTGTCCTTCCTAACAAATTATACTGTATCCCAAAATATTAAATAGAGTAATTTATTTAAAGCAATGTATATGACTCTTTCAAGTTCAGAGATTATCATGCAATTTTCAATTTTAATTGAAACATAATAGTTTATACATTCTATTTAAGTTCTAGTCCTAACCAGATTTTTTACTTTTTATGGTTTACATACTTTGCTTGCAATGATAGCTATGCAAATTCAATTATAGATTGCTCTTCGTTCACTGGATTATATTATAATCTGCTTTAAAGTTTTACATTTTGCACATTTACAATTATTGCATCAAAAAATAAAATCGCCATAAAACTTTCCAGTTGTAATAAAGTAAAATGTCTTTACATAGGTGACGGAATCATGAATTAATTTTGTATAACCTTTAATAATCTGTAACCTAAAAAAATGACTCATTTCAGTCTTCATACCACTTATTTCCACTAGATAAATGACAGATATTTCATTTTCCCACAGTAACTCTGTACCAAATTTTCTATTAAATAAAAAGAAATCACTTAAAAATGAGGTATCAACAAAATTAAGTTAAATAAAGTTTCAACAAGATTAGAATACTTTCCACTTTCACGAAAAACACTATGTTCTTATAAATTCTACATCTTTACACAAGTAGGTATAAGAGTAGGCATAAGCTATAAAAACCTAATTACAGCTTAAAAATGTTAAAACCTAAATCTCAGAATTTTGCCTCACAAATGTAGCCATTTTAAATAAACCGAACAAAGTAGCAAATAAGCAGCATCTCCTTTGTTCACCTGCTGACGACAACCAGCCACAGTCTCCCCAGGCTGCAGGGGACTAATCTTGCTACTTGGTGGACTGCCACAGGGTGCAGATGGTCATTATTTATTATGCCAATCAATCCCTGCCAAATCTCTTTGGGGTGGCTGTACATGTCTTCCTAAAGTTTTCCTTTTAAAGGCTTTATAGGGTATAAGGACATATTTGAAATTTGATCACAAGCAGATAAATCAGAGTGATTAAGAGTGTGACTTCAATTAACACTTCACTTTGATTCATATTCATTCTCCAAGAAGAAAGCATACCTGAAGAAAATACTTCTAAGCATACTGAAGAACGGTCTTATTCTATCCTTATGTGTCTTCCCAACTTTCAAAATTCAAATAAAAAGATTTCTTTCTTCCATAATGGTGAAGAAGTTATATTTTTAATTCAACATTTTCACTTTTACATCGTTGTTTTGATAATTGCTTCTACCTCAAACAGATACAGGACAAGTCACTAATACAGTAATACAATCCACTTCTAAGCAAGAGCCAAACTAATGTATGTGCAACTTGAAAATTTAGTTACCAAAATTACAAGAAATATAAGCTTTGTCCACCCAGTGGTCAAATGGATGGTTGTAATCATCCAGTGTGATAGTTTAAAAAAAGAAAAGACAAAATTCAAATACAGACTTTAAAAAATGTATCTCACTATGAAGATTTAATACTTGAAGCAGATGAATTTCTGAACATATTGATAACATGGTATTTAAGAGCTTTTATTTTGAATATATGACACCAACATATGATTCTTAGAAGGAATAATTAAAAAGATGACAATAAATGATTCTCAGAAATTACAATTTTTCTACTATTCATACTGAGAAGTGCCATCTCTGCTTTTATAGGTTTTTGGTCAGCCTCCTTCATTACCTGCTTAGCCTGCTCAGCACATTTGTTCCACTCAAAATCTCAGCCACAGCATATTTTTGGAATCTAAGGATTATTCAGAATTTGATCAGCTTTGTCATTAAATTTATTAGGGTTGCTTTAGAGGAAAAAAATCCCTATTGACAAGTATACAAAGTACTCTGTCTGGAATCCATTTGAGAAGCATTTAGTAATTGAATATTTGTTTAAATATTCTATAAATTAATTATAAATAATCCTCCCAAATGATTCTCATTTAGGAAACATTTATATTATCACCTTAGAAAATATTTCATCACATTTGCAAGCTACATAAAGTAGTTCCTGTTTGGGTAGCACTTACTTTTATCCTGTTGTTCTAGAAAGCATTTTAATTGCTCTTGTTTTTTTCATTCATGTTTACTCAATTTGCCTTATATAATGAATTTCTGTTTATTATAGGATACTATTAATTGGATAAAAGGCTGTATAATAACTTTCTGTACATATACTAATATTTTATAACTCATTTTCATTCATCTCAACTTTAGAATGTCTCATTTTTTTGTTACTAAAACTCTCAGAGCCAACAGTTATACCCTCCAAAGGAAGCAGTGCAGCTGATATAAGCAAAAAAATGCTGATACAGACCCTTCCAGGTTCTGGCAACTGAGTGACTAAAAATAGCCAGCTTGGGAAAAGAAATGGAGGTTCAATTTGGTCTATCAAATTCCTGTAAGAAACATCTTATTATTCATTCATAAATACTACATCATAGATTTATTCCTTTTGCTGATGAATTAAGTTTAACAAACACAACAAGAAAGACACAAGGGTTCATTAAAATAAGAGCAAAGTATAGTTTCTTTTGTTAGGAGTTTATTATCCAGTGAGAAAAGGAGGGAGAAAGGGGGATTAGACAGTACCTTTATCCCCAGAGAGCAAAAAAGATGAGACTCCTAGCTTTTCCCTTTTAGTCTTTGCATCTATACCCCTCTTCTCCATACCATCACACACTTTGGCCAGAGAAGACGGGCTCTCTATCAGGTGGGTTGGCTCCCCTCCCAGTGGCTGCTAGAAAGGAGGAGACTTGCTTATGAATTACAATGGATCAGGGCCTTGCTCCTGAGGATCTCTCTCCACTGCTTTCTTCCCTCCTCTTTCCACTCCAGTCTGTGTAAGCGGGCAGCATCGTGAGGAAGAGGTGAGCAAGGAGTGATTCTCATCCTTTCTTCAAGGAATACAAGAGGTCATTTTGTTGGGCCAGAGGAGTTATCTTTGGAATCAGACACTGGCAAGAGGCTTCTGAGCAGTATTATGAACAATTCCATCAGAACCCTCTTCAGTAGCACTAAGGCTATAGAAACCAAATGATCTATGGCATCTTCTGTTCTATTTAACTGGTAAGAAAGCAGGCTATGGAGTCAAATTGCTTAGGCTTTAAAAACGGCTATGCTGTACTAGATGTGTAACTTTCAGCAACTTAGTCTCTTTCAGTCTCAGTTTCCTTATTTGCAAAATGAATATATTAAATGAGATCTTTATAAAGTACTCAGCACAGTGCCTAACATACAGTAAAGTCCATAAGAACATTAACCATTCTTTTCCTTATTCAAGATCCCTCAAACCTGTAGGGGCATGGAGAGCCCATCATCTCTCACACGCATAAATTGTATCTCCTCAAAGAAACTTTATCTGACCATCCTATCTAAAGTGACCTTCAAAAGGTAACACTATATGCTATATATTATTAACATTTGTGGGGCCCAGTGTCACATGTCTAAATATGTAAAACTTAAATATCAAATTAACAAACTTAAACATAACATGTTCTATTCCATTACTATGACAAATACACCTCCCTGATAACCTGGAAAGTCAATATTCACTTCTTAAGAGTTCCATACATGACAGCACAGGAAAAGTCTGGCCAGGCACCACACTCCAAGCCTGCCCTCCTCTCTTCCCATTCCTACTTCCACCATGCTCCTCAAGGAGCCTAGCATGTGATATCTTTAGATACTCCTTACAATCCAAGCTGCATTCATATGTCCCTCAAACCTACTGGCCACTCTTCTGACAGTCTGCTCTTGGGAGGACAGACCTGTGTCAGAGGCTTGGGCAGGCCACAGAAGTGGGCTATGGTTGCTGGAGCAAAGACTGTGTAGTCCTAGAAACCCTGAAGTGGAATGCGTGAACTGCACGTGGGCACATATCCTGAGTGCTCTAAACTCCTCAACTGCAAGGAGGTGCAACCACAGAGTGCCAAAGTGGAGCCAGAGCAGGAGCTCCTTCTTCTGGATCTAAGGACATTATCATTCTCCTTGTTTCCTTTTTAACACGATCAACCTATAATTATATTATAAATTATTTGTTTACTTCTATCTCCTCCCTCTAAAAAGCAAGTTTCATAGTCACAGGGGCTTTGTCTTGCAATGCCTAATACATAGTATTTAATAAATGTTTGTTGGATTATACTTCTTATAGTAATGTAACATGAAAATACAACTTTTATTAAAAAATTGCACACCTTTCACATGGTCATGTTTCACAAATATCTTCTAAATCTAAGAAAACTAGTCATTTGCATTTCAATTTTATTTGTATAAGACTTATAGTTTAGTAAAAAATTAACTACTTTACCCTAATGAGATGGGATATGTTATTTATCCTAAAGCCTTAGTAATTTTATAAAATAATAATATAAATACTGAGAATCCTTCATTGTAAACTAAAAGCTAGTGGGTAAGAAAAAACTGGCCAATAAAAACACTTCACTTTTAAAAGAAACTATTCTAGTCTAATATAGGCTAATATTCAGAATATTTGAAATGTGCCTCTAGTAAATCAGAACTTAGCAAATGTTAGAATACTGAAAATGAAAAGCAATTTCCATTTGTGAGTTTAAAAATCCATTAAATATGAAGAAGACCCCAAAGGCAATCACAGCAACAACCAAAATAGATAAATGGGACCTGATCAAATTAAAAAGCTTCTGCACAGCCAAGGAAACTATCACGAGAGCAAACAGACAACCTACAGAATGGGAGAAAATATTCGCATGTTACACATCCAATAAAGGGCTAATAACTAGAATCTATATAGAACTCAGGAAAATCAGCAAGAAAAAAAATCAAACAACCCTATCAAAAAGTGGGCAAAGGACATGAACAGAAACTTTTCAAAAGAAGACAGAATAATGGCCAACAAACATGAAAAAATGCTCGACATCTCTAATCATCAGGGAAATGCAAATCAAAACCACAATGAGATACACTTATCTCCAGTGAGAGTAGCCTTTATCAAAAAATCCCAAAACAATAAATGTTGGTGTATATGCGGAGAGATAGGAACACTCATACACTGATGGTGGGACTGCAAACTAGTACAACCTCTGTGGAAAGCAATACGGAGATAGCTCGAAGACCTACAAGTAGAACATTTGATCCAGCAATCCCACTGCTGGGCATCTACCCAAGAGAACAAAAGACATTCTATAAAAAAAGACATCTGCACTAGAATGTTTACAGCAACACAATTCGCAATTGCAAAGATTTGTAAACAACCCAGGTGCCCATCAATACGTGAGTGGATTAAGAAAATGTGGTATATGTATACCATGGAGTTCTACTCAACCACAAAAAACAATGATGATCTAGCACCTTTTGTATTATCCTGGATAGAGCTGGAACCCATTCTGCTAAGTGAAGTATCACAAGAATCGAAAAACAAGCACCACATGTACTCACCATCAAATTGGTTTTAACAGATCAATGTTTAAGTGCAGATATAGTAATAACTTTCACCGGGTGTTGGGCAGATGGAGGGGGGAGGAGGAAATGGGTATATACACACCTAATGGGTGTGGTGCGCACCGTGTGGGGGATGGACATGCTTGAAGCTCTGACTCAGGTGGGGCAAAGGCAATATATGTAACCTAAACATTTGTACCCCCATAATATGCTGAAATAACAAAAAAAAAAAAGAAAGAAAAAAATCCATTAAATGACTTGATAATTACGTTAAACATATTCCTATACATTTTTTAAAATGTAGAAGTTCCTTGATTTCAACCCTAAAAAAAGGATCCAGAAAGATTTCACACAGGGAATCCAACATCATAGCCCCTAATCTTAATGCTTATTTAGGTGAAAGAAAACTTAAAAGGCCTACAATTAGTAAAAATTTAAAGTTTACTAAGCTCCTGCACATTTGATAAAACTAAGTTTGTTAATTAAAATTGTAATAGGTTAGCATTGAGTACAACAAAACTATACACATACGTCTTTTTTGATCTGATCATGAGGTGGGTGTGAAGCATTTTGGCATTTATGGCAACAGATACAGGAGTTATACTAAAATTATTCACTTAATATGAAGCAAAACACTTAAAATAACTAGAATTTATAGATGTACAAAAGGTAAAATGGTTCCTTAACTTCCAGTTATGAGAATACCAACAACAGGATGACATTCATGCTTTGATGGCAGAAAAATCGTCATTTCATTCGGATTAGTCCCCAAACAGGACCATTTTAACATATTCTAGAGTACCTAATCGTGGGTTCCTAAGAAGGAAAGAAAATGTCAAAACTATTGAAACAATCAGTTCAACACGGTTCTTCCACAATTAAACCAAAGTTTATCAGTACAAGGTTTCTGCTTGGCTAAATGGCTGAAAAACAATTTTGAGGTTTCTTTAGAGTGCTCATGAAAGCCAGAATGCAATTTCTACTTTCAAACTTTGGCTACAAAAACATAAAGTGATAAAGCAGAGCTAGGGAACAAAGTCTGAGCCAAAAACTCATGAGGGGATGTAACAGCTGGAGAAAACATAATTAATCTTTCTCATATATCAAGTTCTATACCCAGGAAAGATTTCTAGTAATCCAATTTTAGTAACTGAAAAACTCCAAGTCATAAAGAAGAGAACTATAATCTAAATGTAGTTATAGTAATACTGACTTGTTTCCTCCCCTCATCTAACAAATTAATTATTTGAAGGAATATTACTCTTTTTATTACATAACAAACAATGGAAGGGATGTTGTTTGTTCATTTCTAAGTTAGTC
>NW_012148230.1:2202544-2220851 GCF_000956105.1 Propithecus coquereli | reverse complement strand
TTGATATGTATTGATTGATATTTATATATAAAAGAGGTTAACTTTGGAAAATAAAGGGTTATCAGCAGGCTTGTGACTCATTTCTTCCCTGGCGTTGCAGAGAAGAATGCCAGAAGGAATGAATAACCTCCATCAAACTTCCTTGTAATGTTATAAATAGAGTGGTTTCCAAACTTCAGCCTGCATCAGAATCATTTGGAGGCCTTTGCAAAACAAGATTGATGGTCTCACCTCCACAATTTCTGATTCAGTAGGTCTTAGCATAGGGCCCCAAATTTGTATTTTTTACACGTTCCCAGATAATGATGATGCTACTTGGTCTAGAGCTCACACTTCAACAATACTAATAATAGCACTTCTATATTTACTTGGAAGAAGTTACCAGAGAGGACCTATGTATAAAATGTTTTCGGTAGGATGTACCTGGTCTTCTAGATTGTTTATTGTAAATAAACTTGTTATTTGAGAATTTATGAAGGCAAGGCTAGTTGGAGAATATGAGGTAGTTACGATTAAGAATTTTTCTTTTAATGAAATGAATGGAGTAGAAAACTGAAGAGCTCCAAAACTAAAATGGCATACATTGCATGGAGCCTCTCTGTTAATCCAAACTGATAACCTATTCAATTGTGCAGAAAGGGACATTTTTTGAAACTGTATATGATGTATATGATGATCAAGCCCCTCTGGAAAGAAAGTATTACATTGTGCCTCCCTTCTGCTTGTATCTTTTGAATTACTTGAACATTTTGGTGTTTGGTAATATCTATGATTCACATAAATCAGCTTTGACAATTAAACCTTTTGTGTTAGATAAGAAAACTGTCAGAGTCACGTGGCTCAACAGCGGGATTACCCACAACAATTAAGGTTTCATGCTCTGTTTTACAGTTTCCCCCATTATTTGTCCAACCAAAGGCTAGGAGAAACATAGCCAGAAATCAGTGTGGGGAAAACAACTTTACTACTTAAGTCCTTTCTAAAGTTCCTATTTTGCTTAGAGAATATGATGAATCCTTAACAATGTCGTGGGAAATAATTATTACAGCTATGACATTTTAGATAGTTACTATACACCAAACACTGTAATGTTTACATATATATGATTCATAGGATAACATATGATCCCATTAAAACCTATACAATCCTACCACACAACCGTAATTTCAATTTACAGATAAGAAAACGGAAGCTCAGACTGATAAAATAATTTATATTCTATACATCTGCACTATTGTGGGGCAAGTCGTTGATACTAAAATCTGTGTTCTTTACCACAAGACTATAAAGATTGTGAAAAGGTGAGTTAAAATTTAAAAAGGGTATAAAAACCTTGGTTTTCCCAAGTTCCCTACACGTATAATCCCAATGGTAAACTATCCATTATTTTAACTCCAAATTAAAGTCATACTGAAATATTAATTTATCATCCCAAATTTGTATAGGATTATCAGAAGACAAATCTGTTCCTAAATGGACAGGATAAAAGAAAACTCTTCACTTTAATGACTATCACTGATGCCTTCTAGTCAGTATAAGTGGCTTCTGTAGAAAATTTGTGAACATAACTTTTAAGATTATTTCAGCCTATTATAGTTTGTCTTAGTCTAATTTTTCCCTTCAAATGTCTATTCAACTAAAACTTCCCAAATAATTATAAGTAAAAAAGAAAATCCAAAATATTAAGTCATTGCAACCATCAAAGAGAGGAGATAATAAGTTGACCTCATATACATGATGCCATCTTTCACTGCTGTTACAAAGTAAGATGCTAGAGAATAGGATTTTTTAAAGGGTATCTACAGAGTTAATGAAAACAAAAGATTCATTACAGCGGCCATAAAGGTCCCAACCATTATGTTTGCTACCATCACATGGAGGTTATCAAGAAAAGAAAAGGGTGGTGACTCAACAATCTCTTAGTTCTCATATTTTAGGAAAAACAAGCAGGTTGCGTGGATTTCTTGGGTTACAGCCATTTAAGTATTCCAATTTCTACACTGAACTTTTGTATTGGTCTCTAATATGATGTATTTTATCTTAAATAAATGAATAAAATAACTATAATAAAATGAAAACAAAACAATCCAAAACAATTCTTAGAACAATTGCTTTGAATTTAAAATTTATAAAACAAGATACCTTAAATTCTATAACTACCTTTTTCCTGTAAAAATTTTTGACTTGCACAATGTATATAACACATCTTTTTGACAAATTTTAGTAAATCTAGGATTATTTTTCTTTCCATGCCACTTATTGGCCCTGCAATCTACTCAAATTCACACCTCAAAGGGCATCACAGAATAACTGCCTCATTTCAGCAAAAGGCACGCAACGCAAAAATTCCTAAAATAACTATTTAAGAGAAATCAGAAAACGGCATGTTATGACATGGTATATTAGTCTGCTTTGGCTGCCCTTAGAAAAACACCATAGATTGAGTAGCTTAAACAACAGAAATTTATTTTTTCACAGTTATGGAGGCTGGGAACTCCAAGACCAAGATTCTGGCCAATTTGGTTTCTACTGAAGGCTCTGAGATTGTATACTGCCACCTTCCCACTGTGTCCTCACATGGCCTTTCCTGGGTGTGTGCACATGTGGAAAGAGAGCTTTCCCTCTTCTTATAAGGCCACCAATCCCATCAGATTAGGGGGCCACCCTTATGATCTTATTTAACCTTAATTACCTCCTAAAAGCCTTGTCTCCAAATATAGTTAATGTGATATTTAAGGCTTCAATATCTGAATTTGGGAGGAACAATATTCAATCCATAGCACATGGTAAACATCTAGAATAATATTGTAGAAAATATATATTTTTTTCACGTAAGTAATACATAGGCTCTAAACATTGACTAGGTATACAAATACAGATTTCCAAGTTTTGCTATTGTTTTGCAACAAAGGTGTTTTATTTGAAAAGAAGTGACCTACAATTATGTCATTTGATTTATATTTGTGGTCACTGCTTTATCAATGATTTTTAAAAAATTGGTCTGATATAATCAGAGACATCACAAAAGTATACAAGCGCACGGATTAAAGTTGTCCTTGGTTAAAGTGAAATCGGTTTTCTACACACTTTGCTTGCAACTTTACCTTGCCTTGTAGCACTTACTTAATCATTTTGTTGTTACTCACTCTCTGTGCATTTTTAATCAACAAAGACAATCTTGAGCTATTCAGAAACTATTCTTCCAGCAGACCATTACCTGGCCTTGTCATTTTCAAGCTTATTATCAGCCTACAGAATTGGGATGGATAAAGTGGTACAAAATTATCAATATATTGTATGCTTCCCTATATAGGCCGCTCTGTGTGCACAAAGATCTCATGAAACAGTTACTGACAGGGATATAACAGAAACATGTAATTATATTCTCCAGCCACTGAAGAAGTGGACAATTTAGGCCAGATATAAAAGAAAAAATTACCCAGAAAAGGGCATTCTCAGCTCCTGGTGCCTTTGTTCTCCTCTTTGCTCACTAATAGTTATCCTTAGACTGAATGTGGCCCAGTCCTCCAAGAGAAGTGAGGAAAATGCAAATATTTACCCCCATTTAGGAGCACCCAAAGCCACAGAATGTAAATCTCAGATACAATCTGACACAGTGGTTCAAATTGTAAAGACATTTTGAGAGGGGAGAGGGTACAAGGGAGTAGGGAGGGGAACGAGGAAGTGGAAAAATGCACACACTGTTGACAATGGAGGAAAAAGCCAATTTCTAAATAACAGCAACTCATTCAAAACTAAAATTTAAGCAAAAAGAAGCCTTTATAGTAAGAAAAATCACATTTTTGCTTAAAAATATAGTGTTAGTCATGATCCCATTTCATTTTGAATTACCATATTATAATGATATCTTGTGCTTCCCCCAGGCATGAGGTGCTGATCTCAGCCTAGTGTTGACACAGTTCTGTTAATGGTTATTTCACCTGTCACCTGGATTATAATGATCTCTTTACCTGCCAGGCTACCCTGGCAGACTGGGAGCTCCTTGAGGAAGAGACTATATTTTAGTCTCCAGTACAGCTCCAGAGTCTATCACATAGCTGTCACATAATGGGCATTCAATTAATGTGGCATGAATGAAAGCATGAATATACTCCCTCCAACTGTTTTAAAAAAAGTCAAGCATTTTCTTCTCTGTCTACATCTTAACCATTTTAATTTATCTAAAAGTCAATTTTAAAAGAACAAGTTATTTGATGCCAAGAACTGGTATTTCAAGTTTTACTAGAAAAGAAACTGATACAGCAGTTTTAAAAAGCGCTGAATAGCAAAAACTCATAAATGGAAACAATACCACTGCGATGACTGCAAAGGGACTAACAGGTTGCTTTAGTAAAAATGCTGTACTGCTATGTGTTAGAACCAAGGAGCTTAAGAAATCATCTACACACATGATTCGAGGTGCATGTAACTATCAAACACAAAACCCAATTTTTCCTATAACTAGATTGAGTCTGACATTATTTTTGAAGACACAAATAGTGTACTTTCACATTAACACCTACACAGATATTTAGAACAAAATGTGCTTTAAAAAAATATTTACAAAGATAACTTTAAAAATTAACATAACACTAAAGTCAAAATGCATTTAATACTCCATCATTATCCTAAAACCAGGTAATTCCACTCCAAACACTGAGCAGAGTGAGAAATAAGTGAGTTAATAATGCACCAAGAATCTTTATTTCTAATGTCCCTTTGCTTGTGTCATTTTAAGTTTGTCAAGTACAACTTTAATATAGTTTTATTTTTATTTCATTATTCATCACATTCTCATAGACTTTTCCAGCATTTACACTTACTGATTTTTTTCTTCTTTTTCATTTTGGCAAAAGCAGAAGAAACAAAAAACAAACAGTTCAAAATTTAGAGAAAATTGTAATTAGCAGTTATTATCAGTGGCACCTCTACATTCATTTAGTGTCCTATCAAGACAACACAGATCTCTGTGAACAAAGCTCTCCATTATCAGATTCTACACATGCTGCTAATGCAGTGCCATCACGATGACACCACCCAGGTCTCCAACTTTTGGAAAGGCTTTCTGGAATCACATTACATGAATAAATGTTATTGATTCAAAAATAAAAGCTTTTACTTTGAAACGAATGAGTAAAAAGGTGGGGGGATAAGATAAGTAGCTTCTTTCAGGACTAAATTAGTAGTGGGATTTCAGATTTAGCTTCAAAATAGGTACATAAAACTTTCATTGGCACACGTGAAACTTGCCCGTCAATTGAAGGCAACGTTGCTACCCCTGCTATGAAAAGCAAGCTTAATAAGCAACTCAGCAATTCTCCACAACCAGATGCTTTACATTTAATCACTAAACCAGCTGAGTTGTATTGATCTATGTAAACATTATCTTTAGTGTAATCATTACCTTTACTAACTTGATTTGCTAAACATTTTTAGCAAACCTAAAACATGGCTGGCATGTATTAATACATGGTCTCTACCTTTAAGAAGCTCAGAATCACAGACATCTTCACAATACAATAAAATAAATGTTACAGTAGTATTAGAAACTAAGTGCTGAGAACTCAAAAGAGAATGGTTACTTTGATCCGTCACTGGGGGCTAAGAATGGCTGCGAAGCAGAGAAGCAGGCTTTGCTGAGTAGGAAAGGGAAGGGTGACGGGGCAATAGTCCAGGTAAAGAAAACAGCATGAGCAAAGCAACGGAAGCATGAGTGTTCATAGTGACTATCAGGAAGACAGGGTTGAAGAAGGGAGCAATTAGAATTAGGAACACCAGTTACACTACATTTCCACAATCAAAAGAAATTGTATCAGTGCCCTATTGCTTTGGAGGTAGCTATGCTATTTGTCCAAAAGGAGAAAAAAGCAGCAGCACTAAATCTGTGCAGGTCTCTAGGTTTATTTGGTTTGGTTTAAGATGTGAGGAGAAGAATAAACCTGCACTGAATGCATACAGACATAATTATATTAAAAAATGTAAAGCAAGATAAAGACTTGTGAATAACATAAGGCGGCGGAGGGGCGGGAATGATATGCAAAAAGGAGAGAAAGCAAGCCTTGGGAAAGGAGGATAACCAAGGGAGCTGGGGGGAAACTCAAGGACGGGTTATCTCAGTAAGTCCAAGAAGTTAATGGAAACATCACAAATGGCATGCCAACAACAAGAAAGGGATAATAAAAAAAGGGGGTGAGGCAGAAAGCTATCTGGGCAAGACAAAAAAATTTAAGTTAATTAACTCATTTAAAACAAAGACAACACCAGAAACTACATTATATCACTAATTCTTTCTGTCTTGAATTTTTTCTGATATTAACATTAGAAGTCCTTTGTGCATGCATTTTGCTGTATCCACCCTTAATTTTTAACCTGATGTTTACATCTTCTCAATATCTCATTGAATTTTGTTTTTTGTCCCACTTTACAAATCTTAAGGGGATTTCTAATACTATGCATCAAAAAAGCTAATTATATAATTTGAAAAAACAGATTAAAATACCTACAGCATTAACACATTTAAAAAACATGCTTAAGATGTTTAAAATATGTAAATGTACATTACATATGCATATTAAAAAATCTAAAAGGACATACATGAAAAGCTTAAAAATAGTGTATAAATCTGAGTGAGGCTCATGGGTAACTTTTAATTTTTTTGTATTTTTGCATATTTGTATTTCTCATCTTTCAAAATAAACTCATTTGTGCCCCAAAAAATAATGTTCAATACTCAAAAACATTGGCAAGATAAGTTAAATAAAGAGAATGATGGGAACCTGAATAACAACTCTGAAGTAAAACATAAGAGGAGGCAGATGTCTAAGATTTATAGTCAGCAGGAATTTATGAGCAATTGAATACCAGAGGTAAGGAAAGATACAAAATATAACTTAGTCTGCATAATTGCACAGATGACAATGCCATGGAGCAGGGATTAAGACATCAAATCAGGAAGAGAAGTAAAGGTGTAAGGAGAGGAATGGAGACAACAAATTCCCTTCTGGATTATTCCAATATGGGTTGCCCACAGGAAGCCCAGGTGTTGATCTTTGGAGACAATTATAAATATCAGTCAAAAGCTTATGAAACTGGTAAGGGAATAAGAACACAAAACATTTAAACAGGGATAGAAAGGAAACTCAGAACAGATAATTGAGATACAAAAATTAAGAATTGTAGCAGACTATTCAATATCCACACTTCTCCCATCCAAATATAAATATTCCTTTGAAATGTGACCTTGCTGTTTCTCCTGTCCAGAGGTGGAGTCTCTTTCTACCTTTACTCTGAGTTAGCTTTGGGACTTACCTTGACCAATAGATTGCAGAAGAAGTGATGCTGTGCAATTTGCAAAGTCTAGACCTAAAGAGGCTTTGACACTTCCAGCTTCACCATCTTGGAACACTACCCTGAGATCGTGATGCTGTAGGAAGCCTGGGCTTAAAAGAACAGCCATTCAGCTGTCTCAAATGAGCCCACCCCTTAATCACCATATCAGCTGAATACAATGAGTGAGCCCAAACTAACTCAGAAGAACTACCCAGTCACTAAATTTTGAGGTAGTGTCTTATATAGGAATAAATAACTGAAACAAGAAGTAACAGAGGATTGCATCCTGGGAGAAGCAAAAAGCAAAGGGAGAAGATAGTTTCTATAAAAGAGTAGTGAGAATTTTCAAAAAGTAGCAGACATTTCAAACAGCTGAGGGCTAAAAATAGGCAGTTGAAGCTAGTAATGAGAAGTTGTCTCCGATACTTGGAAGTTTAATTTCAGTAAGATGGTCAGGGTAGAGGACTTTTTTGGTGGGTTTCAAATAAGTGGTTGATGAGAAAAACTAACGCAGTAAAATAGATTTCACATAAGTTACTTGATAGAAAGGAAAGACATGAGCTATTACACTAAAGAGACTGAAGAAGACTAGTCAAATGAAAGGTTTGGCCATTATTGTTTAAGACGACGATGGAGTGGCTAAGGAAAAAGACTATAAAAAGATACGAAAAATATTTTTTAAAAGAAGAGAACAGTGATAAATCAAAGGCCTGGGGAGGTAAGAAGAAATAGAACAAGGTACATAAGTTAACCAGAGAAAAATGAAAAATCAAAAACCTGGGTGAGGTGAAAAGAACTGTGATAACAGAGAGAGACAGAGGTTAGGACAGGTGAAAATAATTGTTGGTAGAGCATGCAGGAGTTATTCTCCAGGTTCTTAGTAAAAGAAGGAAGCAAGGTCCCCTGCTAATACTGAAAAAACAGGAGACTGTTTTAAGAGGTTGAGAAAAATGGTAAAGGCTGGAAATAGCTGTGGGAAATGGGGCAGGGAATCAATTAGATAGGAGAACTATTATTTTAAGGAACACATTAATAGTAAACATCTTCAATGACAGGAGTTGTAGTCATAGAGAAGAATTACCTTTATGTCATTTAAATATACAATAAAACAGTATTTTTAATCGATTCCATGTATTAAGAAACTCAATAATATAAGGTTAAAGAGTGACACATTTTATTTCCTCCTTGAGTATAGGATTATAATTTTAATCCACTGGTTTCTTTCTGTGGTTGTCAAAAGAAAAGAACCCACAAAGAAGATACATGGATCACAAATAGGCACATGAAATGATGCTTAACATCTTCAGTCATTAGCGAAATGCAAATAAAAACCACAATGAGATACCACTGCATATACCTATGAGAATGGCTAAGAGTAAATATCTAATTCATTTTTTAAAAACTGACAAAACCAAGAGCCAGCAAGAATGTGTGGTCACTAGAATTCTCACATATTGTTAGAGGGAAAAACAAAATGGTACAGCCACTTGGGAAAATAGCTTGGAAGTTATAAAGTTAAATATACTCTTACTGGACAAACCACCAATCATTCCTAATATATAATTGAGAAATGAAAAATTAACATTCACACAAAATACTATAAATGAATGTTCATAGTGGTTTTATTCATAATTGTCAAAAACTCTTTCAACTGGGAAATGAATAAACAAACTGTGATACAACCATACAATGGAATGTTACAATAAAAGGAGGCAATTTCTGTTCTGTGCAACAATATGGATGAATCTCAATTGTACTTTCTGAATAAAAGAAATCAAACTTACAAGGGTACATACTATATGAATCCTTTTATATGACCATCAGTTTCTAAAGGCTGAGTGGCTGAGTTGACTAGAAAGGGGCACAAGCAGAATTTTGGAGGGGTGACTGATTTGCTCTATAATTTGATTGTGATGGTGGTTTATACAACTATACGCATTTGTCTCAATTTATTAGATCTGTATGCTAAAAAGGATTAATTTTAATTTCTCTGTGCAAAAATTATCCCTCAACAAGTCTGACTGAAACAATGTAAAGTACCTTTGCAAAATGAAACAAAACTGCAAAGACTGATGTCTCCTACTATATTTGCCCAAAACACAATGGACCACTATACTGACACAATGTTAATACCTCATACATTTTAGAATGTTAGCTATTGCTTCAGTAGATTATGTAATTAAAACTGCATTTTAGATCCTAAATTAAAAATGATTATTTCTCAATTTTATGAATAACCCATCTATAAAAACCTCTGAACTACATCTGTTCCAATAATGACATTTGTTTAGCACATGAGAATATATAAGGCGTAGATCCCATAGTATTTTAATTTTATTAAATACAAAAGTTAAGTAAACTTTTGAAGAACTGAAGATAACGTTTACCAAAATTTTTCCTCTACAATTTTGCTCTCAGAATCAATATATTGCTTTAATAATCTTAATTAAGTGAGGGTGAGTTAGATAAAATTTCCCACTATATAAGCATCATAATCACTTTATTTAGGCTAATTTCAGAGGACATTTATACTATAAAGTAAAATAAAAGTAGGTTTGTTCAAAAAGAAACAGATTACACTTTTTTTCTCATCTTTATAAATCAGACATAAATAATTCTCTTCCTCCACTTCCTAATTCTATCAGAGTTCTAAAACAAAAACAAAAAAATCAAAGTCTGAGAGAACTGCTTTTCATCATAGATACCTGTTAAATATATACAAAAAAATCTTGCTTACTGCTAAATGAAAACTCTTCACAGCTTTCTTCATTTCACTATCTCATTATAGAAGAGTAGAAAGAAAAGGGGAAATTGCTTAACCTCTCCAAGATTCAATGTCATCATTTATGAAATGATCTTAATGCTTCTCTCTGCATCATGAGGCTCTTACAAAGAGCATATAAGTAACTTTGTGAAGTACTATAAACAAAACCATGAGGCGATCCTACAATATATCTGAATTAATCATTACTGGTAAAAAATAATAACTTTAAAATATTTCCAGTTGCTTTTCCTTCAATTAATTGTGCTAAAAGTGGTCTCCATATGAATATGAATTTGTCTTAAGTTATACACTGGTTGAGTGAAAACAATATTTAGTTGAATGGAATGATTAATTCACTCATTCTTATAATGATGAGACATTTCCTGGGTGTGAAGCACTGTATGAGAGTTTAGAAAGTACAAGAAGGTAAAAGACAGCCCTTGCTCTTTTTTTTTTTTTTTGAGACAGAGTCTTACTGTGTTGCCTGGGCTAGAGTGCCATGGCGTTATCTTAGCTCACAGCAACCTCAAATTCCTGGGCTCAAGCGATCCTTCTGCCTCAGCCTCCTGAGTAGCTGGGACTACAGGCATGCGCCACCATGCCCGGCTAGTTTTTTCTATATATTTTTAGTTGTCCAATTAATTTCTTTCTATTTTTAGTAGAGATGGAGTCTCGCTCTTGCTCAGGCTGGTTTCGAACTCCTGAGCTCAAACAATCCGTCCGCCTCAGCCTCCCAGAGAGCTAGGATTACAGGCGTGAGCCACCGCGCCCAGCCCAGCCCTTGCTCTTAAGAACGTCAGATGAAGGGATATTTAAACTCTTTATGCTTGGTATGCTCTCCTTTGTGTGCAAGAGCACCTGAAACTAAAACAAACATTTCCTACAGGTTCCCTAGGTATTTTTTGTAAGTCCTCTGTCTAGATCAAAATTCTTTTCCAACCAGTTTAGTAGTTCTCTATAATTACTGAAGTTTAAAAATCTTGTATATGTGCATGTTTGTGTGTGTATTTGAGTATATAGCAATGTTGGAATCTTCCACAAATAGATGATATATGTTTATACATATATATATCACACCTCGTGTAAATACATTCCATCTACTAACATACCTCATATGCATGTGTTATATAAGTATGTTTGAATGAACACATACACATACACACTCACATAAACATACACACATAGGGTGGTTTTTCTCAATGTAACAAACCTGTCTCCCCTCAAACTCCTCCCATTCTCTGTCCTAGTTGGCTCTGTTCTGTACCCCAGGAGGCTGCCACTCAGACTCTGAGGACTCTCTTGTTGATGGATGTCCAATTAGATTCCAGTATAAGATCCAAGGGTGGAAGGAAAAAGGTCTGATTTTTTTTTTCCCCACTCCTTTCCTGCTTGGTCCTGTGTTTTTGGCAGTTGCTGTGTCTTTTCATAACTAATGCATCTGCCAGGCAGCCCCACTTGCAAAGTTCCAGCACACACTAGATTCTGGTAAATATTTCTGTCTTGTGTCCTTTTATCCCTAGGGATAGATTGTAATGACTTCCCAATTTGGTTCTGAGAAATTAACCACCCCTAGTTTGTTCCCTTACTACTGCCAGTGCTTTTGTCAGTAGTCTCTTTTTTAAAAAATTCTCCTCATTTGAACTCTCTGGATTATATTCTGTTTTCTAACATGCCTTCACATATACATATATGTATACATGTACATATACACACAGAAACATATCACCTATACACACGTAAGATGATACTTAAATATATAAATATGTCAGCCATCGCTAAATTTCAAATAAAACCAACAACCTAAAATGGACACAATTACTAATTGCTTCATGAGAGTCAAAATCAGATTCTGAACCAATGTACTTTTGATTTTTGATTTTTTTGTTACTATGTATGATAGAAAATATTGCAAAAAAAAATCACGAACACTACCCTGCTTTGTAACGTAAATTTTAAAATATCTTAAAACAAATTTGTAATCATGCTGTAAATTTGTAATGGTGCTGTTTTATGGCCTGTCTGTTCAGTTAACAGCATATTGTAAACATATTACCATGACATTAATCCAAAAACATATTTTAAGAGGCTGTCTAATAACCTTTCACATAAATTTATAATCACTTACTATTCCTTTTTGTGGACATTTGGATTATTTCCAATTTTTTACTATTGTTTTTCAATGCTTTGAAGATCCTTAAACTGCTAATATTTTTATAATACATTTCTAGAAGTAGGGTTATTAAAAAAGGATATGACTATTTTGAAACTATTGATGAGCACTATCTGATAAAATATTCTGTGATTTGGAAATGTTCTGTATCTGCTGTGTGCAATATTTAGCCACTAGCCATACATGGCTTTGAGCACTTGAAATATGGTTAGCGAGACTGAGGAAACAAAGATTTAAGTAGCCAATGTAGCTAGCGGCTATTTATTATTGCACAGCACAGCTCTAGATTCCTATTGCTCAAATGTCATTCGGAAAAGTTGTAGCAATTTGCATTTTCATCAGCAGAGTATGACAGTGCTCACTTCCTCATACCATCATTAGCAATGGCATTTATTATTTTCTAATATTTGTCAATGTCATAGGAAAAGATAGTGTATAATTATTTTTTAATTTATATTTCTTTGAATGCTTGGGATAAATGTTTTTTCATATGTTTTCTATCCATTTGTTTTTCTGTCATGAATAGTTCTTTTTCTTTGCCTATTTTTCCAATAGAGAATGAGTTTGCTTTTCTTAGAATAAATGCACTATATACATTAAATAAATTAATGTCTGCCATATCTGTGGAAAATAATTTTAAAATTCTGTTTGTGATACTTTTTGATAAACACAAGTTTTACATTTTAACACAAATTGATTGATCTTATGTTTGTGCTTTTATCTCAATTCTATTTTGATAAAGCCTCAAATCAACTTATACATAATTTATTTATCATCTTTATGAAAATGAAAGGTCAAGATTAAACAGTGAATTCATGCTTAAAAAGACTACCCCTGCCCCAAACACACAGCAATGGCAGATAAAATATGAAGAGAAAAAACTAAAAAGATTGTGCTAGACTCAGAAACAAAATAAATACCTTCAAAGAAGAGAGATGCCAAGAGTTAATTCTGCAACCAAGAAACAAAATAAATACCTTCAAAGAAGAGAGATGCCAAGAGTTTACTCTGCAAACCAGCTGTACTTCTGTGTGCTGTGTGGGTGGAATTAGACAGGTATAGTAAAGGGTTTTCCTCCTACTTAGTAAAAGGACTAAAAATAGATCCATGATGCTAGCTTGAAGCAGCAAATATATCTAGTAATTCACAGAAGTGGAAAACAGAGGAGCCAATACATACACGATCTCTAGAAATCAGGAAATATAATTTAATCTAGTAATATAATTGAAATTATATCTATAAGAATGGCAAAATTAATAAATACGGTAAAGATGTAGAGAAATGCAAACTCTTGCTCATTGATAGGAGTATAGATCGGTACAAACACACTGGAAAGCAACTCAGCAACATCTAACAAAATTAAAGATGGGCAGACCCTTTCTCGTTGCTACTCTACTTTCAGGTACATATAATAAAAGAAACTCTCACACATATCTTGCATCTACACAAGGAATTTTTTTTTTTTTTTTGAGACAGTCTCACTCTGCCACCCTGGGTACAGTGCAGTGGCATCTTCATAGCTTACTGCAACCTCCTCCTGGGCTCAAGTGATCCTGCTGTCTCAGTCTCCCGAGTAGTTGGACTACAGGCATGCACCAACACACGAGTTAATTTTTCTATTTTTAGTAGAGACAGAGTCTCGCTCTTGCTCAGGCTGGTCTCAAACTCCTGAGCTCAAACAATCCTCCCACCACAGCCTCCCAGGCTAGGATGCTACGATTATAGGTATCCAGCCAAGGATATTCTTTATGTCCCATTTTAGTGAAAATTAAAAACAAAACAAACAAAAACCAAAATATCCATTAAAAGGAAAATGTATGAATTGGCATATACCCATACATTTTAAAAATTGATTTACAAATTAAAACAAATTAAAATAAATGAACCAGAGCTACATTATCAATATGGGTAAATACAATTTTTAAAAATGTTGAGTACAAATAACAAGTTGCAGAATAGTAAATGTTTATAAAAAATTTTAAATATTCAACAAATGCTAAACATGCAAACAAATATTATTTATGGCTAGCACAAATAACATAGTATAGTAATAGCATAAAAATTCAAGGAAAGATAAATCAGAGAATGTTCTCTGGTTACCAGGACCAAAGACTGGGTGGGGGGTGCAGTGGGAAGCTGGAAAGATGTGGTCAAAGGGTGCAAAGTTTTAGTTAGGATAAATAGTTCCAGAGATCTATTGTACAGCATGGTGAATATAATAATAATGTATCATATACTTGAAAATTGCTAAGAGAGTAGATTGTAAATGTTCTCGCCACAAACAAAACAAAGTATGTAAGGTGACAGATATGTTAGCTTGAGTTAATCATTT
This sequence comes from Propithecus coquereli, assembly GCF_000956105.1. Classification (NCBI taxonomy): domain Eukaryota; kingdom Metazoa; phylum Chordata; class Mammalia; order Primates; family Indriidae; genus Propithecus; species Propithecus coquereli. The sequence continues at coordinate 2,206,256 of NW_012148230.1, read as the reverse complement.
CACAAATGTATACATGTATTAAATCATGTTTTACATTGTAAATTATATATACATTACATTGTCAATTACATATACCTTAACAAACCTAGGGAAAAAACAACAATATCAGGTAAGTTAGGGAGGAGATGTAAAACTTATATAAAACTCATAGCAAGTGTGAGTTTCCCAGTTATTGTTCCTTTATTGTCTCCTGACTTTGACCCAAAAAGGGGAACCTAAAGAGGAAACGCATTGCTGGAAAAGGTCACTTATTCTTTGCTACCTTCTATTTTAATAGCTTTTATGCCTTAAGAATTTTGATAACTGTTACAGCTCTGTTAGACTATTTTTTGTTATATCTTCACCTCAATTCATATTATTCGTTTTATTTATTATCACTGTTGCTTAATGTTCATTAAGCATTCCCACACTGGGCAAGGCACAAAATAATATTTAAATGTTGAATATCAAGCTCAAAGGTCCTGTCCTTTCATTCACCTTCAAAACTGTCTCAAGTTTAACATCGAGCTTTCCCTATAAAGACAGATAGGGTTGGATCTGGGGGCAATATATTTCACTCAAGTATTTAATATCGAAAGAACACCCTCCTCTTGAATTTGAAATATATAAAGAGGAAAAGAAACTAGAATTATGCAGGCAAAGAAAGGGAAAGCTTTGGAATGATTTAATATATTTCTGTGGCTAAGTTATACCTTGAGGGCTTTTAAATTGCTTAGAGAAAATCTTTCCTGAATAAAATAGAAAGTGCTAAAAAAAATTAGCACTTAAAACTTACTGAATAAATGAATGAATGAATAAAAACAAATAAAGAAGGAAATCTTGAAGTATAGGAAAAATGTTTCTATGTTTGGAATTATAAATTTTGCACAAATGTGGTATTAATGGCAATACTGAAATACATGTCTAAGCCTTAAAAAATAAGAAATCAAAGTTGGTCTATGTATTTGAAAAGCTTTTTTTTTTTAACACACTATCTTTTCAGTACATTTTAAAGCCTTACATATAGATGACCAAATCAACAATTTTTTGTAATTTGAATTTTACTTTTTAAATTATTATCTTTTTATTTCAGAATATTATGGGGTGACATTTAAGTTACATATAATGCCTTTGCCTTGCCCAAGCCAGGGCTACAAGCTTTCCCTTCCCCCATACAGTGTGTACCGCATCCATTAGTTGTGAGTTTACCCACCCCCACCACCCTCCTCCCACCTGACCAGCACCCAGTCAATATTTAGGGGGTTCAGGCACAATTTTGTTACATGGATATATAATTTGAGTCTAAAAAGTTTGTCTGTTTTGGAGGGACCATGATAGCTCATTGTCTGTAGTCACTCAAGATTGCAAAATATGCCTATACTTTTTTTCCTTTGCCTTACTAATAACTAGAGTAATCAAACTATGTAATAATCCAATCAACTGCTTTAGTGATAAGCTAGAAGTTGGTTGAAATACAAACCCCCATATGTATATGTGTGTGTATACTTATAAAAATGAGATGTGTGTGCTATGTCAACCTTGGTATTTGATTTCAATGTTGAGATTTTCTCCTATATATTGTATTATTAATAATTTTCTTACTTCTCACCGTCTCATTACAAATAAGACTATCATTGTATAAGATATATATCTGCATATGTGTCTGTGTGTATATATACAAATACATATAAATATAAAATATTTACATCAAACTCCTAGGCACAATGTGCAAATACATACTCATTCTAATTTTTAACAAAGCCTTATTTCATGCTGCATAAGTTACGTACATGTTTTAATGTTAAGAATAGAATACTTAATATTCAATAGAGTATTTTAGCAGTATCACTGAGAAAAATCATGGGTGGTAGTCTAGAAACACATTTCATTTCTTTAATATACTTGGGTAGAGAATCTCTATATTGCTTGATTTCTTTTAAGCTTCATTTTAAAGATGCTAATGAAGATGACTCAGCTCTCTATTTCACTGAAAAATTACTCTCTTCATTTTCTCTCTTATGCCTGGCCTTATAAAAATGCATTTTCTGTGTCTCTCTTTTGAGACCATGACCCATTTCATCTCTTTCAACTACCAAAAATGCCAGTTCTATTAATACTTCTAAAATATTTATACAGTGTTACAATGCTTTCTATTATCCTTTCACCAATTTCCTTCATTCTCTCTTCACCTGTAATTTTATTCAAATATTCTTACCTTTACATTTGTGTTTTTTTGAAATGTATTAAGTGGGCAGTTGGGATGGAATGTACATACACACACACACATGCATACATCAATACAGGGACTATAACAAGTTTTATCACAATTCTGTAAGGTGCAATATTGATATATATAAATCAAGATGTCATATACAATACTTTTTACAGAATTTGAGTCTACTATTTTGAAATAATTATCAACCATATTTTTTAAAGTTTGATTATAACATTTATCTATCTAAGGAGAATACAAATGAGAACCACTAGTTAAAATAGTTAGCAAAATCATGTTTTCCTTTTAATATTACCTGAGTTGATAATATTCCCACTAAAGGAATCATACAAGTATTAGCTTGCTTTCAGTTTAACCAATATTTTATTTCAATTACTAAGCTAATTTAAAAAAAGTATTTTTTGGCTTTTACTGACAAATGCTAATGTTAAGAAGCTGCTTACTTTTGTATGTCTGTGATAGAAAAAATAATGGATTGCATCTGTGGCATGGCCCAAATCACTTAATCAATGCTTTAAAATTTTATTGAGTCCATAGTAAGTACTAGGCACTACAGGGACAAAAAAAAAAAATTATGACATACTTCTTGATCTTAGAATGATTACAGGGACAATGCTTACAAATAACTAAAACAAACACTGGTGCATGGAGTAAAAATGATCTGCTTCAAATCAACAAAAATGTATTAAATGACTAGCTATATCATATTAAATTCCTTCATATTAAATAGTTATGTATTCTCATGCTTACTCCACATGCAATTTTTATAATGGAAATACTACTAAAATAATAACTATATTTACATAATCATATTCTTGGGCGTTTTTCAAAGCTTATACTAATCAAGATGCAATGTGAGAGAAATAGTCATATAGAAGATATAAAAATATGTAAAAAAAATCCTAGTGTGATCAAAGAAAAATACACATGTGAGTATTAGTTAACATCATCTTTAAAAACAAAAGTGGAAAGATGGATAATATTTCACAGCCAGAAAGAAAGGAATATGCTAAATGAGTTAATTTTTCTTTTTTTTTTTTTGAGACAGGATCTCACTCTTTTACCCAGGCCTAGAGTACAGTGACATGATCACAGCTCAGTGCAATCTCCAACTCTTGAGTTCATGCAGTCCTCATACCTCAGCCTCCCAAGTAGCTTAGGAATACAGGCATGAGCCACCATGGCTAGCTATGACTTAAAATTTTTTAAAAGTATTCAGTAAGCTCATAAATACCGACATTTCATTGAATTCACAGATAAAATATTGGTTTAGAACTCAATAGTTCTTAATTATTTTCATTTACTTATTTGTAACATAAAGCAAGAATGAATAAAAACAAATAAAGAAGGAAATCTTGAAGTATAGGAAAAATGTTTCTATGTTTGGAATTATAAATTTTGCACAAATGTGGTATTAATGGCAATACTGAAATACATGTCTAAGCCTTAAAAAATAAGAAATCAAAGTTGGTCTATGTATTTGAAAAGCTTTTTTTTTTT
>NW_012148230.1:2189278-2202494 GCF_000956105.1 Propithecus coquereli | reverse complement strand
GGCAATGTTTGTTGCTCTATATTAAAGAAACCACAAAGAACAACAGGCTAACATTATCCACCGTTCATGCACTCCCATAATACTTTTTTCATAACAACTAGTTCTGATTTATCCCTATTATAAATAACATGATGAATAACTTTGGGCATCCAGTTTTTTTCCATTTGAAGATTATTTCCTTAGGATTGATTCCTGCTAGTAAGATTAAGAGATCAAAGGGTTTATATTACCATTTACTGTAAAGATGTCATCCTGTTGTGATCTGCTTTTTAAAACTTTGCTAAGAACTTTTAAAGAATGAAATCTACTCATAGCTTTATTTGCAAATATGTATATTAAACTGGCACATTCTACACTTATTTGTTTAAACCACTGTAGTCCCTTCTCTTATGAGCTGTCAGTCCATGTCCTATGTCCATTTAAGTCTTGGATTTTTAGTATGATTCCCTTCATTTTTTAATGAGTTATTTTTATGATAAGCACTATGATAACTTGTGGTTTGTCTTATTATCCAGGACTTTTTTCTTTTAACATTTAAGATTAGTATATTATTAGATACTAAAATTGCTAACATTATCATTTTTTTACTTTCTGTACATTTTCTAACCTTTGAAAGTCCCATCTATCTCTAAAGGTTCATAAGTATTAAATTATATTTTCTTCCTTATTATGACTTGATTTCTACATATAATTCTAATTAATTTTCAATGTATAATACTATGAGATGCAGTGTCTAAACTGTGACTTTACCAAACATCTATCAGTTTATCTCACGCCCATTGATTGAAAGACAATTCACCTTCCAATTGATTTTTGATACATCCTTTATCATAGTTTCCTCACATACTTTCAAATGAATAATAATTTGTCATATTTGTATATTTTTAAGTGTAGTGAAAAGACATGAGCATGATACTCAATGAAATCTAATTATGTAGAATATACAGAAATAACTACTCTTTGGCATTTACTCATTGTCCAGCATCATGTCTGATGTGGTTAGGATGTTTAGCCTCTCAAAATCTCATGCTGAAATTTGTTCTGCAGTGTTAGAAATTAAGGACAAGTGGGAGGTGTGTGGGTCATGGGGGCAGATCCCTCACAAATGGCTTGGTGTCCTCTCTGGGATAATGAATGAGTTTTCACTTTATTAGTTCACTCAGAGAACTGGTTGTTTATAAAAGCTGGGCACCACCTCCTCTCTCTCTTCCTCCCTATCTCACCATGTGACACACCTGCTCCCCTTTTGCCTTCAGCCTTGATTGAAACCCTCACCAGAAGCACATGCTGGCTCAATTGTTTCTGTGGGTCTGTAGAACCATGAGTTAAATAAATCTCTTTTCTTTATAAATTACCCAGTCTCAGGTATTCCTTTACGGCAACACAAAATGAACTAACGCAATGTCTTAGTACCCAAACAACTTCAACCACCAGATAGTTTTCTTCTATAGTATTTCCAAATATGATTAGTTAATTCTCCATTCAGGTTTTATATTTTTCAGTTTTAATCTTTAAGGATACTTAAAATTGTACATATAATTACCTGGATTTAGTAGGACATTGTATGCAATTTATATATTTCTATTTTCTAAGTTATTATTAACTTGTGTAATTATGTAATTTCTGTAAATCTGGTGAGCATATTCTCAGTTTCTTTTTCCATATTCCTCAAGATCTTTGTCTTCACTAACTTTAACTCCCCACAAAGAGAAGTTTAAGAAACAAGAAAGGTAAGATACTGGATTTTAGGAAGCCTTTTCGGGATCTTTTACTTTTGGAAAAGTATTCAGAAAGTAAAGCAAGCCAAGGAAAGGACAGAAAAGTACTAGGAAGACTAGTTGGTTTAAGAGAATCTTTTTACAAAATTGTACGAGCATGTATTTCAAGAAGAGTAGGCACCATGTCTGTTTTGATTTACTGCACTGCCAGCACAAGATGCACAGTAAGTGCTAAGCAAATATTTGCTGATTGCATAAAAGACATCAAGATGGCAGAAAAGTAGGGGAGAGAAAGGGAAGAGGGTAGAGGAGAGAGGAGAGGAGAGGAAGAAAGAGGAAATGAACGTGTCAGTGCAAGTATATGTTGCGTTAATTTGCTTTGAGTAGGTTTTGTAAATTGTCTCATGATTCTACCCTATTTTGGAAGAAGAATCTGGGTAACACATTTTAGATGACCCAGAAACACTTTAAAGCAGGAGCTTTTTAAACCACCATTTGTCTCTTGCTCCTTTGTGACCTTGATTCTGCTATTAAGATTCTAAAGTGCCTATAGTCGAATTTTACGGACAGACTCCAAATAACTAACTCCAATGTTTCCTCCATTCTCAACTTAGGAATTCCATATGACTTAGAAACTCCACTCATCTGCTTAATGTGTTGATGAAACTGGTAAGGATGACCATCATGTCAAAAATGTCCCTGTCATAAGATGACAAAAGTTAATATACTACTTTACATTTATTCATACCTAGAAGAATACTATGAATCAGCTGTCCAGATTTCTGCCAAAAATCAACTTCATTTTAAAATATGATTAGATTTCAACTTGGTTTAGACCAAAAGTACCAAGGCATTTTAAGGCAACAGATTGTAAAGTAAGAGATTAGGAGTTCTGAGGAAGCAGGAAAGAGGACTGGGAAAAAGTATCATACCATGGTCTAAGTATAAATCTTGTTAAGAGATGTTATCAATTTTGTAATATTGTGCTAGTAACTACTTCTCCAGAAATGCTAAACGTGATGTTAATTATCTCTAAAATTGTTCCTTGTCCTGTACACACTTCCATATTGCCACAGCATCTCATCAAGATTAGAATCATTCATTAATTTACTCATTCAACAAATATTTATTGACTTGCTAAGTGCTAGGGAACACAAGGGCACAAAAGGGAGCTTACCATGTAATGGTATTAGTATATTAGTAGTAATATTAAACAAATAACTACAGGAACAACTAACATATGTTCTATGCACACATTATCTCACTTAAGAAAACAGAAGCAATGAGGTAAGATAATCACCACTTTATGGATGTGGAAATGAGGCTTAAATAGGCTCACACTAGTAAATGTAGAATTACAAAAATTGGAAAATGTTGAGAAAGAAAGTTAAAGTGTTTAGCAGGATATCTGACATTGCCTAAGGGTCAGGGACATTTCTTTGAAGAAAAAATCTTCACAGTTTAGCTTTCTTGATCAATCTAAATTACGACAGACCAAACATAGGCTTAAAAATTATAATTCTTCAATAGATGAACTTTACCATTTTCTGTTTTAGAATCCACCTCAGAACCACTACAGTGAATGCACAGTTCATAAGGGGAATACCAAAAAAATAGTGTTCACGTAGAGTATCATTTCAGTTATCTTTCTTTTGGACTGTATGAGACTGCAAAAATCAATTTTGGAACATCAATTTCTCCAAAAAGCCATAAAAGAGACACTTCTGCTTCACTGATTCTTGATCATTAGGATGCCTGAAGATGATTAAAGTTTAAAGAGGTCACTGCTTATACCTCAAATAATTACCAGTCTATTGCCCAATAATTGCAATTTTTTTCCTCGTATTTCCAAAGGTTGAATGTATACATTTTTACTCCAAATTCCTATCATACTCTCCAAGTCTAAATGACAGAGATAAGGTAATGAAGAGAACTTACAAGTTCTGGATACCTTTTTTCTTTCCATCTAAATTAGCTTATATTACCGATTCTCAAACTTCAGTAAGCATCCAAATCACCTAGAAGGCTGGGCCTCAGTTCCAGAGTTTCTGATTCTGTAGGTCTGGAGCAGGGCCAGAAAATGTGCATTCCTAACAAGTTCCCAGGTGATGCTGACTCTACTCATCCAGGGCCTGGGCTTTCAAAACCACTTGTCTAGGAGGTGAGTCATAGGGAAATCTGTAACTGAAGGTGCTAAAGTACTTACATTTCCCAAATTAACTTAATTTCATTGGTCCTTAATTAGTATCACCAATGGTTATAGGAGGAAACAGCCACATAAAACTTAATAAACTTACTACAAAGAATTATAGGCACTGTCCTTTTCTGTCCCACTTAGAGAGACAGCACAGCATAGTGTTTAAGAACAAATGCTGAAGTCAAATTGTCTGCATTGGAATCCAAGCTCTGCCACTTAATAGCTATGCAGTCTTGAACAAATTATTAATTCCTCTGTGCCTCAGTTTCCTCATCTATAAAACTGGGAAAAATAATACAATAATACCCACCTCACAGAACTTCCGTAAAAATTTAGTAAGTAAAGCACTTAGAACAATGATTTATATTATATATAGATATGTATTAAATAAAGCCTGGTCTCCTGAATAAAGACTTAACAAAAGCATTTTCTCCAATCTCAGAACTAAGTGTAGCTGTTCTCCTGAGCGACTTCCTTTATTTTTCACTTTTATTCTTTATTCACTCAGAAATGAATTTCTGCCCGCATCCAATTTAGCTGACCATGCTTCTTTCCTCATGGGGCCAGGCGTGCAATGGTTGCAAACCCCTTGGTAGTGTATGCAGTCTGTTGCTTGTATGTATTGATATAAGAGGCCTTGGAGACAGCCCTTTCCAATGTACTTTCTTGTCTGAGACTTTGCACTGTCTCCAATCTAGGCTCCAGAGAGGTATGCAAGTTACTTTTGGAAAGCCTCAGGGCACCATGGCCATTAGACAAGCCATTATATCAATCCCCACGAAACTGCAGGACAAGGAACATGTGATTGAGGCCCTATGCAGAACCAAATTCAAGCTTCCTGGCCACAGAAGATCCACATCTCAAGGAAGTAGGGCTTTACCAAGTTTAAGGTGGATGAATTTGAGAAGCAGCTCATCCCAGATGGCTCTGGGTCAAATATATCCCCAACTGTAGCCCCCTGGACAAGCAGTGGGCCTTGTACTAAGGAGGGCTTCCACTGTGCTGGCTCTTCCTTACTACTCTGACCCACCAATAAATCCTACTTCCTGCTCTCCCAAGGCCCCCCAAAAAGACCTGAATTTCTGACCTATATCTATTATTTTATTTTATTTTTACTTTATTTTACCTTTCCTTTCCTTTCTTTTATCTTACACAAGGTCTCACTGTGTTGCCCAGGCTGGAGTGCAGTGGTGCAATCATAGCTCACTATAACCTTGAACTCCTGGGCTCAAGCGAGCCTCCTGCCGTAGCCTCCTAAGTAGCTAGGGCTATGGGGATGCGCCAACATGCCTGGCTAATTTTTTTATTTTATTTTAATTTTTTTATAGAGACAGGGTCTCATTCTGTTGCCCAGGCTGGTCTTGAACTCTTGGCCTCAAGCGATCCTTCCACCTTGGCCTCCCAAAGTGCTGGGACTACAGGCATGAGCCACGATGCTTGACTCATATCCATTTTACATGAACCTCTGATAAATATTTTTATATAATGTTTACCCTATATAATAAAAGTACATAGTTACATCCTCATTAAATATGTATATATGCTTTTTTCCCCTTCTCTCAGGTTTATCATCCCCTCATTTTAGCCTATTTTATTTAACATGTCTTTGCAAGTGTCTCCAAATCCTTTATTGGAATGTAGCAAGATATATAAAAATCAATCATCCAATACATATTATATCTCTGACTTTTGTCTATGTTTAAATACTACAAATATTAAACAATAGAAGTAAACTAAGAAGAAATTACCAAGTTTCAATTATGAACTAAAAATAAAATGACTTGAGCTATTCTTTTTTTCTTTTCTTTCTGAGAGTTCTTTTTATTAGTAAGCCAATTTGGGTACCATGTAAACATAACATATAATACTATGTATATGCATAAAACACATCTAAACACATTCACATGCATACAAAGTTTCAATAGCTTTTATCACAGAACTCTAGCTATGAGATCCTCTGAAGTTCCACATAAATCTGTATACATTATGCTTCCATTCCTCTCTTTCCCTTTCCAACAGCAGGCTTCCCCTCTTCTCAGCCACGTTTCTTCCATGGATGGAGCTGTCTTTCAATCTCCTAGACGTTAGACTTTAGGACAGAGATGTCCTCTAATCTCTCAGACCTAAGTAGGTGTCTTTTAACCTCTCAGTCCTTAGAAACTGCTGCAAGAAGAACCACCAATGGAGGCATATTTCAACCTCCTACACCTAGACCTTGGACTATGGTTATAAAAACATTAACAGCAAATTCCAAGTAGTCAGAAAATAGAGACAGAGAGCTTAACAGACTCCACATTTACATATCACACACCAATACAGGTAAACACTCAACATAGAAACGCAAGAGGTTACAAACAAATGAACTTCAGTTTCACCTAATAAGCCCTGGAAGTGCCAAATCAAAATAGTTAGGTTAGTTCCCACTTTTGAAACCTAATGGATGAGGGCTTATCCAACCCAAAATAAACAGGAATTCTGTCAGAATCCCCCAAATTGAGAGGGGCATCCCCCATTGTGTGGTACCCTCCAATAGCACTCACCCAATCGGATGCAATTTTCAAAATCCAAATCCAGAGTTCCTTTCTTGGGAGGCAATCAGAAAGCAATCACAAAAGAAGTGATTGCAGCCCATGGATCAAGGGGTAATTTTGCCTTTCGAGTATTATTATTTAAGAAACAAATTTTGTAAGGCTATAGCTGACATTGATAGTGATTCCTCTGATAGATCTGGATAAAGTAAACTGAAAACCTTCTGGAAAGTATTTACCACTGTAAAAGCCATTAAGAACATCTGTGATTCATAAGAAAATTTTAAAATATCAACATTTTAAATCTGAAAAATACATATATATTTCACTAGGTTTCAAGAGACATCTTGTCTTAGTGACGTGATTATCTTTTATAATATTATTGTTTTCAGTTTATTAGTCACAGCTGCTGCCTACAACATTGCAGAAAATTACTTAAAATGGGATAAATTCATTTTGGCATAATATTATAACTGAATAAATAAGCAAATAAATATCAACATTAACTGGAGTTTGGGAGAAGTTAATTCTAACCTTCATGGATGACTTTAAGAGGTTCAAGACTTGAGTGGCAGAAATAATTGCAGATGTGGTAGAAACAGCATGACAACTAGAGTTAGAAGTGGAGCCTGTGGTTATAACTAAATTGCTGCAATCAGTTTTTCATGATAAAACTTAAACCGATGAGGAGTTGCCTCTTATAGATGGGCAAAGAAACTGGTTTCTGGAGATAGAATCTACTGTTGGTGAAGATGCTGTGAACATTGTTAAAATGACAACAAAGGACTTGAAATATTACATAAACTTAGTTGATAAAGTAGCAGGGTTTGAGAGGATTAACTCCAATTTTGAAAGAAGTTCTGTGGGTAAAATGCCGTTCAATAGCATCGCATGGACAGAAAAATCTTTCCTGAAAGGAAAAGTCAATTAATGTGGCAAACTTCATTGTTGTCTTGCTTTAAGAAATTGCCACAGCCACCCCAACCTTCAGCAACTGACCCTGATCAGTCAGCAGCCATCAACATCAAGGCAAGACCCTCCACCAACAATAAGATTACGACTTACTGAAGGCTCAGATGATTGTTAGCATTTTGTAGGAACAAAATACGTTTTTTTAATTTTTCAAGTCTAATGTTTCTATTTCGTTCACTTTCATAGGTTCGATTTCTTCTTGCTTGTATCCTATTTCATTAATTTCTACTTCCATATTTTCCCATTCCTTTCAAATGTATTTTCTAATGTTCTAATTTTCTATTTTCTAATTCCTTTCAAATGTATGTTAAAACAGCTGCTTTAAAATCTTTTTCTCATATTTTAAACTCCAAGTCATTTTACCATTGGAGTTTGTAGATTGTCTTCTCCCCTAAGAATTGGTTACATTTTTTTGGTACTTATTGATTGTATTCTGTGCATTGGAGAATGTTATGTTGTGTAGCCTCTGAAACCTGTATAATCCTCTGGGAAATGTTGGTGATTTGTTTAAGCAGGAATTTAACTCATTTATGTTCAGACCCCAAGTACTGCCTTACTTTCTCTTGGCTGTGTTCCACATCTCAGTTGCATTCTCTAAGGGTTGGCTGTGCTAGTTTGAGTCTGTCCCAAATATGCACAACTCAGGGGTTAGTCAGAGATCTGCAGGTTTACATGCATAATTAGAGAAGCATTTTTTTAAAAATATAATGCTATTGCAGACTTAACAGACTACCTGTATAGTATAAACATAACTTCTATATGCACTGGAAAAAACAAAAAACTTACGTGACCCACTTTATTGTGATATTCAATTTACTGTGATATTCACTTTATTGTGGTTGTTTGGAACTGAAAACTACAATGTCTCTGAGATATGCCTGTATGCTATTCTCTGAGTTTACATCAAATGATGACCCAAATACTTTCTAGTAAATCTTCACTAAAAAACTCACCAACATTTTTTTGCCTTTTTAACAGATATATATTTTTTTCAGTTTTTATTATCAAATAGCAAGAGATCTTAATTATTAGGTTGCATGTCACATCTGTCCAACCAAACAATTGAGGCTAGAGTTCACCTGTCTTTTTTATTGTTGTTGTTGTTTGTTTGTTTTGCTTCTTCCCGTCATTCACTGATAATGCTAGACTCATAGAGGATATTCAATGATCACCTGTGAACTATTTAATCAGGTGACAATAATAAATATGTTCAGTCTTCTGCAGGGTGTTTGGAAACTCACTTTTTTTATTTGTCTAAAGCTATAAACATTGTTTCTTCACTATGCCTTCTAAATGTTTCCCAGGATCTTGCCAAAAGGCTGAATAACCAACCAATTTCAAAACAATTTCAAATATATTAGTATCTGATATGGAAATTCAGGATGAAGTTTCACATTTCTATATATTAAAGGTGAAATGGCATTGGAGAAATGGTATTAAGTGCTATTTTGGCTTAGAAGATTTCTGGTAGATACAGGAATCAGAATAATCACAAGAGTCTATCAAAACAGGAGATAATGCTTTTTATGACCACTTAGTCAATGTAGCAAAATTGGCTTATAAGATGAATTATTTTTCACCAGTAATAGAAAGAACTACTATTGTATTATATCCCATATGACCAGGATTAGAATTATTTTATGCCACAATTAATGATAAACTTAGCAAATGGATATTTCCATATGGATAACATTTTAAATTTTTTAAAAAATTATGTCTTTTTCTTTACTGAAAGCTCAAATACTGTATAACCATTCTTGAATCCTTGAATCTGACTTAATATTTAAATGTACAATACATATGTTGCACAATCTATCACTTACAAACACTGATTTTCCAATTTCTTCATTTTACAGTTATTGTTCCACTTTCCCATTTTAATAACTTTGAATTCCATATCCTTCTCTACTTATTCTCAAGGTTTTTTAAATAAGAGCCCATCATCAAAATATACATAATTTACTTTCTATTTTCAGAATGAATTCAGTATAACTCATTAGTTCAATCTACAATCCACAAAATGATACTGTGTCTCCCTTGTCTTTTGTCCTAGATTGCAAGCATATCTGTTTAATATATCTGGGTCAAACATATTTTTGTAACAGGAACCTAATGGATATTAAGGAATTTTGTGCTATTATGAAAAAGATGACCTATTATACAAATGTCTTTATTTTTTAAGCTTCCCAAGTTTAATGGATAACACACTTTCCAAACAATTTGCCATAATTTTATTGCATACTATGTAATAAGTGGCATTAAGTACTTGAAAGTTTACAAAATGCTTTCACTATCTTGCCTTTCCAATAACACTGTGAAGCAGGTACAGAAAAAGAAATTGGGTCTCAAAGAGAGAGATTAAGTATATTGTATAATGTCTCACAGGAGAAACAAATAATCCAGTGAAGTTACAACTGGTGGAGAAGGTGTCAAGCTGAATCAGCCTCTGGACAGCCATTCTTGCCTACTCAGATCCAAGAAATAACCGGGAAAGACCTTACTGGGAAAAACATAGCTTTAATTGTCTATAACCCCAAACTAGGGTTTCTAAGGGTACTAAAGGAAGTGCAAATTGCCATCAATCAAAACAATGATCTGGGCTTCTCCAAATATCTAAGAAAATATTTTGATTCACAAGATCTATGGTAGCTGGGAATAATACAAATAAACCCTGAAGGGATGACACACAAGAAATCACTAAATCATTAAACAACAATTGTTTCCTTAACTATTGTTAGTTATATAACATTCCCAAATTAGTAATCCCAATAACTTCCTCAATCTGAGTCTTTTTTGGTTTCATTAGCTCTTTCTTGAAGATGGCTACTAGATTCATAGACTAAGAGATATTGGTGCTACTCTAGCTATTCAGTAAGAATCAGATTATCACTTCTGTTTTATTAATTATGATATTCCTATCAATGGCTAGGTTTTTTGGGACTTCTTGTATACAGCTGCATCTATGAGTATATATCACCCTATGTTCTTGAAAATATTCTTTCAACCTACATTTATTGAATATATTTTGTGTGCCACCATTAAAACAGGCTCAAGGAAGGCAAAGATGAATTAATATAGTGCTTGACTTCAAAGATTCACAACTAGAAGTATATAAAAATAAAATAATGTCAATACTATAAAACAAGTGATATAATGATGCTTATAAAGAATTCTATGCAAGCACAGGAAAAGGAGGACCTAATTTGAACTGATGGGGTTAAGAAAGACTTTAAACAGAAACTGGTGCTCAAAATACACTCTAGGGAAAGAGAGCAGCATTATAAAAATAGAAAGATATGAAACAGCAGACCACATTCTGAGAAGCAAAAGGGATTTTGGTAAACTCTAACTTCAGACATGTGAAAAGCTGGTAGGAGAAACAAGTGGAAAAGCTGAGAGAAGCTAGATCACAAAGGGTCCTTGTATGTTGGACTATTTCAATCTGATCAATAGGAAATGTAGATTCATTAGAGTATTTTAAGCACTTACATGATATGCTCTGTTATTATCTTAGATGTTTCAAACATCTAAACATTGGCAATAAGGCCAAGACAAGCATGAGAAACAGGAGACTCTTCACAAGTCTCAGATCCACATAAATGAAGACCTTGGATAAAGCAGCAGCAGCAAGGATGTAAAGCAGGTAACAAACTGGAAGAGTATTTATCAGGTATAAGTTATAGGAATTTATGACTCATTAAATGTGAAGAATGAGGGGAAAATGGACAGTATATTAATGTTCCAAATATTTTCTACAGCTTACATGCTAGAATGGATAGTGTTAACACAAAGATTGAGAAACAGGGCCAGTGGGAAACAGAGGCGTGAATCCACATAAGAAGTTTGCACTTCTGATGCTGAGTTTGAGCTTCTATATTCTTATACAGTTGACCCTTGAATAACATGGGCTTGAACCGCATGGGCCCACTTATATGTAGATTTTTTTCAATAAATATGTTGGAAAATTTTTAGAGATTTGTGACAATTTGAAAAAACACAAAGATGAACCACGGAGCCTAGAAATACTGAAAAATTTAAGAAAAAGCTGGGTATGTCATGAATGCATATTATATGTGGATACTAGCATATATTAATACATACATAAACAAATGTATTATTGTTAGGGTGGGGACTCATAGGAGTTCACAGCACAGGCTGGAGAAAGCTTTCTGACATAATGTTTAGGATCTACAGAAGTAAATGTGTATTTATTTGAGAAAGAGAGAGAGAGAAAGAGAGAGAGAGAGAGAGAGAGAGACAGGCCTTGACTCTGAAGAAAAGATAGAGGGTAGTCCCAAGAGGCTGAGGAAAGTGCTCAGAGTTTTAAAGGATAAAATGGCTTTTTGTCCCTCTGCTTCAGCAGACTGATAACACAAACAGCAGCAAAGCAGTTGCAGGTGCTCTTTATTTTTTTTCTCTATGTGGCTGACTTTATCTGAGTCCTTGGAATCTAGTACTGGTGAGAGCTGAAGTGGGGTACTCACACCCCTACTGTCTGCTTAGGGCTCTTTAAGGCTGAGAAAACAACACTCAGAGATAATGAGTTGCACCACAGGTGTTTTAATTAAACAAAACAAAGGGCAGTTGTGTTGTGAGTTTCCTTTCCAAAGGGGCAATTGTCTGCTGTGAGTTTATTTCTCTTACTTTCTGTTAGTTTATTTTTCTCTGTTAGATAATTTATTAGGAAGACCATCTTTCATTTATAAAAAGTTAAAATTTATCAGAAATTACACGTACTTACTGTACATGGTGTCATTTGCAGTCAAGAGAAATGTAAACAAATGTAATGATGCAGTATTAAATCACAACTGCATAAAATTAACAGCAGCACATACTGCACTACTGTATAATTTCACAGCCACCTCCTGTTGCTATTGCAGTAAATTCGAGTGTTGTGAGTATCCACTTAAAACACCGTGTAACACTAATCATCTCTGTGTGAGCAGTTTGTCTCTCCAGTAAATTGTGCATCATAGTAAAAAGTGATCTCTTGCAGTTCTTGCATATTTTCATCATGTTTAATGCAATATTGTAAACCCCGAATGACAACATTTGACCCATATGAAGTGCTACGAGTGCTGCAGGAAGTGCTCCCAAGAAGTAGAGAAAAGTCATGATATTACAATAAAAAGCTTAATTATTCAATATGTACTATAGAGTGAGGTGTGCACCTGCAGTTGCCTGCTATTTCAGACTGATGATTCATCTTATAAACAGATGTTATAAACTTACAGTATTGATAAATACAGTACAGTACTGTAAATGTGTTTTTTCTGCCTTATAATTTTCTTAATATATTTTCTTTTCTCCAGTTTACTTTATTGTAAGAATACAGTATATAATACATATAGTATAAAAATATGTGTTAATATACTGTTCATGTTATTGGTAAGGCTTTCAGTCAACAATAGGCTATTAGTAGTTAAGTTGTGGGTGGTCGAAAGT
Organism: Propithecus coquereli; assembly: GCF_000956105.1. Taxonomy (NCBI): domain Eukaryota; kingdom Metazoa; phylum Chordata; class Mammalia; order Primates; family Indriidae; genus Propithecus; species Propithecus coquereli. Next base: position 2,189,634 of record NW_012148230.1, on the reverse strand, counting down.
TATAGATAGATTTTTGACTTCACGGGGAATAGGTGTCCCTTACTCTCATATTGTTTAAGGGTCAACTGTATATGCATTTTACTAGGATGGCTAGAGGAAAGGGAAAAAACAGAGGCAAGGAAGAGGGGCTAAATTGGGCAAGTGAACTAATATCACATCATAGAAAATCTTGACTAGACTAAGAAGCCTGTACTGATTCACAAAAGCAAAAGAACTATCACAGGTTTTGAAAGCATACCCACTTAGAACTGGAACCAAACAAGGTTGCTCACTATCTCCACTTCTATTCAACATAGTGCTGGAAGTTCTGGCCACAGCAATCAGGCAAGAGAGTGGAATTAAAGGCATACGAATGG
>NW_012148230.1:2184136-2187490 GCF_000956105.1 Propithecus coquereli | reverse complement strand
GGGAGGAGGGGACGGGCATATGCACAAACAATGGGTGCGATGCGCACCTCCAGGGGAATGGACACACTTGAAGCTCGGACTTGGGGGGGAGGGAGGGTAAGGGCATCATATGTAACCTAATCATCTGTACCCCCATAACATGCTGAAATAAAAAAAAAAAAAAGAACTATCACAGGTTTTTAAAATAGAAACCTGATATGATAAAATGTTATTTTAGAAGAATGAATATAATGACAAGAGGGAAAAAAAGATCCTAGAGGAAAGAGAGGTAAATTAGTAGCCATCAATACAGGTTTAGGGTGGTAAAAGCCTATATAAATATGTTGGCAACAAGAGTGAAGAGGAAGGACTGAGCTAGAGAGTCCACTGAAGTCTCTTCTTTCTCCATCCCTGGGTTATCTGTCAAAGGCCCTCTTCACATACCATGTATTTTATCATCTACTCCAAACCTTCAGTCATTTTCTCTACATGTTGATGACTCCCAAGCATCTATCTGCCCTGAGATTGCTCCTAAATTCCAGATATGTATATCCATCTGCCTACAGGACACGTCTATTTGGAAATGTCACATATACTTCAAACTCAGCATGCCCCAAATTTCCTCCTTAACCTAGTTTCCTACTAGATTTCAGTCTATAACATCATCACCTAGCTACTTAAATTATAAACCTAAAAGTAATCCTTAAAACCTCTCACCCATCACATTCTTTGCCAAGTCTTGCTGACTACAACAGACAACTAAGCTAATGAGTCTCAATCTAATCCAATAATCAATACCTCCACAAATACCAATCATTCTCTAAATCCCAAATCTACCCTTTTACATCTCATTGTTACTTCCATTTCTCACCTGTCTACAACTCACTAACTGGTTTCCACAATGAAGTCGTAATTATCCCTATATAATACAAATCTGATCATGACTCTTCCCAGGATAATACCATTCAATGCTTACTATTGCCCCAAAACAAAGATCAAAACTTTAGCAGGAAATATTTATTACTTGGCACCTTTTATCTTCTCCAACCTCACTTCCTGTATTAGTTTTCTACTGCTACTATAACAAATTATCATTAATTTAGTAGCTGAAAGCAGCACAAATTTATTATCTTACAATTCTGGAGGTCAGAAGTCCAAAATGAGTCTCCTTGGGCTAACATCAAGGTGTCAGCAGAGCAGTGTTCCTTTTGGAGGCTTGAGGGGAGAATCTATTTCTTCCCTTTCCAGCTTCTAGAGGCTGCCTTCATTACTTGGATCTTGGCCACGTGAATACTTGTGTAGTTACATCTCCTTGTCTGACTCTGGCTCTCTTACCTCACTCTTCCCCTTGTAAGGATATTTGTGTGTACCATGGGTACACTTGGATGATCCAGGATGATCTCCCCATTCCAAGATCCTTAACATAATTACATCAACAAATCCATTTTGCTATGTAATACAACATATTCACAGGTTCTTGTGGGTTAGTATGTATTTGGGGGGGCCATTATTTTGCCTACCACAGCTCTTCTCCCCTCTTCTCCTGACTACTAATATATTCTCTACTCCAGGTGTATAAAATGGAATGCTCAAATGCGCTATAGAATTTTTCACCCCAACATCAGATGCAGCTCCTTTGCCTGGAACATTATGCTCTGCCAAGCCCTTCACCAACATACTCATCATTCTTCACAACTCAGCCTACCACCAAACTCCTCTTGGAAGCTTTTCCTAAACTGTCAAGGTAAAAGGTCCTTCTATGCCCTCTAAAATACTATAAAATTCCTCTAGAATAGGGCTTATCATCTCAGTCATAATTCTTATTTACTCATCTGTCTTCCCAATTAGAATCTAATTTCTTTTGGGACAAGGACTGTCCTAGTCATCACTGTATCTAATATAGTTTTTATAATATAATAGTAACATATTATAATATTACATTATATAGCAATATAATACTAAATATGTATTTGCTGAATGCTAACTCAAGAGACAGAAAAATGCTTAAAACCTATGGGATTTCTAGAAAATTTTGACCTATTTATTTCAGATGAACAATGATGACCTTCCAGAAACCCCACATTCAAGACTGCAACAGAAGGGAATCTTTTAAAAGTTATTTCTAAAGAAGACTCAGAAAACTCTACTGATTACTTCACAGTCCAGGATTATGAACATTAAGAAATCATTCTTATGTTCTCCAACTGCAGTGATTCAGGATCAAAAAAGGATATAGATTTATTATTTATAGAGAACACAGCATTAGTAGAAAGTGTTGGGAATATTATACCTCTTAGAGGCCACTATTAGGAAATATACCTAGTGGTACAACACACAGTGAGGGCTGTGGTGTAAACATGAAGATCCTTTATTACTAACAGACACACATGAAATTACAACTGATCTTTGCTGGTGTTGATTCTATTTCCCATTACTTTAAAGAGCCGTCCATCAAGGTTCAAGGATGTACACAACAATACATAATTTCTCTCTAGGGGTATTCCTGTTATAAGATCTCATTTTTTAGTCTAGGTTAATATATACGAATTGGTAAATAATAACGGAAAGAACATAAAGTTTCATTTTCTCTAAGGCTTATAGATACATATGAATGAGGCTTTACATTTTAAAAAAATCACTTGCAGATATATTTTTAATGACCTTAGTCTTTCTAATGTAAATCCTATTATTTTTATGTTATTAAAATTCTTAGCATGCATATTTAGTCTACATAAAATAGGATTTGGGACAAGTCTTTTGTGGCACAATTAAATTGTTCCCTTCAAGGACAAGGTAGCAGAAGGTGAACACTAATTTAATTAACATGGTAAAGAAAGATAAATGGTTCTTTTAAAAAGTGAAAACAAGCATGTCTGTTCTTGTGTATCATTCTAATTTTTGAAATGGGTTAATACAGGGCAGTAATTTGCAAATAAGGAATATTAAACATTATATAAGATTGCTTTACCATTTTGATATCAGAGCAAAATCTCATCAAAAATCTCATCAAGATGTCAAATGCATTTTATGAAACCAATTAAATATAGTTTTCAGTGGTATAAAATACAGATAAGCTGAAAAAGGGTACATGAGAAATATTTTCTATCTGCACTTAAAAACATTTACAAAGTTTGCTAAGAGCATCATAACTACATGGATAAGTCACTTCAAATACAAAGCAATAAAGGAAGGAAATAATGCAGAAAATAAGTTATTGTATAAATGGAACTGAAATTGAATATATCTTATTTCCAAAGGGATCTCATCCATAAATCTAAACCATGCTTTGTTTTGGAAACTTTAAAAGCTAAAATTTCTACATTATTCTAAAAAGAGAATATTAGATGTCTTTTGTTTATATTTTTTCAAATATTA
>NW_012148230.1:2133258-2183387 GCF_000956105.1 Propithecus coquereli | reverse complement strand
CATATTATAATTTTTTCACAAGGGCAGAACATTAATTAAAAACATACTTCAACAGTAATCCATTCCATCTTAAGTTTTGTTTTCTCTCAGCATGTGAATCCTCCACCAATGCAGCTAAACATTAAAACTGTTCAGGCACATAATTAAGATTAGATATTTATAAATGTCATATGCATAATTCTTTGGCATTTTGGTACTTGTTTAAACTTCTTAATTTTATTAATATTTTGATCATAAATCTGGAATCCTAGAATTTTACTATTCTATTCAGCAAAAATTGAAAATAGGTTAAGGTGCTGATATAGAATGTTCTTTAGGAAGCTATAGTTTAATATTATGCACTTGCTATTTTTAAAGGATGCTAAAAGCAACAACCTATGAAATCTGCTCCGAAACTTTTGAAGAAATATTACTGAGGACATTGTTATCTAAAACCCCAAGAGAGAAATTTCCCTGAGAACGTACTGGCAGAAAACTTTTCTTTAAGCAAATTAAAATCCTTCCTCCTTTCTAATCATGAAATTAGTTATCTCTTTTTCTGTAACAGCTTCCAGGAAGCTTACAGCTAAATTTCAAGCTCAACACAGAAATTATATATAGACTTTAAGGACCTGTATTATATTTACTGTTCTTAAGTTTCCACATTACATTTCTCCCCAGTACTGATAATTTGTTTCTAACATTATTGTAATATAATTTGATTATAGCTATACAAGTTATATGTACAACAGTAAAATAACTGATTTTTTTACTGTTTTTTAAATGTGCCAATACATTGCTTAATGTCTTCAAGCAATTAAAAGTCTGAACATTCAATATTCAATATTTTAGTGAGGTATGTGGTATTACCATTATACTTAGAATGTACTCAGTTCACATTTACCCCTTGCTTATAACCCTTCAACAGAATGGCTTTTCAATCCTAATCCTAGTATGCAAGCCTCTCAAAAATCAGACTTTAACCTAAACTTTTCAAATTATTCACCTTTCCAATCTTCTGTCAAACTTACCTTGCCTTCCTTCAAACAGGTCTTGGAATTTTCAATGTTTAGATTATTCTCTTATCAAATGACTGTCCTTCCGCTTCTCCCTATCCTCAAGACCTACTTCAAGTCCGTTTTCCTCTATGAACCATTCCCAGGCCTGAATTCTTATAAAACATATTGCTATTTTAAAAATCAGTTTGTATTGATTTTTTTTTAAATCCTACATATAAGTACTTTTCAAACTGAGGTACAAAAAATCAACTAACTGGCTGTAGACACTTTTAAAAATATAATAGAATGCATCACATGAAGGAAGCACAAAACATTTTGTAAAATTTTAGTTACACATCAACACTCCCAATTTTGTGTGTGTTGGGTCTCAATATGAAATGTATTTTCTTCCTACACATTGTGGGAAAAACAATTTTAAAAAACACTATTCCACAGTGTTCTACTAAACATTATCATATAATATAGTTTTAGAAAAAATTTCATATTATAAACATCGTAACATTCAGTAAGAAAAATTTATAAACTACACTTAAGCCCACCCAAAATCACTCATAACTCCTCTAACACAAGATAACCATAATTAATATTCTGGAGGATAGCCTTTAAACTTTTCTATGTATTTGTATTATACTACAATTCATTTTATGAAAATTAAATAATACCATAATACCATTCTATAAATTGCTTTTCCATTTTAGCAATACATAACATGAATACTTTGTCCTCTTATCAATAATTTTTCAATAAAGCATCTCTCTAGAAAATTATAATTGCTTGAAGGCAAGTGACATGTTTTCAATATTTTTTAATTTAACTTTTGAATGAGTAATACATTCACAGTGTTAAAAAAAAATTTTAAAGTTAATGTAACAAGGAAAAAGTTTCCCTTAAACCTTTGCTACCAATTTCAACACCCTACCCAAACATGTATCCTCTTAGTTTCTTGTATACATTTTTTTTTTTTTTTTGAGACAGAGTCTGGCTCTGTTGCCCTGGCTAGAGTACCATGGTGTCAGCCTAGCTCACAGCAACCTCAAGCTCCTTGGCTCAAGCGATCCTCCTGCCTCAGCCTCCCGAGTAGCTGGGACTACAGGCATGTGCCACCATGCCCAGCTAATTTTTTCTATATATTTTTAGTTGTCCGATTAATTTCTTTCTATTTTTAGTAGAGACAGGGTATTGCTCTTGCTAAGGCTGGTCTCGAACTCCTGATCTTGAGCGATCCACCCGCCTCAGCCTCCCAGAGTGCTAGGATTACAGGCGTGAGCCAGTGCGCCCAGCCCATTTTTAAAGTTTATCATATAAAAGCAAATTCAGACATATAATCTTATACTCCCACCCTTAGTTCCTTTTACTAACATACCTTAGTGCTCTCTCCAATCAGTACATAAAAAGTACCTTCACTCCCAGCACTCCATTGGCTAGAGTACCATAATTTATTTAACTGGCCCCTACTGATGAAAATGTCAATTATTTCCAGTCTAGTAATATTATAATATTATATGCTTCAGTAACTAACCTTAGACTGATGCCATTTTTTACATACATAAATATAACTAAAGGATAAATTGTGCCAATGTTATTGCTGAATTAAAGGTATATACATTTTCCATTTTTGATAGATTTTGCCAAATTACCTTCTACAGAGGTTTTTCCTGTTGTTACTAAGAATTTATACTCTCAACAGCAAAGTATCAAAGGGTATTTTTATCCACATCTTTGCCAAGAAAGTGAGTTATTAAATTTAAATTTATACTCATTTGATAGGTGAAAAAATATCTCAATATAGTTTTGATTTCCCTTTATTCTACTGAGAATGGGGTAAATCACCTTTAATATCTTTAAAAGTCATTGACATGTCTATTTTTTAAACTACTCACTCATATTGATTGCCAATTTTTCTATTTGGTTGTTTGTCTTTATTTTATCAATTTCTAGTAGTTCATCATATATTAAAGAGATTCATTCTTTTGTGGTATGAGTTTTTCTTGGTTATATTAGTGTTTTAAATATTTATTTTTTTAAATAGCTAATACATATATTTTTTCTTTTTCTAATTCATTCCTTTACATGTTTAGCTTTATTTATTCCTTTCTTTTGCTTTCTTTTAATTATGGATTTGATTTTTCCTAATTTATTCAGTTGAATGCTTAAATCATTTATTTCGTTCTTTTTGTTTTACTGATGTAAATATTTATATCTCTGAATTTTTCTCCAAGTGCAACTTTGGCTGTATCACTTAAAATATTACATAAATTTTTATTCCCTTCATCCTTTTCCCATATCCATTGTTACAAGCCAGGAATACAGCCTTAGAACTTCAAGATGAATTCCTCACATTCAGCAAGTATTTTTGCTGGACCTTGGTGAGACCTGTTGCAGCTTGGTTCTTGATCATGTCTTCTCTTCGTACTCCATGACTTATGCACAATCATACTTTGAAGTATATTTTATATATTTTATATATATTATATATACCTCCTAATTTCATCAAAAATGCTGTTTATGAATTTCCTATTTTTGTTATTGTTGTTCTCTTTGTTACTGTTCTATGGTTTCCAACAGGAAGCAGGAAAAAATGCTAATTATGCAATCATGTTCATACGAGAAATCTTAACAGGTTTTGTTGTACATTTCTACAGGCTTTCCAAAGTCCATGCAAATGAAAGCTATACTACATACTTTAAAATGATGAAATGACACACGTCAGGCAACGTTTGTGCTGTAAATATCAAATCCTGCCTTTCAACTAGCATTAAAAAATTCTAATGAATTATTCTTTTAATAGGCCTCATCTGCCTATTGCTATCATCCTTCAAATATTTATAGGATAGATAAGAAATGTATAGAACTCATTACTGAAAACCTGTCTCCCTCCTCTTACTAAAAATATCATATAATATTTAAGAAAATCTGAGGAAGGTTTATGGGTGTAATATCCTTGAGGGACTACTTATGGAATATTAGTGGTCTCCAAGGTGTATTAATTTTTTGAGACTAACGTTGCTTTTCCTCAAAATACCTGCTGGTTAAGGAAGAGATTTTTAAAAACCTGAAAATCAATGCAGATGTGAAAAGGTACCATGGCAGGCTTCTTTTATATTATTAAGTAAATCAAGTCTACGGTCCACGCTTAATTTAACCCGGACTATCCTAAATAGAGGCTAAATATTCAAATATCACCCTGTATTCCCTCAGGAAAACATACCGTACTCTCTGCAAGACTTTCATGAGGGATGGGACCATAACTGTCAAGTTCACTATTACATCCCAGTGCTAGAATACTGGAATATAGAAAAAAATTATTGTTAAACTATTGACACTATTGAGATAGTATAGATTATAATTTATATGCTACCTGGAGTTGTAGTAAAAAGACAATGAATGCAACAGAATCAGTTTCAGATAACAACTATAAAATTTACAAGAAATGTGATTTAGAGTAAATTATAATCTCTGAGTTTCCCTGCCTAATAATGGAGATAACATTAATACTCAATTCACAGTTGTTTAAAAGATTTAATGAAATAAATAACAGAGGTAGAGTGCTCTCAACTGACTAAGCACTCAATAAATGTTTTTTTCTTCCTTCACAATTTCAATTGTTCCATATTTGCTTTCTGTTCTGATTTATCTGTTCTGTGAAAAAATTTTTAAATAAAAAAGTATACAGTACAGTATTTTAGTTTCCAACATACATCTACAGAGATTTTGTCACATGAACTTCACAACAAGAAGTGAGGTTATTGTAGGACACAGATGAAGTTAAGAGGCTGACTTGCCTATGATGGTGCAGCTATAGTGGTAAAATCTGGGATTCAAAATTGGATTCCCTTAGCTCAAATCCAAGGCCCACATGAAGATATATATATATATGTATATGTATTCCTGATGAATTTCCTAAGGAGAACATTTTGTAATTTTTTGTGCTTTTCCAATCTCAATAGACCTAATTAATTGACCTAAAACAGCCAATTAAATAGTAATCTTAACAATGGGTATTCCAATTCGATACTTTTTTTTCCAAACTGGATTTCCACAACTGGAAAGCTAATTTGACATGATATTTAATTATCTCATTTTCAAAAACTCAAAAAAAAAAAAAGATCACTTTTACCTCTTTTCAAATTTTAAACACATGGCACTTTTTAAAACGCACATAGAAATGACAGCAAGAGAATTAACTGCAAAGCACAACTAGCTAGATGCCTTCAAAAATAATATTACTGGAAAAAAGTTCTTAGAAATTAAAAACATGAGACTTTAACTTATTTGGATGACCATATTACTACTAAAATATTCCCTTGAAATTCACTACCACTATTAAATATACATCTTTTGTTTGTAAGAGACCCACTATGAAAAGTTGTAAAATTTTACGCTGAGTTTCTACTTGAATGAAGCGAATTTCTTATATTACACAATAAACAACTGACCTTGTAAGACAATATATATTAATTATTAAATTAATCCAAATCTGTGCTTATCTCTCATCACTTTCCCCTTCAGCCACTCTGCTCTGTCACACTAGTCTTGGCAGTTCCTTAGTCACACCAAGGAACACTGTTCTCCAGATACATATGGAGAATATCAAGCAAGTAAACACTTCTATGACTCTTCTAGTACGGTTGGCATCTGTTCTAATAGACTGGTACCCATTGCTGTACTATTAAATACTTTTACTATTACCCCTGCATACAATCACATAGATAACGCCTTGTATTGAGTCATATCTCTGTCCAAAATTTATTAGGATGCTTTCTTTGATCATGATATTTAAAAATTGTACCTTTTTCTATACACACACGCTACCTAAACACTGCCCTCAACTCACCCAGGTCTAGTCCTTCATTATCTCCTTACCCTGCTTCATTTTCATAGCATCTATTGCACTCTAAAGTAATATAAAACACTGTTCAGCACAAAGTGAGTACTAAGAAAATATTTGCTTAATGCATATTGAATCACATGTATTTTCCATTCTTCTCTTTATTAAAAATTTAAATTATTCTTTAAATTACCCAATAGATCTTAATGAATTAAAGAACATGGATACAGATTTAAGGAAAAGGGAGTCTCTTTGATTCCATAAAATGTTAAACTGAAAAGATTTCAACATATCAAAATTCTATCATAAGCTTCTACAAGAGAAAAATCATTGCATAGTAATATTTGAAGTAATATTTGACCATTAATATTATGCTGTATTAATTAAGCATAAGGTAAAATAAATATTCCTTAAGTCATCTGAAACTAAATATATGAATGGAGTACCTAATTTAAGGAACAATTTTCCTCTCTCATGAACTGCTCTTTGTTGCAGTGTCTGATGATCACAAATGGTGTGTTATGGACCTATCTCCTCATGACAAGTCAGTAGTTTTGGCCACAGAGAGGCTTACTCTCCTCTCAAAAATCTGCCTCTAATATTTTGGCAATTTATATCAAACTCTGGTAAAAAGCCATAATTATTTGATTTAAGCTGGTTGTCTAAGCTTAGAATTAATGGCTCTCTGCCTAACTTACCTGCATTCAATCATAAATTTTTTTTTACCTTAATTTCCATTCAGAAAGAGAGCTCTGAATGGAAATTAAAATATTAAAGTTAACAAAGCAAATAACTTTTAAAGTGCCATTTAAATGTTTTAAACTGGATGTCTTCCTTACATATATTTTACCAAACCCTATATTTTACCTCAAATCCCAGCTCGGCCTCCCCAATAACACTGTTTAATGGCTTTCCTTTTCTAGAGACTTGGAGTTTTGTTAAAATCTTTTGTTAAAGACTTATGTTAAAATATTTTTCAATTTAACATTTTATGGAATACAAGAGACTTCCTTTCCTTAAACCCACATTCATATTCATTAAAATAAGTAGTTTATTATAGCCTCTGAAGTCTAGACTCTACAATCTAGACAAATAGATAGTGGTTAAAAACAGCTCAAATCCCAGCTCTGCCGCTTAATAGTTATGTTATCTTGGACAAGTCATTTACCATTTTAAGCTTCAGCTCTTCATTCATAATATTTTATGGAGTTAATAGCAACAATAATATTGTATGTGGTTAATAACAATTCTTATTTCACAGGAATATGTGAGGATTAAATGGGATAATGAATGTAAAAGGCTTAGCAATTACTTGGCTTCTAGCAATTGCTCAATAAATTCAATCATTCAACAAATATTTATTGACACCTACTCTGGGCCAACATTCTTTAAGATAGTGAGGATACAGCTGCACTAATGGTTAAATACAATTCTGAGTCTATAGAACTTACATTTCACTTGGGGGAGACAAATGATTAAAAATGTATCATCATATAATATCAGATAAACATAACCATGACAAACAGAAATTAAGAAAAGTAAGGAGGGAGCAAAAAGGAGGGATGAGTTATTTTACACAAGGTAGTCAGAGAAGGCCTCTCTGATGTATGACATTTGAGCAGAAACTGAATTAAGTAAAGAACAGGCCAGGTACCTATCCAATGTGTTTACTAATATAAGGATGATCATAATGGGTGACTAATAACCCGTATTTAAAATACCTTCTATCTTCCATATCTTTGCACAGTCTTTGGGAGGCAGTGTAGGAAAAATCAACCAGTGGAAGGTAAGGGATGTGTGGCTCTGATACTCACTAGTTTTATTACCTTTATAAAGTTAAATAATTTCTCTAACTCTGATTGTCTAGTTTCCTACACTTCTGAGTGAATTTGCATAAGGTATGAAAATCAGAAAGAGACTACTTGGCTACTGTGTCCTCCAGTAAGGCATTATGATATTTTCATGGGTACGAGCAAAAATAAATGGGAAGAGAAATAAATGGCAAATAGCAAAATGAAGTCTAGCAAGATGAAAATTAGATATTTTATTGCACACTATCTGATCAAAGACATTAACATCTTACACGGATTAAATCAAGGAATAGATTCAGTTACAAGAATACAAATAATTCAAAGGAAGATATTAACAATACCACCATAACAAAATCCATATCAATGTGCTCTCTGTTCATAACTGAAAGTTATCTTTCACAACCTCTGCTTTGCGATTATTTTAAAAGAGTGACAGGATTCTTTAAATCAAGTGTATAACGATATTTACAACAAACTGAGATAATGATTTGCATATTTCAAGTACTGGTACTTTGGATCAGGTTAATAGTCTGCCAGATAAACTTTAAATTTCCACTCCATAAAACAGTCATATATAGCCCTTTAATCTTCTATAGTTTCCAGTATACATTTATTTTCATAGCTAGTGCTATTAAATGATGAGACAATCAACTCCACAGGGGTGGGGTGAAGAGAAAGAAATTAGAATGTAATCCATTATCAAGGTTCATTTTATAGAAAATTTTATATAGTAAGGGCTATAGCTTTATTTGAAATTATATATTCCTACTCGAGCCTGTATCAGCATTGATTTTTTCTCCTTCATGGCTTTGGTCGTTCAATTTAGACTTAGCTAAGCCTGTAGACAATGCAAATATTTGGTTGGCTAGAGAAATGGGGCATCAATATCTGAAATCTGGGCAGGGAATGGTGGCTCACGTCGATAATCCTATCACTCTGAGAGGCCAAGGCTGGAGGACAGCTTGAGGCCAGGAGTTCAAGACCAGCCTGAGCAACATAACAAGACCCCCATCTCTATAAAATATTTTAAAAAATAGCCAAGTATGGTGGCGTGCCTGTACTCCCAGCTATCTGGGAGGCTGAGGCAGGAGAATAACTTGAGCCCAGGAGTTTGAGGTTGCAGTGAGCTATGATGATGCCACGGCACTCTAGCCCAGGCAACAAAGGGAGACCCTGTCTGCAAAAAAAAAAAAAAACCCCAAATCTCTGAAATCCTAGTTGTATATCCTGGATAAAAAGTGTCTTCCTAAATTAAATTTTATTCATACAAGGATACACTGGAATCAAAGTTCATTCCTCCACATATACAACTAAGTATACAAAACTCTTGTACTTAAAGTGCTGGAGAGACGACAGTGATGATAAAAAAGAGATGTCGAAGATGACACCTTGGTTTATGGATTGAGAAACTGGGTATTGTGGTACTACTTCTAAAAAAGAAGAACAAATTTTGGAGTTAAAGGTGATAAACTCACAGTTTGGGGTGAAAAGTAGAACAATCTGAGTTTTGGGAAACATAAATCTGAGTTACAAATGTAAATTTACAAGTTGTTGATGTAAAAATAGTAAATAAAGCCATGAGAATACAATCACTTAGAATTCTGCAAAACAACAGCATTCATTTATACATTGGAGACTTTTTTTTTTTGCTAGAGAAAAAAATATGACTACCTGTTTCAAACTAAAGGAGAATTTTTTATGGTTTTTGGTAATTAAGGTGGTAAAAAAAATGAATAGAAAAATATTAACAAAAAATAAGCCAATTTCATAATTCTAGAAAATTATTCAAGAAGGCCAATTCCTTAACTGGAAAATTAAAATATTTGGCAACTGTCAAAATCTTCTGTCAGAGAAATATTAAAGTTTAGTACCTCAGTGAAGATTTAGTAATATAACAAAAGTACAAATATAGACATTATTTTCTAGACTAACAAAAGAAAATATAATAATTATTTTTTAAATTTCTAATTAGCTACATCTGGATTATACACTAGCATTCTTGGGACTGGACTTATTTCCAATTAAAAGCCATCCCTAGGTATATAAAAATCAAATCAACAAAAACTGATTGCCAATCCCAGCCTAATTCCTGAAACATCAAAAGGCTCAGAAGCTAAGTCAGCTCACACTGTTCCACTTCGGTGTCAGCCTCAAAAGTTTTACCTTAAAAACACAAACCTTCCCCATACCCATTCCTTCCCTCACAGATCTCTTAAAGCACATGAAAGAAATATGTTCTGTGATAGATCTTACAGGTAAAAATGACCTAAAGCAATCTCTCATCCAGCTACCTAGTTCCACAAAAGGAAGTTATAATTTACTGCTTTTGTAAAGAGTAGTGTAGCTTACAAAAGTTCCAGTCTCTTTAATACATTATAAACCTAACATCCAAAATTAAAATTCTAATACATTCCTAATTGCTGGGCATTTTCTATTTTTTTTTTTTTTTTTTTTGAGACAGAGTCTCACTCTGTTGCCTGGGCGATAGTGCCGTGGCGTCAGCCTAGCTCACAGCAACTTCAACAAACTCCTGGGCTCAAGCGATCCTCCTGCCTCAGCCTCCCGGGTAGCTGGGACTACAGGCACGCGCCACCATGCCCGGCTAATTTTTTTCTATATATTTTTAGCTGTCCAATTAATTTCTTTCTATTTTTGGTAGAGACTGCTCAGGCTGGTCTCGAACTCCTGAGCTCAAATGATCCACCCGCCTCGGCCTCCCAGAATGCTAGGATTACAGGTGTGAGCCACTACGCCCGGCCTGGGCATTTTCTTTAACCTATACAGCTTAGAATCTTTTATAATCTGAACCTTTCAAAGTATGAGCCTTATAAAATCAAGAAAAGCCTCAAGTCTCTGAAGAAAAAAACCCAAGCCATTTGTATCCTAGCAAATACTGAATAAAAAGGCAGCCCATCTTAACAAAATCAAGGAAATTCCGTAATTCAATTGTATTAGTACTAGTAGTGGTAATCACAAAACCTTTTTGTTTCTGAACCACTAGCAAATAATTTAAGAACTTTATTTACTGTGGAAAATGTTAACTCACCAAACATTCTTTTGAAACAAAGTATATATGCACCTACCTTAGGAATAGGATTCAGCAGAACTACACCCGATTTCTTCGTGATGACTTGTTTTGTTGTATAGTGATGATCTATAAGTTGAGGGATGTTTGAAAACCCAGTGCCCTCAAATCGATACAGATTCTGGAGAGAGAACAATAAGGTAGAATAAATGTGAAGACATCGCTTGAGGAAGGCTACATCCATCGATAAATTACATTCCATTCGAGAAAAACTATCATTGCACAACAATGTAAATATACTTAACACTACTGAACTATACACTTAAAAATGATTAATATCGCAAAAAAATAAAATAGATAAATAAAACTCCAACTTGTTTTAAAAATCTACCTTTTGACAGAGAAATTAATTTTCACAATGATTAAATCCAGTTCAAATTGTTAAAAAAAAAAAAAACACACAACTAACAAACAGACCTGGAATGCATTTTGCTAAAATGATAACCACAGTAAATAAAGCATCAGATATATCTGAGTTAAGGAAGAAGAAATAATGTTTATGTATGTCTACATTTATGTTCCATTTGATAAAACTTTCAATATCAAAAATAATGTCAAAAGTTTAAGAATGTATATTCAATACAATAATAAATATTTTAATACCTTTCATCATTTATTTCCTACTTGTTAATATAGTATTAATTGTTTTTCTATACTGGGGTTTTCATGTATTATTCATCACCAACATGCTCTTTCATACACCTTTGATGAAGAAATAAAATGCACCAATAAGAAAACTGCAAATATCAACACGCTGAAATCCTGGCACTTTATTATTTCATATCACCAGGTAAGTAGCATTTCCCCAAAACTTTGCCAAGATCCCTTTCCTCTGTCTCCATATTTCAAATTGGCCTGTGAGTAGGTTATCATATGCATGAATTGATGTCAACAAATGCAAGAAGCATTGCAACGCAATGTAATAAAAGCTTCTATCAGATTTTTCACAAAGAGCTCACCTGTACATATAGAGAAGATATGTATAGATACAACTATGGATGTACTCCATCTTAAGAAAACTCTACTTTTAAAACTGTCTAAATCTGGACACTGTTTGCATTACTGGAAGATTATTTTCCCAGTTAAAGGTTTAAAAAAACTCAAAGCTCCTTTTCAATACTATAAATTAAGATTCAATTTGCCAAAATTTAATTTATATAAAACTTTTTAAATGAATATTTCTATTTCATCAAGTAAGGAACAAACATGGATTAGTTTACTTTAACATTTAACTACAGAGTATAATTCCACTCAAAGTAGTTAGTGTTACAGTCAATTCAGGGAGGTCGTTAATAAGTTGTTTAAAGAACTTTTGTACATAGTAGCCAGAGCTGCAATAATATATTAGCACTGATCCTTAAGATATTTCACAACGAAGACACTAATATATTTCTAGATGTGCAATACACTGAGCAAGATCTCTCAGTGTCTCAGCTTATTCACCAGTGAAATAAAGATACTATTTGGACCTCCTTACAGAACAAGCCGGAGGCTTGACAAAGTATTAATGTGTCAGCCACTTTGCCCAGTATATGGTACGTGGTACACACTCAATTATTAAATCATCATACAAATAACACAAGAAAAGAAACATCCTCAAAGAACACTCACTATAAATTACATGTTCTCAAGAAATAATGATTATCTATAAATAACTCAATTATCCTAGAAGGCATTCTTATATGAATTGATTAAGAAATGAAGAAATGTAAAAGGTCATAGAAATGTAACATGTATTATAATAGTAACAACAATAATAACATTCTAACCAAATATAATGTTGCTCCCGTTGTCTTCCTTCAGTCTACTGTTAACATAGCAGTAAGGGGGTCCTGTTATAACAGGTCATTCCATTACTTTGCTCAAAATTCTCATCTCCCTCAGAATAAAAGCAAAAATCTTTACTATAGTCTATAAAACCTATATAATCTGCCCCATCATCTCTCCTACCTCATTTTTACCACTCCCCCAGCCACATTCTTTTCCTTCTTGTTCTACAAACACACTATACACACATACTCTTTCCTCAGGGCCTGTTGCTTTGTTGCTTGAATTAATTCCTAAGATAGTTATATGCATAATAGCTTCCTTACTTCCTTTGAGTCTTTAATCAAATATCATTAAAATGTGACTTTTTCAGTGAGGTCTGCTCTGACCACCCTACGCAATATTCAATATCTATTTTATCACCCTAACTAAATTTCTCACCTCCTTTTCCTTATTGAATTTTTCTCCTTAGAACTTATCACTATCATGATATATATTAGATATATATTATCTATATCATTTATCTTTTTTTGCTATCTATCTCTCCCAGTAGGAATGTAGGCTCATGAGGTGACAAATATTTACATTTGTTTTGTTCATTACATGGTCCAGAACATTGCCTAGCATATATTGTTTGTATCAAGAAACATGTGTGAATGAATGAAACACAGTGCATGTAAAACGGCTGTGAAGTTAGACAAATAAGATAACTTAGAAATGAATACTGGCAAGTTCACACATTCATGCATTAGAGATACTGTTTAATAAAAGGTAATGAATGAATAGACATGAATAGATATTTCTCAAAAGAAGACATACAAATAGCCAACAGGTATTTGAAAAATGTTCAACATCACTAATCATCAGGGAAATGCAAATGAAAGCCACAATGAGGTATCATCTTACCCCAGTTAGAATGGCTATTATCAAAAGACAAAAAATAACAGATGCTGGCAAAATGTGAAGAAAAGGGAACTTTTATACCCTGGTGGTAGGAATGTAAATTAGTACAGCCATTATGAAAAACAGTATGAAGATTTCTCAAAACACTAAAACTAGCCCTGCCATACTCTCTCACAATCCCACTACTGGGTATCTATCAACAGAAAAGGAAATCAGCGTATCAGAGGCATACCTGCACCCCCATGTTTAGTGCAGCACTATTCACAATAACAAAGATATGAAATCAACCTAAGTGTCCATCAAAGGATGAATGGATAAAGAAAATATGGTAAATATGCATAATGAAATATTACTCAGCCATAAAAAAGAATGAAATTCTGTCATTTGCATCAACATGGATGAAAGTGAAGGTAATTATGAAATAAGCCAGGAATAGAAAGAAATATCATTATGTTCTCACTAGTGTGGGAGCTAAAAAAGTTGATCTCATGAAGGTGGAGGGTAGAATAATAATGACTATAGGCTCAGAATGGTATAAGAGAGGTAGGGAGATGAAGAGAGGTGGGTTAATGGGTAGAAACATATAATTAGATATGAAATATGTTCTAAAGTTCTATTGCAGCATAGGGTGACTATAGTTAACAACAATGTATTATGTATTTCAAAATAGCTACAAGAGAGAACTTAAAATTTTCCTAACACATAGAAATGATAAATACTCGAGGTCATGGATACTCTAAATATCCTGACTTGATCATAACACATTGTATAACATATAACAAAATATCACATGTACTCCATAAAAATGTACAAGCATTATATATAAAAATCCTCAAAACAAAAATGTAAGTAATGAGATAAAATTCACACAGAATGACATTTCAAGTCAACTTCTAGTGTCACAATGTCTCAGGTAAAATTTTAATATATCTCTGTAGCTAGAGAAATATTGAATAAAACAATAAAAATTTTCAGCTTCCCTATTTAAGAGCATATCTAGCAACTAATTTAATTATTTTTAAAGCAATCAGTCTGATATCAGTGAAATTCTGAGTCTTAATTCAGTATAAACCCAATTAACTCACTTTCTTAAAGATAAAATATACAGTAAAAGATCTAAAAATGATGCTAAGACTATATGCTTATAAAGTTCATCTAAACAAATAAAAGGCCTAGAATAGTACACTCACTAAAACTGTTAAGGATTTGTTTCTTGATATACTAAAAATTCCAAATATTACATTTGACCTTGTATAGATCTCTATAAATTTCTTGTGACACAGCTGACCTAAAGTTGGGTTCACAAACAGATGGATTTTTTTTGAAGTTTTTCTACACGGCCTTAACAATAATAGGACAGAGAACCAGACTAACATTTAAGTAAGATACTTCTTTTATTAGCTATGGTTCCTAATGATCTCTTATGTGAATTCCAAAACAAGCAATAAAAAAATAGTAGTATAGAATAAATTTCTACAAATTTCTACAAAGATCAATTTTTATTATCATTTGTATTACATTTTAAATACAATGTACTATATCATTAAATAAATAACAAGTATGAATAGAAAATATAAGACTCAATTTGTATAAACTAAAAGTATATAGCTATATATGATTAGAATATGTCAAAAAAATTGAAAAGTATATTGACCCCATAAAGTGCTAATAGGAAGGATACATTCTATGATTCTTATTGTGAATTTTTACCACATATTACTTCTGTTTTTAAAACATTTAGTACATCTAGAATTTGTTTCTGAGTTAACACTGTGCTACTTAAGAATCAATTATGCATATAGAAAAACATAAAAAATAGAACCATATTTTGTTGCTATACACATTTCCAGAGAAATTATTACACAAGGAAGTCAGACAAAAAGGAATAAGCACACAAAAAGGAGAAGCGGATTCAATGAATATTTAATTTGAAATAAAAAGCCTGAATAGATCTCTTGGAACAAAAAGTCAAGCTCAATAGTTCGGGATAAGCAGACTTAAATGAAATAAAAAAAAAATTTTAAAAAGCCTGAGATGAATAAACTGAATAAAACAAAAGGCTAAAATATAAAGTAAACCTATCGGTAGATTCAGAGATTAAATCCATCACTTCAAAATAGAATTTAGTACATGATAGATATCCAATAAATATCTGTTGGAATTTATTACACTAAGCTACCTTACGTCACATATTATATTCACATATTATTTCACAATTATAACCTCCACTTTTCTGTTATTTTATTTTACTGGCCCATATCCCTGAGCCTTAGATAATACTCACCAATATGAACTTCCTGAATGAATGAATGAATAAAAAATGCCATTACATGGAGGATTTTTCCCTAAAGTTTTATTTTAAAATATTTATTATATTGTTCTTTTTAATTTGCCACCATATGTTAATCTAGATTTCATGGCTTAATCAATCAATACTAATTCTGCATCTTTACTATTTCTTTGTTCACAAATTCTAATGTCTCAACTACTAGGTTTTAAGCTCACTGAGAAGGGCCATATATTTATTTTTCAGCTTCATTTTCTATGTTGTATAACATGATACTTCGCAAAAATGGGTGTTTAGGAGATGAGTATTAGATAAACTAATTAGAGACATATAAAATTGGTACTTTTTTATTAATAATAGAATAAAAAGTTCTTTCTGCAAGTATTTTTGTTTTATCACATGTACTTTTGTTTTATCACATACAAATGAAAGGATTTGATTATTTATATTTACTTATCAAATGGAACAAAGCTATTTGAATCTCTATGAAAATCTATCACCATTTATGAAACCAAATTAACAGTTTTCAGTATAAACTCTGAATACGGTTTTACGTTAAGCACTACAAACAAGCTAGTAACTATGGAATAGGTCAGTAAATTACAATACAATAAGATTCAGAAACTCTCATATATGCTTAATACATCTGAATTTTACAAAATTAATGCATTTAGCGTCCAATGAAAAAGTGCAGTTCTTGCCTGAACTACCTTAAATAGCTACTCTCTGCTAGAGTAGAGATGCCATTACATGATGGCACATACTCTGCTAGATTAGTAAAAAAAGGTAAAAATTTTAAATATGTGTCCATCTTGATCAATTGTAATATTCACAGGATGCAAATAGGTTCGCACCATGTTAAAAAGTAACTGTGATAACCATGCAAAAATAAAGCTCCAAGGTAATGGCCATCCTAGGCTCTAGTTCACAGCAGCAATGTTACTAAAATTAACATTTGTAACTCAAAGTTAAATACATAAATAAAACAACACTTTCATAAGTACTTAAATATTACAAATCTCACAGGAACCAAAAAGAAATTCTCAAAATTAACTTCTCAAATTACAATGATGCTTCTTGCAAAGCACATTTTTTTCTCAAATAAAGCCATCAAATGATGGTAAAAATGCCTAATATTTGCTTAGTACTTCACATCTTGCAAAGTATATATTCACTCATTTGATTCTCACCAAACCTCCACAGGATGTTACCCCCATTATTCTGTAAACCACAGAGCATGTAAAGGGCGGAGCTGGAACTTAAACTCAAAACTTCTGACTCCAAGTTCAAGGCTCTTTTCATTGATCCACTATTTGATAATTGTTTTGTTCTCTAAAATCCCATATTACTTTATGTCTTTCTCTCTTAGGAAACTTGTCACCTTATTTAAACTTCATTAGAATATAACAGGCAATCATTAAATATCTGTTAATGAATTTTTATTTACCCCTTCTGGGCAACAGGTATGTAAGGAAATAACTAGGATACTTTTAGTTTATGGAAGATTCACCTGTACAAAATGAAAAAGAATTAAAACCATCCATATCACCTTAAACTCCTGTCTTCAACTCCTTGAGGAGCTCAATACTATATAGTGAAGCTCCCTAGAAAAAAATTAGGCAGTAGAAAACCTGAGGCATTTACCAAAATACAAATCCTCTCATCTTTATTAGAGGTATCTGAAACACTTCAATGACAGAAGGAAGTCAGATAAAACCTTCAAATGTGAACTTATAATGTCTTATTTTAGCATATATTACATTCCTCATTTTAGACACTTAAAATGGCGATATTAAAAACGAGTGATAATTTCCCAGTTGCCCCACTCCTTTTTGTTTCTAAGAATACTAATTTAAATTCCTATAGTTACATTTTAAACTAGAAGTGGTAATAAGGTAAATATCTGTCTTATTTAATGTAAGACATATTTCAAAAACAGTAACTTTTAAAATTTAAAAATAGAATGAAACATTCACATAAATTATAGTTAATTGGTTTACACTTTACCTACAATTCTTCCATCTACAATTTTCATACCGTTTTATAAATATTGGCAACCTGGTCACAAATTGTAATAGGGTAGGTTATCTACATCCATAACTTAAAGGCACATACAAATTACAGAAGAGTTTGTCAAGGAAATAAAGAATAACATACTATTAGAAACAGTATAGTTTTTTAAAAAAAATAGGTTAGATGTATAAAAATGGGTTAATATGATTACCAAATTGAAGTCCAAATACTATGCAAAATTAACAAATAGTGTGAAAATCATAATAATGGATATACTTTTATGGACATATTCCTTTTAGTCTATCTGAATGTTAACTATTTTCATTTAACTATAACTACTATATGTAAATGTACTAACTACCACTGAATTATACACTTTAAAAAGATTAATTGTACAGTTTGTCACCTTAAAAAATATATGTATAGATATATACATAGAGAGATATATACACATATATATAAATTAAAAAGTTACTAAGTTATCTAAAACCCTCAGGTTCATCTAACGATCATGGTTCAATCTTTCTATAAGGTGATTAGTAGGTAATTACTATCACTATAGTCCCTGGACATAAACTAAAATCTAGTGTACAGCTAACTTGAAAATGCATGCCATTTGAAATGATGGGAGTAGAAAATGTCAAATAGAGGTAACAATTCCCTCATATGTCAAAAACATTAAAAATTTCTCTTTGGGTAAAAGGGAAAATTTTGAAATTACTCTTTCTCTGTTTAAGGCTCAATAAAGAAAATATATCAAACAGAAGTAGTTTAGCAATATGTAAATTTCAAAAATCAATTAGCATTAGAACAATGTGACTATATTATTTTTAAAATTCCTCATCAGTTTCTGTTTATTATTAATGCCAGTAAGCAATAACTTATATATTAATATAAAAACAAAAAAATCCTTATTGAATCACAAAACCAACTCAAGTATCATTGTTCCAGTCACTAAGGAATTTCATTATCATTATTTAATAAGATACTTCTTAAAAATCCCTCATGGCACCATTTTGAAAGCAATTTCAATGTCTGGTTTCAAAAGAATAAATTTCATAAACTTAAGTTTCTCTAAAAATAAAATCCATGATAATAGCATTTTTGTTTTTAACTTAAAATATCTTTAATGTTCAAATTTAACTTAACATATTTTTAAGTGTAATTTATATTTTTAAAAACTAATTTTAATTTAAAATATTTCTAAATACATGTTTCCTTAATAAGATTTAACATGTTAGTAAATTTTGAAGTATTATATTTAAGGAATTCAGGGGAAAAAATTATGTGCTAAACTTTAAGGTATTTATCACAAACCATTCATCATTTTAATACAATCATATTACAATGGACTACATCAAAATATACATATAAACTAAACTGGAAACGTACATCAACAAATTGTATGATAAAATGTCTCCTTTGTCCATCAGAATATACAGAAAGGACATATTCACCAGGTTTCCCATGACTCTCTCGCACCAAGAAGTCTCCTTGTTGTTTTAACAGTTCTTGTGCTTCTATTCTGGGAATTGCACCATGGTACCAGTCTTGTTCTGCCAGGGGCTTCTCAGTGACAGAGATCATATCAGAGAGCTTGAACAAATAATAAAAAAACTTAATTAGAGAAAATGGTGATTTTTTTCAAGCAAAATCCATAGCAATTATGAAAACTTTTACAAACGTCCTTTCCTTTAATTAACTAATTAAAAATTGTAAGATGAATGTAAAATTTTCATAATTTTTAAAGAAAATATCTTTTGGAGCACTGGTGCTGAAGTTTAGCACAAATATAAATCCTTCAATACTTCTTTTTGTCTATCTATCATACAGAGGTACACAATATTAGCATTTAGAGTTAGCGTTTACAATCTTATTCACCATATCATAAAATAAATCTCTGTTAAAATTTATCAACCAGAGAAATTATGAAGAAAAAGAGGTATTATCAGAGAAATATAGCAGAAAACAATTTCATTTTTAAATGAAAAGCAGAGTTATTTCTTTTTATGGAATTAACTCTCCATCACACAGGCTGTGGATGGTCCATGTCATGTGTTTCCAGAGCACTATCTCTGGTTTTATTTGATTCTACCTTGCTGCTCTGCCTTCCTGTCCTTATCCTTACTCACCTGACTTCCTTAACTGTTACCTCTGCCGCATAGTTGGTCCTACTCTGGCAAAGCAATGGCACATAAAGCTTTGGGAGAAATAGCATCACTGAAAACCACCAATACGCAATTACAAACACACGGGAAAAACAAGGGAGGATTATATATGAGCATGGCAGGAAAGGTAAATTATCTGTTATTTTAGGAGGCCAAATGCTAATACCAAATGTCAGAGATAATTAAGAACTGACTGTATTTCCTTGAAATGTTCTAATTAATGGTAGCTGTAATTGCACATTTTCTGGTTACAAATAAAAAATTTTGTTGTTTTTTAATGAAACACAGAAAATAAACTGCTCCAGATAGAGTACTTTATGGGTCAGGTATAATAATAATTTGCACTAACTCTTAAGGTTCTCATAATACAATATGCACAATGTTTCATGAGAAAGTAATTTATAAATTGGAAAATCAGAATTAATATGAATAAGAGGCAAATATTCACATATGAAGTTTTAAAGGCTGATATTATGAACTCTAATAGGGCCAAAGTATGGTATCTTTGTAGTAAGTGAAACCTAGATGTGAACATAGCTTTCACTGTTTAGTACCACTAAAGAAGTGTAAAACTTACAGGTTAAAGTTCCATGTCTTATTATCTAAAACCCATTCTATTGGTTTAAAAAAAAAAAAAACTTGAAAAGTCCCAAATAGACCTCAAAGAAGAGCCCATATTTTAGTTTTTATTTCTTCCATTTATGACATATTTTAACCTTTAAAATTATATACATGTGACTATATGTGGAAATTTTTTATAAATGAAATAAGCCTTTTTCTTTTAGTACTAATTATGATAAACATTACATTTTAAAAAAATTTTAATGTGTTCCCAAAAATGGGCTTAAAGAATGAGTTATATAAAGAACAGCCACAATTATACAAAGTAAAAGAATAGTACTTTTAAAAATAGATGCATAAGGGTCAGAGGAGGTGGCTCATGCCTGTAATTCTACACCTTGAGAGGCCGAGGCAGGAGGATTCCTTGAGGCCAGGAGTTTGAGGATACAGTGAGCTATGATGATGTCACTACACTCTAGCCCAGGAGACAGAGCAAGGCCCTGCCTCAAAAAAACAAAAACAAGACAAATGCATAATCCATACAAAATTAACTTTTTTGTGTATACTGACATGAACAGTTTACAATTCTTTAAATAAGGTAGTCAAAATAATCAAATATTTCCTTTCCAAAATTTTATCCCAGTGCATCTAATTACAGTAAATACTAAAATTTTTACTATAATAGAACTATTTATAAGTTTTGCCAATGGCAAAAGTGCTTATTTATTCAAAAGTTCTCACTGAATACAAAAATGGAATTAACATCTTTGCAAAGGACTTGTTTTTATCATTGTCTCCTGAAAAGGTCTACATAATAGGAAAACATCACAAACAAGGATGTCATATGCTTGATTTCTTGTCCTAGCCAAACTATCCTTCCAAATTTGCATTTATTTAGAACTGGGAGAATGCAGAGCCCAAAGAATTCATTAAGTTGGAAAAGTAACTGAAGTACAAAAACTCAGCTAACACTCCAAGAAATTTATTTAGGTATTTAAAGAAGAGGGATATGTTTGGGGGGAAAAAATTATCCTGAGAAAATAATCTGTTTTGTTTTGTTTTCAAAAAAGTGAATAGGAAGGAATTTACATTGCTATTTCATAGAGATTACACTTCAATTTTATTTACGCTTATTAGTTCTTAGGGTAGGAAGGGAAGCTCAGAGATTCCCTATCCCTTGTTATTCCCTATCCCTTAGACTTATGGTCTCCAAAGCGGACCATACCGGTCTGTGGCCTGTTAGGAACTGGCCCACACAGCAGGAGGTGAGCAGCTGGCATGGGAGCTGGCATCACCGCATAAGCTCCACTTCCTGTCAGAACAGTGGCTGCATTAGATTCTCATAGGAGCGTGAACCCTACTGTAAACTGCGCCTGCGAGGGATCTACGTTGCAGGCTCCTTATGAGAATCCAATGCCTGATGATCTGAGGTGGAGCAGTGATGCTAGTGCTGGAGAGCAGCTTTCAAATAAAGATCACCATTAGCAAAGAGCTTTGACTGCATAATAAATGCAATGTGCTTGAATCATCCCAAAACCATCCCTCCTACCCCAGCCCTGCCTCCATCCCCCAGTCTGTGAAAAACTTGCCTTCCATGAAACCAATACCTGGTGCCAAAGAGATTGGGGACTGCTGCCTTAGACAATATTATTATGAAATGTAAACTGAATTTACTGTGAGTATATGTATAGTATGTATGTATACACATAAACACAGGGAAAAGTAACACATGTCCCCTGTCTGGGTATATCAGCTCTTTCTTCTCTGGAAGTATTCAAAGGAACATTTTTATTAATATGATCTCAATAAAATTCCAATACAATTTTGTAAGCTTGATAGTAACAAAATGTAGGGCAGCAGTCCCCAACCTTTTTGGCACCAGGGACCAGTTTCATTGAAGGCAATTTTTCCACGGATTGGGGAAGGGGATGGGGGGAGGAGAAGGATGGTTTCGTTTCAGGATGATTCAAGTGCATTACATTTATTGTGCAGTCAAACCTCTCTGCTAATGATAATTTGTATTTGCAGCAGCTCCCCAGAGCTAGCAACACTGCCTCAGCTTCACCTCAGATCATCAGGCATTAGATTCTCATAAGGAGTGCGCAACCTAAATCTCTCCCACGCACAGTTCACAGCAAGGTTCAGGCTCCTATGAGAATGTAATGCCGCAGCTGATCTGGCAGGAGGCGGAGCTTTATTTTCTAAGTTCTAATACAAAGTAATTCTATGTTATCTATGTCAATAGAGTGTAGAAAAATATTAATTTTAAGGAGACAGAAGTTGAATAATTTAGTAATTCTTCTGATATCCAAAAAATAAATCATTTGGACCAAAATGTGCTCTATTCTGGTTTTAAAGAACATTTTTCAAAAAGTGCTATGATTAGAGGGGTATTATACATTCCACACATCAGTGATAAAACTAGTATTCACAAGTGGCTGTAAGATGGAACAAATGATTTGCTCAGCTCCTTATTAAAGAAATTCTGCAGTAAAAAGATGGCTCTGGAGAAAAGGCAGTATGCTTGACATGACTGGAACAGATCTCATTAAATATAATATGGTTTGAAAGACTTCTGATTGAAATGAACCTTCATGATTGCCACTAGGCTTTGAAAATATATAATTAATCCTGTCTAAAACCTCTGGCTTTGGCATCAGAAGTCCCTGAGATAGTTCTCAGTGCAAAATTATAGCCATCTGAAGATGGGAAGATGCTAGATGTGTAGCTAGTCTCAGTGCCCTGAGACAATGACAGGTTATTTAATTCCTTAAGTACATTGAAAATAACAGCACATGATTAGAGTTGATATAACATATTAAAATATTACCCTGATCATAACAATAATTATTAAATATCTGACAGCATCAGACACAATATTCAGTTAAAAACAAATTAATCTATCACCCAATTATCTCCTGTTTTTCCTTCCATCAAGACTGTTGATATAAATATTCCATTAGACTGTCTTTTAAAGGTGCTCTGTATTTTAACCAGACTGTTAAAAACTTTGACAAATATAGGTATTCCAAGTCCGACATGAACACTATTATAATCAATTCTAATTTTGTATGTATAATGCATTTGCTTTGTTTTGTCTAAAATGATACTTTAAAGTTCCAATTTTTGCGTGTTCATTTTAATAAAGAAACAGTGATTCATTGTTTCATTTTCAAGATTATGAATTAAATATGCTTCCACATGCAAAACAATGAATTTGGACCTCTACCTCACTCCATATATAAAAATTAACTAATAATAAATCAAAGACATAAATGTAAGAGCTAAACTATAAAACTCTCAGAAGAAAACAAAGATGAATATCTGCATGGCCTTGGATTAGACTTTTTTTAGATATGACACAATCATAGGAATCAAGGCAAAAATAAATTGTTCTTTATCAAAATTAAAAACTTTGGTGTGTCAAAGGACACTATCAAGAAAGTAAAAAGATAATCCAAAGAATAAGAAAAAACATTTGTAAATTTTTGTATGATAAGTGGCTTCTTTCCAGAATATATAAAAAACTCTTACAACTCAACAATTAAAAAGACCCAATTTAAAAATGCACAAAGCATATGAATGGACATATCTCCAAAGAACAAATAAAGTGACCAAATAATAACATGAAAAAATACTTGACATCATTAGTCATTAGGAAAATGCAACTAAAAACTACAATAAGACACCACATCCACTAGGATGCCTATCATTTAAAAAAAATGGAAAATAAAAACTGTTAGTGAGAATATGGAGAAACTGGAACACTCATTGCTGGCAGGAATGTAAAATGGTACAACTACTATAGAAAGAGTTTGGTAATTCCTCAAAAGTTACATCATGACCAAGAAATTCAAGTGCTAGGTGTATACCCAAGAGAACTGAAAACATATTCACGTAAACATTTGCACATGAATGTTCATAGCAGCACTATTCCTGATAGCCAAAAAGTGGAAATAACCCAAATGTCCACCAACTGATGAATGGATAAACAATATGTGGTAAATCCATACAAAGGAATATTATTCAGTCACGAAAAGGAATGAAGTGCTATCACATGGTACAATATGAACCTTGAAAACATAATAAATGAAAGAAACTAGATACAAAAGCCCATATGTTGTACGACTCTATTTATGTGAAATGTCTAGAAAAGGCAAATCCACAGGAACCAAAATTACATTAGTAGTTGTCAGGAGTATATACACAGGACTACCCATGTATTTGAGGGAAAAAACTCCTTTTTCAAATAAATAGGATATCTAACACCTTAGAGAAATACCTCTACTTATTTGTTCACAGTGTATCTTGCTTGGCCAAGCTGTTATTACTAGGGATAACTATTAAATAATATTCTATGCACTACTGTGACATGCCAAACCCAAATTTCAATGATTAATCTATCATTCAGACTTCAATTTTATAATCAAAATGTTCTTATAAATATGAATATATAAACTGATACATTTTTATCAGTATACTATACATAGTAATCCCTATTATAAAAATGTCGTGTCTCACTAGAGAAGAAATTTGTTTATTCTATTCTTCTAATAAGGTTCCCATAAAATGCTTCCCATAATTATCTGTATATAGTACAGGAAGTCTGTAATATAAGTTTATTTCTGTCTTTCCTACATCAGTGTTACATGAGGTTTTACTATAGACATATATATAACAGATTCATATGCACACAAAAAGTTAAATTATGCTCTTATGTTTCTAAATACAAATTTATATATGATATTCATTGGTACATCAGAAAGAAGCTAGACAGTGACAATTTTCAGTAGCACATAGAGTTAATCCTACTTACTGCTGAAGAGCCCAGTGCAGATTTTGGAGACCTAATTATTCCAGCAATTGAATGACGAATAGATTCAAATTTGGATAATCTCTCCTTTCTTTCCTGGAAGGAGTAAGAAACAAGCCTTCAGCAATAATAAACTATCCAATATATACACATTTATGTATTTAGGTATGTATCCACAGCTTATCCGTCATGTCTTCCAACGGAAATAAATGTAAACTTTCTGACATTAAGGATAACAACCAAACGCATATAAACCCTATAGTACTTTATTTTCCTGGCCCCTCAATAAATGTTGTTATTTGGGAACAAATAAGAAAGAAACAGAAATTTATATAGATGAGAGAAAACAAGAAATGAAAAGGAAATTCACAGAAAACCAAGTAGTAAACAACATGTACAAGAAAAGAGACACGAGCTATCATATATAAGAAACCAGTTTAACATAGAATATTTCAGACAGCACTATAGTTGTAAGGGATTTTCAAAGAAGAAAAAAAATAACGGGGAAAAAAACAGAAGAATTACATGGAACACATTTTTAAAAAGTGAATTTCACGTAAGTACCTAGAGAGTTTCCCAAAGATTCACATGGTAATAATGACAATCATGATGATAAAGGAAGGCAGGGGAAGAGGAGGTAAAACAAGGAGATAGTGGCAAAACTCCCACTAAGAAAAATCAATCCAGATGGCTATTTGCTATAGAGTGTATTTCTGAATATCATATACCACAATCGAAGGAAACTTTTCCTAAAATTTCAAATTTTTAGATCCATCGTACAAACATAAGTGAATGGATTAGGTAAGAGGGTAGAAAAGAATACTGAAAAAGATCAAAAATGAGAATTAGGAGGTAAGAAGGATAACAATGGCAAAGCAGGTGTGGTGTGAGGGTTTGTAATGGAAGATTGGTCAATTTTCCAATAATGACTACATTTCAACTGCCAATCAGCTGCAGACAAA
This sequence comes from Propithecus coquereli, assembly GCF_000956105.1. NCBI lineage: Eukaryota > Metazoa > Chordata > Mammalia > Primates > Indriidae > Propithecus > Propithecus coquereli. Next base: position 2,157,191 of record NW_012148230.1, on the reverse strand, counting down.
AGAACAACAGACCCTACTGTCAAGTGCAATACTTCCATATGTCTTCCATCAGTAGAGATGCTCAATTTTACTTGTGAAAAACACCTAAAGCAGGCCACAAGTAACATCTGTTGTTTCCTTTGCCTCCAATACCTAGGGTATGTCTCTGTAATAGTAAATGCAGACATTCTTGGCCACATGCTACCTTATAAACATTGTAGTTCTGAAATTCAACTTTTATCTCTCCACTTGCCTACTCCTGCTTTATTTACTTTTAATTCTAATCGTTATAGTGCTAATAGTTCTGATCATTCTAAAAACATGTTAACAAAATAACTGCAGCATACCGTAAGAGAACAGATGATTTCAACTTCTTTTTCATCATCATCACATTATTACTTTGCCTATGATCCTATGGAAATCACTATCTATACATCAATTTTATCATGTATAAAATGGAAAAAAGTATACTCAGGGGGTACTTACAAGTAAATTACTACAAATGATTAAGAATACCTTAAAAACATGTACACATTTAATATAGGAAATAAGTCTTTATATAATACAAATGGTCATTACCTTAGGAATGTGAGCATGCCTTAAAGCCTTAATCCTAGCCGTAAGATCCAGTTTTACTTTTTAACAAAAATCACCATAACTGAGGCACAAGAAGTGCTAAAGGAAAGACAGCTTTGAAGTACTACTACTCTTCCTCCTTGAACCTTTCTTTAAAGCACGTCCCTCCTCAACTTGGGTGTTTTGTTTGTTTGTTTGTTTTAACCTATTTCTGATGCTTACAAAGTCTTCTGAAAAAAAAAACTGGTAAAATATACAGTCAGGATATGGAAAATGAAATTATGGGAGGTAAAGCATATACAGTTGTTTTGTAATTAGATTTTAAAAGAAAAGCATTATAATGGTATAATGCGTACATATTGGACACCACTGTAGTAGCTATAGTTTTCCTACTCAGCAGCCCAATTTACCTTTTTCTTATTCTTTAGGAAATTCCTCCTCCCACTCTGTGTGGTGGTAGAGGTAGCAGTCTTGCTGCTGCTACTGCACACAGAAAGACTAGATGAAAGTGCTAACCTCGCCTGTTTGGCAATGAAAGCTTCATAAGAATTGGACAGACATCTCTACTGTCAATTCATGCTTCTCCTCTGAGTCAATGCTTTTAAAATACTAGAGGAAGTGTGAGCCCAACATGAGAGTACGAGGAGAACAAAACTAAAAACTACATGGTAGATTATGTAAAAAAGTAGAAAATTCAGGGGAGAGTTTTAAGTATTAGAAAGCATTTTATTGGTATATAAAATAATAACATTCATTGAAATGGTAAAAGTAACTCCTCAAGTTACATCCTAGACATCAATCCCCAGAAAAGGAAAGGGAACTCTTTCCCCCAAAACCCTTTGATAATATCAAAAAAGAAAATATTACCTTAGGAAGGTAATACTAGAATTATCTAATAAATTAGAATTATCTAATGGACAGGTCCAGGTACGGGTACAGAAGACTTCAAAAACTGCTTCCCTTACATAAAGTTACAAAGCATAATATATTGTGTGTTCAAAGGGATACAATTAGTGAAAACATCCTTTCATTTATGGTACTATTTAGATAGGGTGACCAAAAAAATGTACTATCAAAAATAATAATAATAATGAAACCTCAAGTTTCATATGGGAATAATTAAAATGCAAATAGGGTTTATAAAACATTTTAACCAGTGCCAGCTCGCTTAGTGCCCAGATTTCTACAAATAAAACATGAAACTCTTGCCAAAGCGCCTGTCTTTATAATGTTAAATATCAGCTTTAAATTTCAGTCTACCTAATAACACATTAGACTGTGCTGAATTCACTGACAGGTTGATTTTTATATCACAGAATTAAATGGCTACTTTAAAAAATTAAAATTAAAAAGTTTCCCTTCAATTACCATGGATACAGTGCCTAAGTTTTCCTGTAGGCCTGCTAGGACTAGTGATGAGACACTCATTTTACCCACCTCAAGTAATGGCAAGATAAAGAACCTTCTCCAGATAAAGGAGACATAGGAATTAGTTCTGGCAGAAGGATGGTACCTCACAGGGGACATAGTCAGGGGCTGGCGAAGGAGGTAAGGGAGAGGTGATATTATAAAATAATACCTGATGTTATGAGATAATATTCTGATGAGATGACTACAAAAAATGTTTTAAATATAAAACATAAAGTATAAAATAGCTATAACCTATCTTGAAACAAAATAACCTATCTTGAAACAAAATAACCTATCTTGATACAAAAAGTCTAGATGTAGTATCAGTTTCATATTTCACTTAACAATAGTTTTTTCATTATTTTAAAATTAAATGAGACAGTCTCTCCCTCTCTATGCATGTGTATATGTATGTGTGTATATACATACACATATATATAAAACTAAAAGAATGGTTCATAATAATTAAAAGTTTACCTATTATCCATTTTCTAAAAATTCTATAAGAAACAATACCTAAATTACTTAAGGTAAAATCATGCCTATCAGGTTTTGAAACACTCTTCACTAGAATTTGAAAACTGCAGTAAAACAGGTTCTCAGGTTACCTCCATCCCCTTCCTACTAAAGCACAGGCAAAGATACAAAGGGCAAGAATTGGGGTTTTGCTGATTGGAGTCGCTCTGACAAAAATCAAAAGCTTTACCAAATGACTGCCTATCTAGCTGCCATGGTTAAGGGACAAACAATTTTAACCAAAAGCATGTTACAGTTCTAAAAGCAAGGCTCTTAAAGGAGGTACTAACATAAAAAGAATACGGTTCTTGATGTCAAAAGGGATAAAGAATATGAATCTGGGAAAATTACTTTAACTACTCTGGCTGTTAGTTTCCACATCAGTAAAAAGGAAGACACTGAACTAGATAAAATCTTCATCTCAAAAATTCGGTGACTATTGTCCAACTCCCCATCATTTATATTGCATTGATCACTGATGAAAGCCAAACAGAAAAGTTCCATGGTATCAGGCTGCCAATCAGTTACTTTTCTTGGAGCACTTAGTCACATTCCGCCTGAGGTGCCTTCAGAAAATGAACCATGGGAAGGGTGAACTATCGTGAAAGGTACCACTGAACACTTTTTCCCCCCTTAATAATGGGGTATTAAAACAAACACCAAATATTATTTCTCACAGCTTTCTGTAAATAAACCCAATCTAATAACATTCTTGGAAGGAACAATGAAAGTGATTATTTGGCCCTATAGGAGCAGTCACATACTTATTCGAATCAGGAGGCAATAAGATCAAGAAAAAGATAATCTTCATGCTGAAACTCTAGGCTGAATGCCAAATATCTTAGAGACTTCTTACGCAAACCAGCCATAAAATTTGGCTGGTTTGGAGAGATTTTGTGAGAAATAAGTACAGGGAAATTATAACCCCAGAGAAGACTGTCTTGTGAAAAAAATTCTATCCTGTTGATGACTCCAAAATGTAAATGAAGTACTGTAAATATCAGTACGTCCTTCATAAAAAGAATGCATCTATAAATAAATGAGTAACTTAATCTTTTGAAGATGCTGATTTGCTACAGAGAATGAAAGATGCACAGTTTCTGCTCCCATTAGGATACACAATTTAAGTATTAAAACAGTTTCTAAATGATTTATTTTAACAATTGGGTTCTGACTGAAGGCAAATCATTTTAGAAGTATTCACTGCCTAGTAACTCAGTTTGTCATGCTGTCTTTTTCCTTTGATGTTGCACATTAAGAGTATTTATTAAAAGAAAGACAATTCCCTTACTAAGTCAAGCATTTTCAGATTCTGAAACAATGAAATTGGAAACCAAATACAAAAAAGGAATATTTGAATGATTAAGAGCTTGTTTTAAAATAACAATGCTAAGGAAATCGGCAGTATAACAGAATACAGTTTGGTGAGATCTAGGTTGTAAAATGTCACAAATCATTCTTTTTGCTTTCTTGTCTCTGTATCTCTTAAATACGATGTCTCTAGGGAAACAAGACCAAAGCAGGAGGCTATAATCAGTTCCCTTCCTATTCAATATCTAAATACGATCCCTGTTCCATGGTGCTTTTCCCAAATGTGTGATCAAAATGGCTAAAGATATTCTTTGTTTCCTAAGATTTTATTTTTAGAGCAGTTTTAGGTTCACAGCAAATTGGGATGAAGGAGTAGAGACTTCCTACATATCTTCTGCCCACACACACGCACAGCCTCTCCCATTATCAACATCCACCACCAGAGTGGTACGTTAGTTACAACTGATGAACCTAAACATCATCATCACCCAAAGTCCACAGTTTACATCAGGGTTCACTCTTGCTGTTGTACATTCTACGGATTTAGACAAACATTTGGTGACATGTAACCAACATGATAGGATCATACAAAGTAGTTTCATTGCCCTAAAAATTCTCTGTGCTCCGCCCATTTATCCCTCCACCCCCCCAAGATATTCTTTTTATAAATTATCCAGGAGTGCAAAATGCACACCAGTAAGCTTCCTGATGAGCATCTCACTGATTCAACAATTGAAGTGCTGATCAACTTTGCTTAGAAAACAACTGTATAATTAGGTTTTTTAAAAAGTATAACTATTGTGAATTAAATTATTAAGACATCTGAGACTCTGCTTTTAGTACAATTAAGGAACATAATAATAAAGCAGTAAATTTATCTACTTTCTTTAATAAATTATGAGACAAGGAATACATTATAATGAGAGTGAAAGTATTATTCCATTAAAGACCCCAAAGTCCAGTAATCGAGGTACTTTACCATCTTCAGTCACACCCACAAACTACCCAGCTCATTCCTTCACTTAGCAAATTATTTTGATCAGGTGAAGATAACCTCCGCCATCCCTTCATATGCTGTACACACCTTTCGCACAGCAACTTCCATATCTCTCTTCTCTCCCCCCTCTCTCTCTTCTATTTTCTTTCCTTTCTGCCTTATCATAGTATTGGTAAATGCTCATAAATATTAGCTATAGTTATTTTGACTTTACTAACACTGACAAAGACATTTGGGTTTCTACCTTTTAGCTATAGTGAATGATGTTGCCATGACCATGTGCGTATGTATACTTGTTTGAATACCTGTTTTCAACTCTTTTAGGTATATATCTAGGAGTGAAATTATAATTCAATGTTTAACTTTTTGAAGAACAGCCAAACTGTTTCCCAAAGTGGCTGAACCAGTCTACATTCCCACCAGCAACGTATGAAGGTTCCCATTTCTCCACATTCTCACTAACATATATTTTCTGTTTTTCTGATTATAGCCATCCTAGTGAGTGTGAAGTGCTGCTTGCCTTCATTTTTGAAGAATATTTTAACTGGATATTAAATTCAAAGTTGATATGTTTTGTTTCTTTATCTTTCAGAACTTTGTCTTCCGGCCTCCATTGTCTCTGACAAGAATTCAGCTATAATTCATACCATTATTCCCCCACTCATGTGTCTTTTTTCCCTGGCTGCTTTTATAATTGACTAGGATATGAGTAAAAGTAATTTTTAAAAATATTTATCCTGCTTAGCTGAGCGCCTGTAGTCCCAGCTACTTGGAGGCCCAAGCAGGATGATCCGGTGAGGCCATGAATTTGAGACCAGCCAGGATAATATGGCAAGACCCTGTCTCTTTAAAAAAATAATAAGAATAATTTATCTTGCTTGTGATTTGTTAAATTGCACAGAATTCCAGGCTGAGACTCTTGGAAAGCACTTTACCAATAACTCTTCAAATATGTTTTCTACTCCCATCTCTCTCTCCACTTATTACCCCATGACTGTCAAATACTCTGCTGTATTTTTCCAATTTTTTCTTTTTGTTTCAGTTTGGATACTTTCTACCAACCTGTGTTCACCTCTCACTGATCTTTTCTATGTTCAGTCTATCTACTAACAAGTCGATCGAATATATTCCTCAGCTCTAAGAAATTTCCTCTATTTTTCATTTTTAGCGTTTCTATTTTTTGATAGCATCCACATCTCTGCCAAAATTCCCCATTTTTTCACATACATTGTCCACCTTCTGCACTAGATCTCTAAGCATTTTTGTAATAGTACATTAAAGACACTATCTCATAATTCCAACACCTGGGCCATCTCTGAGTCTGTCTGGTTTTCTTGGCTATGGGTTACATTTCTCATTTTTCAGTGTGTCATGTAATCTTTGATTATATACCAGACAGTTGATACAAAAGAGCAGTACAGTATGAATTCGATAATATTCACCTCAAGAAAGGAGCACACCACTCACTTTTCTGTCACACCGCTAGGTACTTAATAAGTTGGGTCTGGCCTTTGCTGCAGTTTTAATTTGAATCAATTACCATTGGCTTCGAATATTTTGAGAGTGATCAAGAGTTTCCCTTCAACTAGGAATGGATCTGAGCCCTGGTGAAATTCCAGCATCATGCCTATGCTTTGAAGCTAATCCACCAGCTTTAGGAAACATGGGAAATCTCTCCCATCTTTACAGCCTCTTGGGAGTGGGGGGCTTCTCTTTGCTCTCACTCCCTACTTTATGTACCTAAGAAGACAATTTATATCCCTAATACCCATTCTCCGGCCTTTAGAAGGCCACTGCCCCATACTCCGTGAAGACCCAGAATTCCCTGCAGAGAATCTACTTGGAAAGAAGCTCTTACATTCTTTAGTAGGTGAGAGCCCAGAGAATTCAGTTCTCCTGCCTGGACAACCCCTCCCAACATACACATACACACCATCTTTTTGGTGTGGGGAGGATTTCATTTTTAATCTCTCTCTCAAGTCTGCTTCTCTGATCTCCTGCTGCACTCAGTGAAAACACTTGAGTAAGAGCTGGTAGGTGGATAGTGCTTTGCTGTGGGTTGGGCTCCTCTCAATTCTAAGCTGTCATACCAGCCTACACGCCGTTATTGCAAATCTGTTAAAAACTTGGGATTCAACTGCTTATAGAGCTCCACCAAGGATGGAAGTAGTCATGGTTCTATTTTTTTTTCCTATAAAAGGCTTGTCACATTATGGACTTAGGTTCATTTAAAGCTAAGCTATCATAGGTTTATTTCTATCCTTAGCTCTCTAAAGAGCTTCTTAAAAACTATTATCTCATAGCTTATCTGCCTTATTTTGGTTGTTAGGTAGAAATGATGGTCTCTTGTGACTTTCCATATCCAAATTGGATGCAGAATTCATATGCACTTTATTAAGACAAGTAATCTATTAGTCATCATTTTATTTACCTTTGTTTACAAACCAAGAAAATACAAACACACAGTTTAAGGTTTTCGCTCCAACAGAAAGGCCATTAATTTACCAAAAGATATAATTTTGATTTTTGACTACCATTTTCTATGGCAGTCAGTTACCACATAGTTAAAGGCCACATTCCTCAGAAGACAATTTAAAACGTTAAAGGCCAGCTGTCTCAAAAATTGTGGTTTCTGTTATTTTGGAGTTTTTTGTTTATTTTCCTTTGTTGATTGTTTCCGGGGGCGGGTGGGAATAGGAGGATAAGTTTTATCACTTCTATATCTGTTGCAAAGGACCTCACAAGGACACTATAAAGACTACTAAGTACATGTTTCATTTTGTAAATGTTTTAAGTTTCCAACTTTATCTAGAAAGTTTCCTGAATGGTTTTACTGTTTAGTATCCTCATACTGCACATGCATCAATAATCCTCTTATCTGTTCAGAGCTCCTTTTGTTACTGGAACTAGTAATTGGGAACATTAGGCGTTTCAAGGCCTTGGTCAACATTTTATTTATTAAAATGGAATCAGAAACTACAGGACCTAAAAGAAAATCCTACAGTTTAATAATAAGAATAAAAAATAAATTTTAAATAAAGGAACGTGGTGATTATAATATTGTACTTCTATTATCAGAAAATAAAATCCAACCAGGAGATATATTTTAGAAAGAAATCAGGCAGACTCTAAGTGCTTGTTCCACCTTCAGCCTCTCTGAGAGAAACTGCCACAACATGGGACAGCGGTACCACCTGCCTGAGAATGAAGTCAATATAATAGAAGATTGGGCTTAGAAATGAAAACAGACAAATTCTTGATGACACTGTTTGAACTTCTAGATATATCCAGCTACGTGAATGGAAAAACTCTCTTTTTTAACTAATGTGAGTTGGGTGACTTATATAGATCTAATATAGTAGGCTTTCCTGTAACATCTATTAGTAATTAAATATTTCCAATAAGCAATTTCAAATATCACAATTGTCATTAACAAATTAATACACCAACTTACATTTTTAGTTTTTGGATACATACTTACTTTTAATATGAAAATAAATATTTTAACACTGAAATACATTAATGTAGATATAAAAATTCTTTGTAAAACACTTATGATAATTACTCTCATTTATTCTGATTACTTTAACAATTTCAACATATGACACACAAACAAATGTTCAACAAGTTTGGAAAAACCTTAACTTAGATAGTTATTAATATTAAACAGATGTCATACTTCAATGGTTCAATAGTCCCACAGATTTTAGAAATGCCCAGTTAAATTTAAACAAATTTCTTTAATGTAGTATGTCTCAGAACCCTAATAATGCCTTAGTATATGCATCTTTTGGCAGGGAGGAAATATTTTTCTGTAAAATATATTCAGAAGATGCTATCACAAAGCTTTCATTCTGTAGGGGTAGGAGGGGAAACATTCTAGTGCACTCTACATCAGTCATGGCTGTTCCTTGGATGTGGAATAGCTTCAAATTCAAGCTCTCCTCTTTTTGGCAACAATCTCCTATCCCATCAGTTTGTGTTGAACCAGTTCTGCTATAATCATTTTTCAACTTCACTAGAACTCTAAGTCTTGCAGTCTCCTAATTTGTCACAATCAATCACCTTCTCTTTTCCTGTCTTCCTGTTTATCTAACTTAGATGTCATGAGACATCATTTCAATGACATTCTTGCCAATACTCTAAACTCCCTTCCTAGCCTATCTTAGCTGCATCCATGTGGCAAGATCCAACCCTGGATGGATCCAACTATCAGTTCTCTCTGAATCTACACCCAAGCAACTCACCACTGATAGAGTGTCACAGGATTACTAACTTCATACGGGCCCTAAATATCTGAGCCAACTCACTTCTTATTCTCCTGCTGTCATTGTCAACCATTTCAAACCTTTCCTGCTTTTCTTGTGTCTAAAACCACACCCTTCAGCTTCTTTAGAAAGAATCTACAAGGCAGGAACTCCTTCATCTTGCCTTTTCAAAGCTATAAACCCACAACTTCTCTACCCATTCTAACCTCCTTCCCCTTTTTGAAACATGGAATAAATCTCTCCTATCTAAGAATTACTGCTTTACTTATACTTTGGATCTCATCCCCTCCTGACCTCCCAAGAATCCTATACCTTACAAGAACCTAACAGATCTCTCTTTTATATACTGTTAACTATGTCTTCTTGACTGGTTCTTTCCCATCAGCCCATTAACTTTTACATATATATAAGTTGCTCCCCTAGGGAAGAAAAAAAAAAAGGGAGGGAAGAGAGAAAGGAAGGGACGAAGGAAAGAAAAGGAGAGATGAATCTTTCCCTTCACCACATATCCTGCTCCAGCTGCTCCTTGCTCTTTACAGACAAAATTCCTACAAGAATTATATATCTATGCTCACTGTCTCCATTTTCTCTCTTCCCACTCATTCCTCAATCTGCTCCCATTTGGCTTTCACCCTATAACACCACCAAAGCAGATGGTCTTAGAAAACCAACAGATTCCATTACACCAATCTAACAAATATTTCTCACTTATCTTACTTGAACCTCTCGGCAGAGTTCCACTCTATTGATCACGTACTCCTACATGAAACATTTATTACCCTGCCACACTCTCCTCCAATCTCTCAGACAACACACTCTCAGTTTCCCTAGCAGGTTCACACTCCTCTACCAGGCCATTAAATGGTAGTGAGCTTTTAGGCTCTACTAATTTCAGGTTTCTTCTTTTCTCACTCTGTACTTTCCTTATAGGTAATCACTCACATATTCCAACTTCAGTCACCACCTAAAACCAAGTCCACTCACAAATTTAAATCTCCACTCACACCTTCCATTCAGCTCCAAACCTGTATATTGAAACATCTATGTGACTTCTGTACTTGGAGATCACAAAGGCAGATAAAAGTAAACATATTTAATATTGAAGTCGTAATTCCAAAAGCTGACCTTTTATTGGAGTTTCCCATTTCAGTGAATGGTACTAATCATTCTTTTATAAAAGCCAGATATCTGGGAGCCCAAGCACACATTGACAATATAGTGTAAGCTCCAAGAGGGTAGGGGGATTTATTGTTTTTTTAATTCAAATTAAACATTAAATAAATGCTACACATTAGTAATGAATTTAAGCAAGACAGTGGCTATTAGACATCATTTAAGTAGTAAACAAAAGAGAGTACATTTACTTACACTATTGTTTTGTGCTAAAGAACCTCAAAGGACACTTAAGAAACAAAAATAATTTACTCAAATTTAACCAAAGCCATTCCAATTACAGGTAACATTTGAACTCAGATTGATTTTAGAAATCTGTAGTTATCCTTATTTAAATTTCAGGAAATTATCAAAAACAACAAGAAAATAGTATCTTGGGAGTTAAAAGATTATTTCCCTTGCATTTTTCAAAAAGACTGATTTTTCCAATTATTTTTGAAACTAACTTATAAATAGCTCAAACTATTGGTACAGAGAACATCTAATGTATTAAAAATAGGTTCTAATATGTATCTAGAGATAAAAATGTATTATTTAATCAGATTTCCCCAATTAAAGAACCCTACAAATACTACCTACCTCTGGGGCTTAATTTTTATCAATATAAATATAAGTTAGAAATCTCAGATTCAGGTCTCTATTTCTATGTAATAGGCTCTAATCTGCTTAAGTTAATAAAGCACCAATTGACTGTACTGGATATTTTCAGAAGTTCATTAACTATTTTGTTAATAGGTAGTAATCATAGTAGAACCAATAAGAAATGAAAAACATGAAACCACTGGCCTAGAGCAGTCAATGTGTAACTCCAAGTATCAGACTTATTTCTAGGAAGAGCTTTGATTAGGTGTCATCATCCAAACCACCATTTATCATCTAAAAATTAAGAATGGGTATTCACCAAATAACCATATCAAAGATTTTGCAAAATTATTAAAGGTACGATAATGGCCAATATTATTTAAAATGTTATTTTTTATATTAAGAAGAATTATTTCCCTTAAAAAAAGTTTGAAGACTGACAATTTGAATATTCTCTGAATCCCTTTGCTCTCACTGAATTTCCCAGGAATTTTCCAAATAGCCTTGGCCAGGACTCTGGGAGCCCCAGAAATACTAAGTGATTTGTTGAAGGTCATGTGGTCAGGCAGCTGAAACTTAAACTCAGCTTTGATACCAAATTTTTGCTCTTAATCATTGTGCTATTTTGCCTACCTTGAATAGTTTTTCCGAGACCCTGACCTCACATTTCCCAAGTACTCTTTCCCAAACCACTCAAAAACAAATGTTGTTTAAAGATTAGTCAATAAATGTCTACTTAATTGCTCTAATGAAATAGAAGACAAGAAATAGAAGACTTTCTGGGCTCATAATATAGATGTAGACACTTGATTCAAACCTATGTTCTAGTCTTAGCTTTGACTTTAACTCTTGAGTTGGATCAGAAACAACATATCTGAGCTTCTGGCAAAACAAAATTATCTTATGTTACCTTCCAGTCCTGAAATGTTATGATTCATAGAGCATATACTCAAAAAATACTTGAAAGGGCAGAAGAACTAGCTTCTCCCAAAGTTAAGGATCTCACCCGCAACCAAAGCTTTAGTTTTTGAGAACTTTCTTGATAATTAAAGACAAGACAGACACAAACTATAGTGTATTGGATGGTGCCCCCCAAAAAGAGATGAACCAAAAAGCTGTGAATGTGACCTTATTTGAAAAAAGGGGTTTTGCAGAGGTAATTGCGTTAAAGATCTCAAAAAGAGATCATCTAGGATTATCTATGTGGGCCCTAAATCCAATGACAAGTTTCCTCGTAAGAAGACTTAGAAGAGTAGGCAATACAGAAGGGAAGGCAATGTGAAGGAGACAGGGACTGAAGTGATGTATCCACAAGTCAAAGAACACCAAGAATCTCCAGCAGCCACCAGAAGCATGGATAGAGGCACGGAATGATTCTGATAGCCTCCAGAAGGAACCAACCCTGCCAACACGTTGATTTTGGATTTCTGGACTCCCAAACTGTAAGAGAAGAAATTTCTATTGTTTAAAGCCACCAAATTTGTGGTAGTTTGTTATGGCAGTCCTGGACAACTAATACACAGCTAACAAAGAATCATTGCACATTTACTTTGTAAAGTAATCAATTACTTTACTTAGTAAAGCTACCCTAAATGTCCACAAAAAGAAAATCACCCTGGTAAAAAATCTATGGATCAGGACAACTGGTCAAGAATTGCATTATTTTCATAAATTCTATGTAATAAAATTAAAATGTGCATATATGCATTTTTAATCTTTCATTTCCCATACAGGTCTTAGAACCTTATCTGTGACCAAAGTGAACACCTTGCCCCAAAACCACTGTCAGAAATATAGCTATAGTCCCAAAGATAGCTTCTCAGCAGGAGCTCTGATAATTCCAGGAAACTGTATGGCAACATTTCCAGCTCACCAGTGTCAAGGCCACTGGATTTTCTTCCCCTGGCGTTTCACACATCTACAGTGCAGTATGTGGAAAACCGATGAACTTTTTAATTTGTTTTGCTAGCTTCTATTTTCACTTTAATTAGCACATGTGGTTTGAAGTTTCTTCCCATATTTTGGGGTCTAATATTATTTTTGATAATAAATTATCAGCAAAAAAAGGTAGTTAAAAAGCAACCAACTCCCAAGACTAAAATAAGTTGGTCGCCATACGTTTATACAGACAGGGCATTACTAAAAAGATTAGCATTAAAAATAAGTGTAAAAATTACTGGGCCACAATTTTTATTCTATCACTTTTTTTTCACAAAGAAGTGACATAACAAAACTGTTTTATATATAATCGGTGGTAGAAAAAATCTTCTATGTTAAAGATTCTCTACTTCAACTTTTTCCTTTCATAATAACAAGGAAATGAAGGTCAAAGGAGATAAAATGACTTGCCCAAGACACACATGACAAACCTAACTCTTGGCTTACTCTGTCTTCTACTACACCATATTCCCTAGATTACATCCACAAAGGAAAGCCAACAAAATGCTGGACATCAGTCACTCATTCAAAAATTTAATGTATTAGGAGGATGGGGGTGCTCTACTTCTTACACTTCAAAAAATTATTACACTCAAATTTACAATGTTATATATAAACTACGCTTCATTTATACCTAAAAATGATGTTCTATGTTTAATACATCTCAAGAATATAATAAAAATGAAAATAGACCAATAAAACTTAATCAAAAATGATTATAAGACTGAGGGATGCTGCTAATATGAAGATACACACAAACATACACAACCATTTTTTGGCCTAGAATGATGAAAGTGGAAGTCAGATATGACTCAAAACTATGAAGTATTAATGATAGTTAAAATAATCACAGTCTTTTTTTCATTAAAGATAAAATACTAGGATAGAGGAGAGGCCTGTGAATATAAACACAGAAAGTTTAGATCCACATTTTAGAAATGCTTCATCCAGTGACTTATAAATATATTAAATCTCACAGTAGTTCAGTAACACACTGATACTGTTTGGATGTTTGGTCCGTAAATCTCATGCTGAAATTCGATCCCCAGTGTTAGAGGTGGGGCATGATGGGAGAAGTTTGGGTCATGGGAGTGGATCCCTCAAGTGTGGCTTGGTGTTCTGTGATAATGAGAGCTGGTTGTTTAAAGGAGTCTGGCACCACCTCCTCCCTCTCTTGCTCCTACTCCTGCCATGTGACATGCCTGCTGCCCCTTTGCCCTTCACCTTGTACAGCCTGCAGAACGATGAGCTAAATAAACCTCTTTTCTTTATAAATTACCTAGTAACAGGTATTTTCTTTATGGCAACACAAAATGGACTAATATAGACGACAAATTATTTTTAAATGTATTATCAAATATATGAAAAAACCCAGAATAATATCACTATTGCTAAAGTTTCAAGGGCTATATCAAAAACAATAGCCATAATATACCACATGAAGTCTCTGTTGAAAAAAGAATATTGATCTGCTTAGAAAATAGCTCTAACACTGAAAGTAGTTAACATTTACTGAGCACTATGTGCCAAGCATCATTACCCTGTACACACATTGTTCTGTACATTTTAATCATCTACAAAACTACATACCAGGTCCTGTTATTATCCTCATTTTATAGATTAGAAAGCCAAAGCTTAGTTAGAGTGGTTAAATAACTTTTCAAGGACAACACGAACAATTCTTACGCAGAAAACTAACTCTTACAATCAAGCCTATAATGCAGTTTAAACCAATCATTTCTTTTCTTCCCTACACAGATAGGACAGCAACAAGATTATTTATAAAATGAAAAGGTTAATATCTAGAATTTTTAAAAATCAGTTTCACTGCTTAACAATTATACACAGATTCAGAACAATTATCCATAAATTCTCTTGAGGATATAAAGGTACAAAAAAATCAAATCGCTTATTACTAGATCAGGTGTGGTGGCTCACACCTGTAATGCTAACACTCTGGGAGGCCAAGGCAGGAGGACTACTTGAGATCAGGAGATTGAGAGCAGCCTGAGCAAGAGTGAGACTCCATCTCTACTAAAAACAGAAAAAATTAGCCAGCTTGGGACATGGAGTGAGACTCTGTCTCAAAAAAAACAAACAAACAAAAAAAAAACAGCTGATTATTATAATAGATATCTTAAAACTTGAGTAGAAATTCAGAATTTCTAAAATAATAACTTACCTTGGAAATAAATGACACTAATGAAATGCTTCACTTAGCCATATCTTTAGTGATTATCTTCATAAAACAAATTATGTATTTCTGTCTTCTCAAACAGTTCAAAACGAACATATTATAGTTTGACCTTCTTTTGATGAGTCAAGGCTATATGACTCTACTTTGTAATTACTTCTATCAGTATTTTGTATCTTTTTTCACCAATATTTTAAAGTATTATTAATTTTGAGATGAGGTCATATTCCTGGAAGAATTTTTTAATCAACAGGCCCTCTTACTCTATTACTATTCCCCTCATTCACAGAGAGCCCATCATTAGCAAGTTATGAGAGTCTTTATTTCTTGATGGCCAGCCACTTTTGGTGACTTCACCTTTAGCTAAAAAAAGAAAAGAAAAACTCGCCTCTTTTTATAAGCCCAATTCCTTATGATGTTTATGCACCTTATTTCTATTAAATACAAAGGAAAAGCCAATCATACTGTAGGTGAAATAAGGCAATAAATGAAACATACAAAGAACAATTTATGGAATTCTAGTAAATAATATCTCTAGATTCCAGCTGGCAACGACAGGAATTGACTTGCAAGATGTAGCTTCATCTAATACAATATTTATACTCACTTCTGTTATCACTTAAAGTGGATTAGCAATAACATTCTGGAACAAAACAATCTATTTTTGTGTGTTTCTTTAATTAAAAAAATTTTTTTGGCAAAGAGAAGCTTTAAGACAGCCAATGTTCTCTTGCTACCACAAACAAAACAACTAGTTTGTTTTTACTAATTACTACAGAATATATACCTTTATAAAATTAGGAATGTAGAAATACCTACTGTGATTGCGTAAAGAGGCTAAAAACCATTTCATGCCTTTCCTCTTTCCCCAGCTCCCTCAGGGGCACTAGAGTCTATACATTGGGATGGACTTTCATCATTGTGCAATTTTCTCATATATCTATAGATATATTTATTAATCAGAATAAAGTTAATGTAAAATATTTTTCTATGGATTTAACATAGAAAAACATAATAAAAAGTAAACTATAAAGACCCTAGTAATGACTTGGCTAAAAGATTAGATACAGAGCCTAAAATATTCAACTATCATCTATCCTTTCAGTTTATTTTACAACTTTGACCATTCTTTCTACTGCTTCTCACTCCCTCTCACCCTCTTTAAGAAAAGAGCAAAACAGTTTATATACCACACACACACACACACACACACACACACACACACACACATACACACTTTCAAGGGAGATGCTGTACAAAAATTATACCATTCATAGCTAGACTAAATCTATTGTTAGAAATTAATTAAAAATTGAGCATCTAAAGCAATAACCTAAAATCAGACAATTAGAAAGGATGATCTGAAATACATACAATTATCTTGTCTTCTCTGAGCATATCTAACAGCCCTTAAAATCAATTCCTTACAATATTTGTTTTTATTCTTATGAAAGAGTTAAGTTCTATAATAAATTTCAAGAACTCATTAACTTAACTATTTTCATAAATACTATTATCAAATCACCAAACACTGAAATATGTACACAACTTTTAAAACATTTTGTGACATGGCTGCCAATCAGCAGGGGTAATTAAGTCTTCCTATGAATTCAACCAGAAACTAGGGAGTTGGAGGTAGAGAAAGTACTATGCCTTCCAAATAGAGATATTTACAAAGATGTAGCAGACAGATTTTTAAATATTGGAATCCACCATAATGTCTAATTGATGCACTAAAATTATTCTACCTTCATAAACTAGTGCCACGACAAACTTCTATATTTCGGAGTAAGCACCTTCTAAAACATACAAATAAACAAACAGCAACAATGAAACTAGAAATACTATGCTGAGTCATATTTTCTATTTTCACCAAAATTTTACTTACTCTTTCAATCAAGATTGTTTTCAGCTATATGTGGCAGAAATATGAGTACAATTAACCTATAGGAATAAAGTTTTATATTTCTCACAAAATAAGAAATTTGTAAACTAAGCAATCCAGAGCTGGTGCTAGTTACTCAAGAGAAACAAGAAGAGTCTTACAGCTTTCTTTTGCCTTCATTAGAAAAATCTCGACCTAATTTGCTTACCAGCTACCAGCCCTCAGTCGATACTATTTTTAGATCAATAAATGTAGAAACTAAGGTTTTGGACGGGTCTTTCACAAGAATGCTAAAGTCATCCCAAATTAGCTAAGGGTAGAAAAAGAGAGAGCCAGTGAACCAGAAAGCACACGTGTTAATGAATGAAGAGCCATGAACAGAATTTTGAAATATTTCATCAGTGAGAAGGAATAGAATGCAGTACAACCAAATTCCTTAAGCCTTAAAAAGAGACTTTCATGGGGGTGAAGGTATAATTAAGATAGCACAAAGAACCACTTCTCAACATTGAGTTATATAGAATACGGAAGAATGAGCAATTTTTTCTCAAAAAGGAAGTTTGCTCGCCAGAATGAGATTTCAGATAATATTTCAGAAAACATTTTCAGAATTTTCAGTAAAAATTTTCGCTTCCCTCACCTATGAGAACAGGTGATATAAGAATAGGTGAGGGAAGTGAAAGCCCAATAAATAATGGATTTGCCATCTATCATACAGTATCAATATGACATAGTTCCTGAAGGAGAAAGCAGATGGCCGGCAACAGTAGCATTGGAGGCTATGGCTCACCAGAAGAAAACTAGGCCTAGCTGGTCCCATTTCCAGGAGAATCCAAGTTCCTGGTAAAAGGGACAACTTCTGTCTAAAATCACCTCTTGTGAGTCAGTATGAATCTTGTGGTGATAAGGCTTCACTGGAAATATCACAAAATAAAACTAGAGAATAAAAACCAAAGAAGTCAGAGCATCTCTACTAAAAAATGAGGATAAATAGTGACTATAAGAATACAAAATCCTTCTATGATCACTTCAGGTGTGGAAACCCACATATGCTATAAAGTGTGACTCTGGTATGCCTGTGATTATGAATAAGAGTGAAGGTAGTAACATCTTACTGAGCAGACCGACAATGATAAATGTTTAAATGTATATTTATAGATTTATGATAAGTCAAAAAATTTCATCAAACGTAGGTCAACATTAGGTAACAACCAAAGATAAATCATCATGCTATGGGTGGAAGTTCACAAGTGAGAGTTGCGTAAGTATTGATAGTTACTTGTTGAATTGTTTTAAAATTTCAATAGTCAGTGTGGATCCCTGTATTTAATGTCTTCCTAAGGATGGTGGCTGATAGCCATCAACACAAAAACTATTATCCTATTTTCTCTAATTGAAATTTATATAAAATAGGAAAATAATAAAATTTTAATCTTTTCTACCTTATTTTGAACATATATAATAGAACTTATGCCAAAAAAAGAAAAAAAATGAATAAAAGTTAAAAGAATTAAGAACAATGTCAAAAACAAGAAATAAAAAGCACAAAATTGTTTTGATAAAACCATGATGGGAGATTAAAAAGAATACAAATATAAACAGAAAAATTTTAAAGGATCACAAAAGAATTTATATCAGAGAACAAAGAGTAAAAAGGAAGCAAGATGTTTTTAAAGCTAAAGAAAATGTGAGTTGTGCAAGTCACTAGCTGGCTATGTGAGTCACTATTGCAGGCTTCAGAGACATTATTATATATAAAATGATAAATTGGACAAGATCATTCCAGTGGATTCTATATCTTCTAATATTTTTATGAATCCATAAATCAAGATAACACAAAACTTAGCCACATAAGTAATCATCTTTATACTTATGAATAGTACTTATTCAATTGAGTATAGGACACTAATATATAGAATACCATAATACAAATATTGAATTTGGTAACATTAAAACAAAAATCATATATCTATTTCAACTCTCTTCAAATATAAGAAAAATAAATGAACATTCTTTTTTGGCATTTACCATTCTTATGTGAAGGCCAAAATTTGTTTTTCCTAATACAGTGAATCTGGAATTAGACAGCCTAAAATACAGGTGCATTAAATAAGGGACTCGAAGAATGCAGGTAATTAAGTTTAAACTGCAAAATAACATGTAAATTTTTCTTTACTAACACAACAGATTTCAGATAGGGCTTTATTCCTAATATTCATAGAAATTATATGTGATACATTAAAAGATTAAGAAATTAGTGTGCTCCAGGTTACTAAATTAAACCATAAAAATTGATCATAAAATCAGTTTTAAACTATACAGTTATGTATTAACAGTCATTGTCACCAATTATTCAATATCTATGTTCAGGAAAAATATTATTTTCCTTTGGTGACAGAAATTAAAAATGAGAAGGTTAAATTGATTTCACCAGCCAGTATAGAAACTGAAATTTTGGAAAACAGAAATCTTAATACCATCACAGATTTTAAACTGCCCAATGTTTCTCCTCGAATACTTACAAAACTACATTTTTGTTTTACCTTCCATGTATTGGAACATTAGAAAGGACATATTTTTCTAAAATCTGAGAAGTGAATAAAGAAAACAAATGAAATAAAAATGGAAAACAAGCCACTTTCTTTTTTTTAAAATGGCTTTGGCTTGGCATCTGAGAGATAGTATTGTTCAAAAGAATTTTGTTTACTACCAGATTCAGAAGTCAAGAAAAATTATTGTTCGTATTTGAAGCAGCAGGATGAAACAGATGATCTGCTGGACTCTTAGATAATATCTGGGCCCTAGCTAAAGCAGGCCTGGGGCAGAACTTCCCCCTTACCTGATCTCTGTGGACTTTTGATGTGGAAGCCTCAGAGCTGAACATTAAAGCACATCTTCTACAGTATTGGGAGCCAACGCCAGGCTCCAGCTGACCTTCACAATAGAAACAGTTCTTTTTCTGCTCCATCTCAAAACTTTGCTAAGAGCCAGTGATAGTGGGCCCACAGAAGTCAATCTGTCCGCAAACCTTCCTGGCTGAGGCAAAAGCAAGATAGAAAAGACGCACAGATCTGGCTCCTATTTTATACTGTCTCCCCCTATTGGCATGGAAGTATACCACTCAGTTCTAGATTAAAGGAACGGATACAGCAAACAAATGTTTGGCTTTGAGGAACAAAGAGAAAATCATCATACATTAAGTGAAGATCCACTACCTAAGAAAGAAATCTTTCTAGCTGATTTTTAAATAAAAATAACTTATTTTCTTCCTATACCTCATGTAGAAGTCTTCCTATTTTAGGTTGTTGGATCTCAAGATCTCTGAGAATAGACCAAATTTTCAAACACTTCTTGAAACAGTATCTTGTTGTACAACAATGCTTTTCTTAATCTAACACTTTTTTAAATTATTATTACTCTTTACTGAGGTATAACTCTCCAATACTTTATAATTCTTCTGTTCCAAAGGAAAGAATTTAAATCATGTGCAAATGATCTCTATGGTCTCAACAGAAATAAAAATTTTAAATTTCCTTGCTACAAGAATGTACTGTGCTTAGCAACGGACAATGAGATGGCAGAGCTAGACAGGCAGTACAGTGGAATACTTAAAACCCATGAATGCTTAAACTGAGAATAAGACTCCTATTTTGATAATCTGTTCTATAATACCTTCTTAATTGCTATATAAATTCCTCCTTCATTCATTCATTTCAAAATGAAGGTACTAAGCAACTACTAGACACGAGGTATCATAATCATGTACTGTGCAGAACATTCTTTCAAATGGACCCAAGTTCAAGGAACTTTATGAAAACAAATAAGAATACTAGAAAAAGAGCAAGACTCAAAATTGTTACTCAGTAAAACTTTCCTGGGTCACAATTCTGACATAAACCTCCTTTTTTAAACCCTTTGGCTCCTTTTACAAGGAGCCAAGAGTATATCTAATACTCTTTAAAAAATGTTTAAGTCTTGCCTCTTTGTATAATTTCCTCTATTTTTCTTTTTTGTGTAACCACTTTTTTTATTTTGTTGATCATAACAACCATTTTTCTTTATATCATGTCTATCAAGAAAAATCCCATTTTATATTCTGAGAATAATTTTATAAAATTTTACATTTAATAAACAATAACAGACAACATGGGTTGAAGAGTTTCTTACAAGCGAGGCCTTGTTCTCAGCATTTTAAGTGGATTACTTATTTAACTCGTCACAATAACCCTATGAGATAGATTCTATTACAAGACCTAGTTTATATTATAAATGAGAAAATCGAGGCACAGAAAGGTTAATTAAATTGCTAAATTGCCCAAGGTTACACAGCCAATATGTGGCTCACATTGAAGCAACTTTGCTCCAGAATCTATGCAATTAACTATTATATTATGCTTCTTTGGCTAGGTCCCTGCTCTATCTCACCAAAAGCATTCTTTTGCTTTTAGTGCCAGAAAAGAGTCTCAAAAGATGCATTAACAATTTATTAATTTTGTCTTTCTGCTTAAGTGGCGATACATTCAGTAAACGATGCACATTGACTACCAATATTCTTTCCTTGGACTCATTTTTTCCCTAGCTAATTTTAAACACATAATTTGGATTTTTATACCTGAATAAGTTTATATTTACATTAAAATAAAACTATTTTCCTATCTTTCTTATTTCCTATTTTGTTTTATTCTTTCAATATTATTAATAATTGAGCATTTACTAGGTAGCAGGCACTGACCCAGGCTCATAAAATCATAAATCATTAAATCTAGAAATAATATTGAAAATCAAATAAATCGAAATTAATGTTTAATCAAAGAATATAAAATCTATCGAAGCTGGATATCTTGCTTCTTGGTCTAGCCTAGAGAAAAGCTAATATTGGTATTTCTCTTTGCATCATCTGTACCACCCATTGGTTCTGCTCTTCACAACTAAAAAAATTTAATGTCATCTGGTTACCTCACTAGGCAGTCCCTCTTTCAGATCCCTTGTAAAGATAATAATCACAACAGATGCTGTGTTAGTTCCCTAGGGCTGCTGTAAAAGTACCCCAAATTTGGTGGCTTAAAACAACAGAAAATTATTTCCCACAGTTCTGGAGGCTAGACGTCTAAAATCAATGTGTTAGGAAGGCCATGCTCCCTCCAAAACTCCTAGAGACGGATCCCTCCTTACCCCCTACAGCTTCTGGTAGTCCCAGGCATTCCTTTGCTTATGACAACATAATTCCAATCTCTGCCTCTGTCTTCACATGGCTGTATTCCCTGAATGTTTAGTCTCTCTTCTCTTCTTTTAAGGATACCAGTTATATTGGATTTGAGTTTACCTTAAGGACTTCACACTAACCAGATTGTAACGACAGATCCTATTTCCAAATAAGGTAACATTCATAGGTACTAGGTATTACAACTTGAAGATATCTTTTGGGGGGACATGATTCAAACCATAATAGATGTGAGCATTAATTGCTGAGGCAACTTGATCTTTATACTTCTACAGTCAAATAAATACCTATTAATACTTATTCCTACCTTTTGATTTCTGATTTTAAATCTGTTCTTGGGCCAGGCTAAGAGCATATTTCCCCATTCCAGTGGTAACTTAACATTTAGTAACCTTTGGCAAAAAAACATTAAAAGTCTCTTCTAAAACCTCAGTATGTTATTTAATATACTCTATTATCTTCATATAAAAGGAACTCTGAAAATAATTAGTCAGGCATGATTCTTCCAGTGAAATGTTCCCTTTCCCCTAGGAGGTTATTTTATATACAAATATTTGATGACCGTCCGCTATTATGAATTCCAAGAGATGTCCAATATATGAAAAATATTTACTAAGCCACCTTTATATAGCAAGCAATATTCAAGGCAGAGAAAATAGTAATGAATAGTGTCTATTTCCTATATAATAGGAACGTGTCTATTTCCTATATAATAGGAATGTGCCATAATGAAAGTGCCTATTTCCTTGGAGCTACAGTGTGAGAAACTGAGATTATAGAAGAAAATAGTTAATAAAAACATACGTATTAATATATAAACAAATAACATAATCAAATGAGGTACAGAGACATACAGAAATACATATATTAGTACTTACTGCATGAAAATGTTTAGAACTAACCTACCACATAGTAAACACTAGCCAACAAAACAGCAGTAGTCATAGTAGTACTAGTAGTATTAATGGTAAAGATATTAGAAATATATGTAAGAAAAAAAGAGGGAGAGCAATAGAATAAATAATGATGTCAGGGGCAGAGGGCCAGACAAGGCCCATTATAGCTAGAGTAATCAGAGATATCTCTCAAAGAAGTGTCATTTGAGCTGAAATTATGATGAGAAGGCAGTTGGTCATATGAAGAACTGGAGGAGGAGTATTCAAGAGAAATAAAGTAGAAAGGTCCAAAGATAAGAAAAAACTTGGTGTGTTCAAAGGGAGTGTGACAGATGAAGAAAAGTGGTAGGAGATGAAGGGAGGAGGAGGGCAAAAACAAGATCGTGAGTTTGGGCTATGGTAAGAAATCAGAATTTTATTCTAGGCTATTATACAAAGGGACGCTACCGGC
Source organism: Propithecus coquereli (assembly GCF_000956105.1). NCBI lineage: Eukaryota > Metazoa > Chordata > Mammalia > Primates > Indriidae > Propithecus > Propithecus coquereli. The sequence goes on along the minus strand of NW_012148230.1, from coordinate 2,133,794 downwards.
AGGTCATAAGTAGGAGAAATATAAGATCTCATACACACATTGAGATCACTCTAGTTATTGTATAGGAAATAAAATGTAGGAAGCGCAGGGAAGCAAGCAGGTAGACTGGCTGAAGCAGTTCAAACCAAAATTTATGACGGGTTTTACTAAGATGATTATGGAGATGCTGACAAGAGGTCAGATTTGGAATATATTTTGGAGGCAATATCAAGAGAACCTGCTGATGGCATGTGAGATTTGAGGAAAAGAGTGAACACAGGGTGAGTCCCAAAATTTTGGCTTGAGCAGTTGATTAAAGGTAATATCATTTACTGAAGTGAAAGTACACTGTCACTTTACGAAATAAAAGACTGTGGGAGTGGCAGATTTGAGGGTTTTGACAAGTTAAATTTAAGATTATCAGTCCAATTACCTTACTGAATAAAATGATCAAATTCTAAGACAATCTTTATAAATTAAGTTCAGATTAAAATGCCTTATTCATGCAAATGAACTGTCATACCTTATATATGACACCAGATAAAATGAAAAATTTT
>NW_012148230.1:2132424-2133089 GCF_000956105.1 Propithecus coquereli | reverse complement strand
TAAAATATTACATCATATTAGAAAATGATACCTGCTATATAAAATACTGAAAAACGACATTTAGGAGACATCAAGGTACCATTTTCTTTCTTTATAGCTACCATTTATTGAACTTAGCTATATGCCAGGCAGTGTGCTAAACATTTTTGCAAACAGTATTTCACTTGTCTTTCAAAACAATTCTGTGAGGTTTCTATGACTTGCCACTTTTCACTAATAAGGAATCTTATCTCACAAAGCTTATGTGATTTTGCCTATAGTCATGTATTAATAGCATGGAGGATTTGAACTAAGGTCCCTCTGATTATATATCTGCTGGTTTAGCAACATGCAACACTGCTTGGATAAAATATAAACTCCAGTGTCAGAAAATTTTGAGTTTAAATCTGCCACTCTGATTCTGATAAAGTTCCTTAATCTCTTCAAGTTTCAATGTTATTTTCTGAAAGGTAGGAATAACTCCTTTGCGGGGTTGTCAGTAATAAATAAAATGATGTGTTATTTATCTAGCATACTGTCTAGTACACAGTAAATAGTAATTATGAGTTAGTTCCTTTCTTTTAGTAATTTTCCTTAAATAACATATTAGAACAACCTAAGATATGAGGCTTTATACTGCCTCAAATTAAGTGTCTCTCAAGGAATCAGCTGTTGGGAAATCTTAA
>NW_012148230.1:2125848-2131319 GCF_000956105.1 Propithecus coquereli | reverse complement strand
TACTACATCAAATATTCTAGGAAATAAGACAAGAAATGAATAAATGAGTGAGTGAGCACAAGCATGTAAATTAACAAATACTAAATCTTTACAAAAAGTCTTGAAAGGTGAAGTTTACATTCCCAGAGCTGTAATAGTCTTTTCTCCTAACAATTTAAAACAAAAGCCTGATTACCAAGAGTTGGTGACATAATGTTCTCTGCCATCTTCAGACCCTTAAACATGGTCTTTCTATTGAGCTGCCTTTCTTAGAAGTGATAAGGCTGAGGCTTAATGCATTAGCTTTTTTTATACTTCCTGCTAATCAGTTGATGGACTCTAAGGAAAAACAGAAGGACACAGGAAGATTTCCTTGTGTTCTCTGGTTTTTAGTATTCTAATTTCAAGTAACATTGTATGCCTGTTCAGCAAGAAGTCAAAGCTATCTCTCATTTTAGGAGATGAGAGAAAGGAAACATCCCCCTACATCACCCAAGAAGCCTAGAGAAATAGCAAACAAAAATTAAATTAGGCTTTCATATTCCTACGGAGAACAAAAGACCAGTGTTTTTCACTAGTAAACTAGTACGACTAGTCCATGCTTGTTTTACTCCCCATATACCAATATCTTAAGTACTTGCACTAATTACTCCAGCACCTTAAAAGTATGGCATATCTTTCAAAATAGAGACAATTATGATTTTATTCTCCAGCACAATTTTCAAAATTATAATGAGCTACTAAATTAAAATGAGAACTCTAAATTGCATGCTGTCATGAAATGCTAGAAAGTATTACATAGGTATTAATTTCTGTTGAGTTAACTAGTTAAAGAAAAGTCAGAATCACCATGTCTATATATCTTCTCTATATCATTGTAAATTTCTTTGAAATAAAGGAAAACCTTATAGATTCTCATTATTATTAAAAGAGGCTGGTAAAGAACTTCTCTGATTAAATACATTTATATACTTAAGATAATTATATAATTGAAAGATGATATAAAATATTACATCATATTAGAAAATGATACCTGCTCAAAATGTAGAATCCTATGTTGAATTCATTTTTATCAGATTTAATACAGAAATAAATCCTTGAAAATATGATCAAACATGATATGAAATTGACTATAGTTACAGAAAAAGTCTATATAAGACTTTTGTATTATATACAAAGGGAGGACAAAAATGAATCTCAGTAGAAGAGTTTTCATGATGATCTGAATTTCATTGTATGTCACCCAACCATGCATGAACGTAATAGAGATACCTAGCAATTTTCTTTTCTAGTAAAACATCTACACCTAATAAATGACAGACTGTGAATAGTTTATAATTAATAAAATTAGAAAAGGCTCACAATATCAAAAAGTATAGACATATATTTATAATAATTAAACACTAATGTAAGCTATATCTAAATACCTACAACCTAATAAATAGAAAATTAAAGTAACTGTGTGTATGATGCAAGTCTGTACGCATCCATGTTCTCCCCGTTCCCACAAATGCTACAATAAATTATGATAGTTCACATTTCTGTTTGGAGATATTTCACATTTCTCTTCCCCCTCCCCACAAATGCTAAATTATTAGAGTTAATTTTTCATTTGATTTTATCCTATTAAATATCTCTTAATAAAAACTTTTGGGAATCAACAACTTAATATGGTATTAATCAAATAATCTGTTTAAGAAACAGATTTCCTTAAAATTCTGTAATTTGGCTCTTGACTTAAAACTTGAATCAAACATAATGAATTTTCTTAAGTATGTGATCCATAAATTGTAACCATATATTAGACTTTATTGAACTATAAAGCAAAATTTTGACACCTTTAAGTTAGCTTGGTTCAACAAATATTTTTACTTTAAATTTCAAAATACTTTGTCTTTGCGAATGCCAATATAATCAATGCCTTTTGCCTATAAATTCTTACCTTGTATAGTCCCAGTTTTAAAAAGAAACAGAGGAAAGTTCTCAAGTCAGTAGTCAGTAAAAATGGAAACCCGGGAGCAGAGAAGAGGGAGGTGAGTCACATTATAGTACCTTCGTGAAGCAGGCGCATGGGGCACGGGGAAGGTGGTGAACGGAAAGTTTTTCTTACCTCACCCACTCTTCCCCACCATCTCCTTTTTCTAGTTCTTTATGTTTTTACTTTTACCTGCCTCTTATTTCTGTATTTTGTTTTTCTCCTGTTCTTTACCTTTCATCTTCCTCACCTTTCTTTTCTTTTTTATTAAAATTATTTTTTTTTATTTCAAGATATTATTAGAGTACAAACATTTTGGTTACATTTTATGTCTTTGCCTCGCCCAAGCGTACTGATCTTCTTCTTGCCCTCACCTGTTTCTCTTGCTACCTTTCTTCTGTCAAATATCTCCTTTTCCCTCCTTCCTGATTCTTCCTTAATGGCTGTAGAGACAAAGGATGGAGGAGAGGGAAGAAAACAGTTACCACAAAACTAAGTTTTAATTGGGACAGACTAATTTATCCTCTAGCCAAAAAACAAAAGTCCTTGACGGAATAAGAACAATGTTGCAGCTCCACAAGATTATGCCTAATTACAAACAAACAAACTAACAAGAGCCATTTAACTACCAGAGTTTCAGAAAGTGGCTATTTGTAACAACTAAGATTCTGCTGACACGTAAATTAACAAAACTTCTCAAAAGATAACTAAAGCTTTTTCATCGAAGTTACAAGCCTACCTCATACCCTCCTTGCCCTTGCTGAGCCTGTTTGCTTCTATCTGTAGCCCTCACCATTATTGGCTATACTACAGAAAAGAAGTGAGTTTTCCCTTCCAAAATTTCAAGACCTTTTCCTTAGCCTTCTTCTCTATTCTAATTATTTTTTGCCGTATAATTCTCTCAATCTCTATTACATTAGAAAAGGGAAGGGCCAGGCTTACACAAAATTGTGAAATGGGCTAAATTTATCTTCAGCAATCTCTCACTTTCCCTTCCAACACCGCACCCATCACTAGCCTGCCTATGAGAATCAGAACTGCCATTCAAAATATCTTCGCACGTTTACGCTATCTATATTCAGGGTGATTTCTACTCTCTTCAGTTCCCCAAACCCCTGATGAGGTATATATAATGTCTGATGATGCTTAATATGCTACTTTCCAGAAAGGTATTCAGAATTTAATAGGATGAAATCCTTTGCCCAATAGTCCTTGAACTTTTTTCAAACCCATGAAATATGAAGAATGAATCACTCTGTTATCAAACACAATAGTGAACTACAGCTTCTTAGTCAAAGAGAGAGAGGAGGTACATGGTCCACAAAAGAAATATCATAGTATAGGTCAGGGAGTGAGTGACAGAGAAAAGTATGGTCTATGCAGTTTAAAAAGCCCCCTCCTATTCTCAAGAAATTCTGAAAAGAGAGCCATAGACCGCTCTGTCTTCTCTCTCTCTCATACACACACACGCACACACACACACACACACACACACACACACACAGAGGTATGTGTGCTTTCATTTTGGTCTTATGCTAAATTAGAACAATTATTTTCTAAAATTTTCAACTGAAGTACAAAATGCATGTAGCAAAGTTTACAAATCAAGAGTGTGTAGTTTATGAATTTTCACAGATTGAAAAGGTCCCTGTAACTAGAATACAGAGCAAGAAGCAAGTCATTATTCACACTCCAGAAGTCTTCTGTGTGCCCCTTCTGTCACCCCACTGCCCCACCAAGGGGAACCACTATCCTAACTTCTAATATCATAGATTACTTTTGCCCCTTTTTGAACTCCATATAAATGCAATCGCAGAATATGCACTGTCTGGTATCTTTCACTCAACATTATGTTTGTGTAAGATTGATCCATACTGCTGCATGTAGTTGTAATTTGTTCACTCATTACTGTGGAGTATTACACTGTGTAAATATTCCACAATTTATTCTACTGTTGACTGACATTTGGGTAGTTTCCTGTTTGGATCATTGTAAATGGTGTTCCTGTGAATACTCTTGTACATGTCTTTTTGAGAGGATATATACGCATTTCTGTTGTGTATACACCTAGGAGTGAATATACTAGGTCACAGGGTATGCACATGGCCCTCTTTAGTAGATATTGCCAAATACGTTTTCCAAAGTGATTGTTGTGGCTAAGATATTTTTTAGTTCATCCTGGCCCTGCTTAAATGACATACTAAATTTCTGCTTTGCCTATCTATAAGTGGTGGCTATGCTTGTCAAGGCAATCTCTCTGCATCCTTTTCTAACTATTAGAGTTATAAGGAGTTTATTACTTTATAAACCAGATTCTAGACTAATTTACATTAGTCTCTACATTAACTAAATGTTTTGTTTTGTTCCATCATTTATATACCGAGGAATATGTAGAAAGGGAGCCACACATTTGACTAAAAACTGAAATCTGAACACTGACAGTTTCATTTTGCAACATCAGGCATGCTCAAGAAAAATGTATTGAGCACTTACTCTTTGCCAGGTACTGTGTTAAGCAGTAAAAACTTTATATAAAAAATAATTATAAGAGATCTAGTATTTATAATAATAGCATAAATAAAACCATCAGTGGGCATTTTCATTCTCAATATTGTTATTTACTGGCCTCTCAGATATACCCTTCATTTACTGAGGTTTCTGGCAAGTGGCTTAACATTATTTTCTTTCCAGCTCAATCCTGACATTATCATGAATGATTCTTATACCAAAGGTCTCAAAGCTCCTCGGATGTCTCCATCCCCAACAATGCTCATCCATGCTAAACTTCAGCAATTCATTCCACCATATTTACCTTGGAACTTCCCAGTCAGAATTGCTTCACTTGTGAGATTTCAGACCACATTTGATACCTTTTTATAAATCTCTTACTAATTTATTCCAACAATATTTGTTCATAAACTAAATTAATACAACCAGCCAATCAATATACTACCCCTAAAATTTTTCTCCTAGGCCTTCATCCCTCGTATCTTTCTTTCATGTTTTGCTCTTTCTTTTGTAGGGTCATGTCTATGGTTAGCCAGCATCCATTCTGATTAGTCTGAGTCCATGTCCACGGTAGGGACCAGACAATGCCCTGCCTTTAGGCAGGGCACTTAACAAAATTTGGTGTTTGGCCTAAAAGTCATAAGAAGCCATTGCAGCCATTCTTGCGGGGGCGAATATAACCAGATTTGCTTTGATTTGAAATTTGAATAGATTACTTTGGCTAGCATGGAGAACAGGTTGAAAGGAGGCCACTGTGGATAGTGACAGATAAGTTAAATAGCTTATTATTTTCTAATTGCATCTCTTAATTATTATTTTCATTACTTTTGGGGTTGAAATTTTTAAAAATATTCTTACTGAAGTTTATATTTACTTTATTGTGAATCTCTTATTCATAATCTTTGCCCATTTTTAATTGGTATGTTATTTTGATAAAACAATTTGGACAAACTACTTATATATTCACAAACGACCCTTTGTCATGTTTGCAGTATATATATTATTGTCA
>NW_012148230.1:2121494-2125093 GCF_000956105.1 Propithecus coquereli | reverse complement strand
TAAAATCTTAATCTTCATCTGGGATTTTCAAAGTAAACCAATGATTTTAAAAATTAACAGCTCAGCCTTAATTTTTTTTTAAATATTAACACTGAGAGACAATTTTCTGCAAAATACTATAATAAAAGAGGAAAATTATTGGGATTTATTAATAAAATGCATTAGGTGTCAAATGAAGCAATAAATTATAACATTCACATATTCTCTTTATAAAACCTTTCAGTTAGCGTAAAGAAAATAATATGTCATAAAATAATTTTCAAAATTCAAACCCAAGAAGTCTGGCTCTGTAGCTGGACTTTCTCTAGAGGGATGATTCTATCAGAATCACTCATCTGTCATTATCTCTGTAAGTACACCAGATTTTGTCACCCTGTTAGAATACCACCACTATAGTTATTTATTTATAAAGTGAGAAATATTTGATGGAAACTAATTTTAACATTTAAACTATTAAAAAATTAAGCAGCATCAATTTTAACCTATTTTTTTAAAATTCTTTACCTATTCATTCCCTCTATAAACATTTGTTGAGTATATCTCTAAGTAAGCTAAACACCTGAATTTTTTGAAATGTTTTAATGTATGAATGTATACAAGTCAAAATTCAGCCAACTTTCTATAAACATTTGTTGAGTATATCTCTAAGTAAGCTAAACACCTGAATTTTTTGAAATGTTTTAATATATGAATGTATACAAGTCAAAATTCAGCCAACTTTCAATTAATTGTTAAATCAATTACTTCTGCTCCATTTCCCCTACGAAACCCTACAGCAGCGTATAAGTCTATTCTATCTTTGGTCCACCCTTTCCACAAAACCCTCCTACATCATATTCACGTAGTAAGTAATCATTAAGCATTGCTGAATCCCAAATGACTGACTGAATGAATCTAAGGTGATTAATTCATTTTATTTGCATTAATCATAGTACATATTTGATTCTTACCCAACTTTATCTTCTCTCTCATTTTATTATGTCCTTCTAGGGCTAATTAACCCCTGACCAGTTAGTTTATGCTAAGAAATTAAGAAATCCATAATTTAAAAGACAAATATAAAATATGTACACATACTTTATAAAACCAAATGAAAAAGCTAATTTTCAATTACTCATTTGGCCTATATATCTACCACATATGCATATGATTATGAGCACTGATAATAGTTAAAATATAAACTGAAAAACACTTTGAAACTTTTAAGAGGTTTTTTTTCTGATAATGTGGACTAATAGAAAAAGAATGTCTCTGGCATCACCCACTGGCTAACCTTTGATGTGAAATGACTTCATTTAAACGAACCAAAGAAAAATAAAGGAAAACTTGGCCTGAACCATTTGGAAAACAGTTATAATCATAATCATTTCCTAACATCTCTGTTTTATAAATTAGAAATTTATATAAAGTTTAACATACACCTGTAAATATACTTTAGGTATCAGATCCATAGAGGTATTTAATAATATTAATGGTCTAGTAAGCCAATGAAAATTTAGCATGGTAAAATTTGTGCCACATGAAAGCTAGAAGCAAAAACATATTAATCTAAAATACTAAAATATTAATGTTATAATTACTATCTATACCTGACAATGTTATCAGGTTGAGAAACTTTTAAACTATTTTGATAGTAAAATCTCAACCCATATAAACTACACAAAACTTAAAATGTATCTTACACACAAACTCCATGAATATACATAATAGTATTATAACGATTTTTGCTGGAGCTGTCTTTTTTCCTTCTTTTTCTTTTCTTGAGACAGGGTCCCACTCTGCTCCCCAGCTAGAGTGCAGTAATGTCATCATAGCTCACTGCAACCTCAAACTCCTGGGCTCAAGTAATCCTCCTGCCTCAGCTGCCCAAGCAGCTGGAACTATAGGCGCATGCCACCATGAGTGGCTAATTTTTCTATTTTTTTGTAGAGACAAAGTCTCACTATGTTGTCCAGGCTGGTCTGGCACTCCTGGCCTCAAGTGATCCTCCCCACTGGGCCTCCCAAAGTGCTAGGCACCAGGCCTGAAGCTGTCCTTATAATAACAAAAGACAGGAAACCAAGTAAACATGTCACTCCTTCCCTCAGAACTCTCAATAATTTCTAATTTCTCTAAAAGTTAGCCCCAAAGTTCTTACAAGGGTCTACATGATTGTATGATCTAAATGCCCACTACTTCTTAGTCTCCCTGTCTCCTATTACTCTCTCTCTGTTCAGCCACACAGGCTTCCCTGTGGTTCCTCCACCACAAGAAGCAGACTACTGCCTCAAAGCCTTTCATCTCCTCTTTCCACTGCCTGATGTATTCTCACCCCAGGCAGTCTCATCATTTGCTCCCATAGTTCCTTCCAATCTCTTCACAAATGCCACTTTTTCAGGGAAGCCCTCCTTAACCATTCTTCATATGAAAACACCTCCCTTTTCTCCAATCTTGCTGTATTTTTTCCTAAAGAACTTACCACCATCTGACATATTATATATTTGCTTGTTTACAGTCTACTCTAATTAGAGTAAAAGGCCCATGGCGGCAGAAAAAATTAGGTCTATTTTGTTTACTACTGTGTGCTGAGAACCTAAAACAGTACCTGACACCTGACACTCAATAAACATTTGTTTGTTGAATGAATAAATGAAAAAAAAATGAAGTAACTGTATGTGTACTATTATAAAATGAAACCTAAGATACATTAAAAAAGTAAGGCCCAGAAGAATATTGTGGCATTCCCTACCATTTGTGTAAATAGAGAAGGCATATCACTTACTTATGCTTTTATTTGCATACAATGCTTCTGGCAGGTTACTTCTGAGAAAGGAAACTGGGAGACTAAGAAAGGAGACTTAGACCCATGTACATGCGTATGTATACTGCCTATTCAGAGAAATCAATTAAAACTTTTCCTTTAAAAATAAGAAATATATAAGATAAACCTGCAGAAAAATCTACAATTCATACTTAAGAACTCAGTATCTATTAATTAATTTACATGTGAACTAAAGTACATCATGAGAAAAAACTTAAATAGAACTGTTATGTTTTTTAAAGTATTTTGTAATATAGAAAATACGTTTATACACATTATCTCATTTCAGTGCCACAGAAATCCTGTAAGGTAAACAGGGTATATATTCATTTCCTCTTTCTATGGAAAAGAAAACTCAGAAAGGTTAAGGAACATGACTATAGTTACACAGCAGAGGGAAAGCTCAACTCAGGTCTCCTGATTCTTAGTCTGATACTTTTCTCAGTGATTTACCATTGCGTAAGACTTGAAATTTATATTATTCTTAGGTATTTCAAGAAAGAAAATAGTCAGGGTGCTGTGGCTCATGTCTGTAATCCCAGCACTTTGGGAGGCTGAATCAGGAGTATCACTTAAGGCCAGGACTTCGAGATTAGGCTGGTCAACATAGCAAGACCCTGTCTCTACAAAAAAATTTAAAAGAATTCTGGCCATAGAGGCACATGCCTGTAGTCCTAGCTACTTGGGAGGCTGAAACCAGATGATCACTTGAGCCCTGGGGTTTGAGGCTGCAGTGAACTATGATGGCACCACTGCACTCCAGCCTGGGTGACAGAGTAAGACTTTGTCTCTAAAAAAA
>NW_012148230.1:2120942-2121444 GCF_000956105.1 Propithecus coquereli | reverse complement strand
CACCAGGCCTGAAGCTGTCCTTATAATAACAAAAGTCTTGTATTAAAATCCTGTGTGTGTGTGTGTGTGTGTGTGTGTGTGTGTGTGAGTGCTTCTTTGGGTGAAGTATTCTCTATTCGTCTATCTGAAGATTCTCATTTCTTAACTATTCTATTTTAAACACTGTACCCTTCTAATTGTTCATATGTCATTTTTCTAGTATCACCACTCTGACAGCATTAACTGTTTCAAAAAGAAAGCAGATTTTTTTCTAAAAAAAGGATCTAAACTTGTTTATATTCTTCTTACAGCCCCCTACAACATCCACCACATAGTTAAATACATAGTAGAAGTATAATGGAGTCTTTCTGATTGAGTTGTTTCTCCTTCCAAGGATCAAATCATTTTTTAAGCAATCCTAAGAACTTTTCAAGAAGACTTAGCATCTACTCTCAAAGATCTCTAGATATAGTCTGACAGAGAAAATGCTTCCTTACTCTAAAATCTTAATCTTCATCTGGGA
>NW_012148230.1:2086244-2117222 GCF_000956105.1 Propithecus coquereli | reverse complement strand
GGGTGGGAGGGAGAAAGAAAAATGTATGTGACGATGAAAGAAGATAAAACTTCAATGATGTTGTTAATATGATGCTTCTATTTATTTCAGTCCATTTTAGTGTTCTAAGCATCAAATTGAAATATCAGACACTGACATTACTGTAAATTGGACTACTATTGAGTCATAATGACAACTTTGGCCAACAAATCAAGATACGTTGTTGGTTGAAAACGTAATAAAACAAGATTTTACTGATATTGCTATTCAACTAAGCAAAATTAATTCAATAGAGATATACAAAGAAGATAAATATATGCTATGCGTTAGTCTAGCAAAGGGCTTAAATAAAGTGTGCAATTTTAGAAATATCAAAGTAAAGGCAATTATAAAATAGTTAAACATTTTAAAAGTAGGAACTCGTTAATGGTGCCATCAATTCTAGACATATTTGACATATAAGGAAGATTCCTTCAACAAAAATTATTATAATATGTTTGGTCCAAAGCACTTGCTGTTATAAAGTAAAATAACTTGATTATTCTGGAATGAAAAGGAAGTCCAACTCCTCAATTCAACATATACTGAATGAAAACTTAATATGTTCTTACAACTAGACAGCTAAAAATCAAACATGAATAAAGTGGTTTTTAGTAAATAAATATGATAGGAAAGTCAGCAGCTGATGTTTATTCAAAGATTAGAAAATTCTAGTATTCTCTTCACTATCCAAAAGCAGCCAACAAAGAGTTCACTATCTTAATTTGCCCCAGAAGGCAGATTCTTCTACCCTAAAGAGCTAGAATTGAAGTATTATATAAAATAACCCTTGAGTTTACAGAACACTTAAACAATTCAAAATATCTTCAGAATTATTCACACATTTAATCTGTCATTATCCCAATCTGATGAGAAATAATTTATCTTCCAACTCAGCATTTCCCAAAGTATGCTCCATTGTGCTGTGGTCCCTTAAAGAAGCTCTTTGAAAGGGGGTTAGGACAGTATTTTCAGAGACACTGCATTCCATATGCTATTTCCTCTCTTGGTCATTTGATATTAAAGGCTTAGAAAATTCCTGCAATCAATATTACTGTTTCTTCTGGCTTAACTCAATATGACCCAAATTCTGGAACTCATTTCTCCTTGGAACGCTTCTTAACATCCCACAAACTAGTGGGACTAATACACAGAGAAAACAAAGAATTTATCTAATCTAATTCATCAAATCAATGTGTTAAAACTCAGAGCAGTACTACTATGAATCCAGAAGAATAAATATCACTAGCACAGTTAGAAAGGCTTCCCATTAATTACAATTGTACTTCTGCTTTTGAAATTATAATAGCCTATAAGAGATTTTTTTCTAAAATTGCACTAAAGATATATATTCTTATTATTCATTTCTTCCTCTTTAACAGAGTACTGCCATAGTTCAAAGAAATTTATTTCCTTCCAGTAATCTGTAAGCTTCAGGGTATAACTGAAAAGACTAAACTTTCCAACATTATCATAAGAGTTACAAATACTCTCATAAGTTGGGGGACGTAGGGTGAACCTTTGCACATAGGTAACACTATGATTAATGGTTTTTAAAGGTTACTTTACTAGTAGTTCAAAATTATTTTTTTTTTAAATATTAAGGTTTACAAAATGGAAAGTTTTTATTGTTGTGGAAGACACAAAGCGATTATTATTCATTATATTAACTTACAGGTGTGTCTTTAAAGATGCTTCACTCTTATTACTGATTCTGCTAATAGTGTCATTGACTAGAGGAAATAATGGTGGATTCAAAAATTTTAAGATTTAACTATCTAACCTATTATGTCACCATCAATTGATTTAACAATCTATCTTCCAAAAGCACTTTTTCTTAAATTCTAAGCTGACATAAGGATGATAAGCACTGTCTTTCAAAGTTTTAGATGGAAATGCTTATAATTTGTCTTTTGACCAGCCTGGGGCTCCTATGAATTGATTCTACCACTTTTTTTTTAACTACCATTCCTCTCTCGATGGCCTCTCTTCCTTACACAGCTTAAATTTGTTAGTCAAGCATTACAGTCACCTTCTTACATGCATCTTCCCTCTTTTGCCCCTCTCTTACTTAATTTGTCATATTTACCTAGCATAACCACAGCCTTAAATAAATGCAACTCTCTGCCTACTCTGTGTCATGTCAGGGTGGCTGAACACACCTGGCAGAAAAAAAATACAACTATGCGGACAAGTCTCACCTCAAACTAGTGATTCCAATACTATACAGTCCACCATATATTCTTGGTTGTATTATGCAAGACCACAACCTTAGATGAACCCTTACTATTACCCAGCAATCACACTATCTTGTCCTAGTCTGTTCCATCTCCATTCTCCTAGAATATTATTTCACACCTTCTTCTGTTCTTAAACTTCCAATACCTCTTCTCATATCTTCACTCTCGGCCAATGACCTTGACTCTACTTCATTGAGAACACAAAGCAGTCAGAAGAAAACGTTCACAGAACCCCTGCTACCACCACATACTCTCACCTATGAGGAACTACTATCCTGCCTGGTAATTAATTACCCAATCCACTTGGGTACTAGATCCCATCCTCCCTCACTTACTTAAGGAATTTATTCTGGTAATTGCCCACTTTCTCTTCAAAATGATTAATTTTTCCCTTTCTACTAGATTGCACCTTTAACATTCAGACATGATAATTTCCTCCTCTTTAAATAAATAAATACTCCAACAGTCCCAAATTTACCACCCCATTTTTTTACATGTGTTTGCAGCAGAAGTCCTTGAAAAATTTGTCTATGCTCACTATATACAATTCTCTTTCCTTTCTTCCTTAGATCCATCCTAATCAAGCATTTACACCCACCATTCCATTGAAACTGTTCATAAATGACCTCTGTGTTGCTAACTCCAACAGTCAGCTATCACTTCTCACCTTACTGCACCCATCAACAAGATTTAATGCAATTGATTACTCTCTCTGCTACTCTCTCACTCAACTTCCAGGACACCAGAGTCTCTTGATCTTCTTCTCCCTGTTTACTCCTTCTCAGTCTCTTTTACTGATTCCTCCACTTCTCCTAGACCTCTTAATTTGAAGTATCTCAGACTTCAAACCTTGTTCCTCTTTTCTTCTCTATCCTCTCTCACTTAGTGACCTCGTATAGTCAAATGGTTTTAAATACCATGTGATAACTACAACTCTCAAATTTGTGTCTTCAGTCTAAATCATGTTCCTGAACTCCAGGCCCAAATACCCAAATTTCTACTGCCTTGTCTTTTCAGAAAGACAAACTGAAGTATTTTTTTAAATTATTATTGATCTTCCTCATCAAAGCTGTTCTATGTGTAGTCTTTCCATCTCACTCAAACCTATATCATCCCACCAGTTCTCTGGCTAAAAAACTTAAAGTCATCCTTGACTCCTATTTCTCATATCTCACAGCCACAGGAAATCTCAAGGGCTCAACGTTCAAGATATATCCAGGAGCTAAACACTTCTGGCCAACAGAGCTACCTTACTATCCTTGCTCAAATTGTCATCTTCTATATCCTGAATTACTGTATTAGTCTCATTTTTCTATCCTTGCTCCCCTTAAGTACATTCTCAACACAGTTGCCATAGTGATCTAAAGCCAGAGCATGTCATTCCTGTGTTATAACCCCTCAACCTGACAGCTCCCTATTTTAATCAGAGAGAAGCCATAATCGAAGGCCCCAAGATCTGTTCCCAATTACTTTTTGAACCTCATTCCTCATATTTTCACCTTTCCCTCCACTCAGGCCTCCACGCTACACCTTGAACAGTCCAGACACATTTCTATCTTACAGTCTTTGCAATGGACACGCTGTCTGGCCGTAATGCTTCTTCCCCAGAAAACAAGGTGGCTTACTAGCTCCCTGTTTTAAGTCTTTGTTAAAGTGTCACCTTCTCAATGATGCTTATCCTGACTTGCATAAAATCGTGTCCCAATCTCTGATACTCTAGACCCCCAATCCTCTACCCTGCTTTGTTTTTATTCTTTGGTACTTATTTTCTAACATGATATATAATTTACTTATGTATTAACTGCCATTCACTGCGGAATATAACCTTTAAAAAAGGAGATTTTTTATTAATTTTATTCACTGATACATCTCAAGCACCTAGAAATGTGATTGACATATAGTAGGTACTCAATAAATATTGCTTTAGTGAATAAATGAAATATACTTAACCATAGACAATAGAGAATTAGTGTGCAATACTTAAAATTTATCATTTTCTCTTTTGTATTTTGGCCAAAATTGGGTGAAAAAAGACACCATGAGGATGATCTCCTGCTATAAAGTTTTTAGATTTTTGCGAATTAGTAGATAGATGTCTTATTCCATTTTGTGCTGGTATAACATAGAAACCTGAGACTGGGTGATTTATAAAGAACAGAAATTTATTTCTTACAGTTCTGTAGGCAGGGAAGTCCAAGATCAAGGTGCCAGCAGGTCTGGCATCTGGGAAGAACCTAATCTCCAATTCTGAGATGGACCCTTGAATGCTATGTCCTCTGGACGGGAGGAAAGCTTCGGCTTCACATGGTGGGAGGGCAAAGAGGCAAAAGGGGGCCAAACTTGCCCTTTTGCCGTCAGGGCAGAGCCCTCATGGCCTAATCACCACTCAAAGGTCCCCATCTTAATACTGTTAAATGGCAATTAAATTTCAACTTGAGTTTTGGAGGTAACAAACATTAAAGTCACAACAATGGGCTTTAACTTTCATTGAATTATAGAGCCAAAATAAACATAAATACATCTAAGTATCTTACTATACAACCCTAACCCTGATTACACATCTGAATCACCTGAAATTTTTATAAGAACACATAACCCATGGTCCATCTCAATGATACAGTTCCTTAAAGCACTCTTCCACAGAAGCATGTAGAAAAAAGCACTTAAGAGTCAGTGTAAAATGATCATGTAAAATAGTTCATTTTTTCTCCTACTCTTAAAAAAATGCTTAGGCCAAGTTTTCACAATTTTCCATGATATCACAGCTTACTTATATATTCTTCCAAATCTTCCATTATTCAACCAAATTTCTCTTACTGAAATTTTATACCATTTGTAAGGATGGCATTTATAAAGAAGAAATCCCAATAGAACTGTTCATGTTAATTTAAGGCTTTTCTTATAATGTTATTCATAAAGCAATGCTTAAACAATCATTTGAGAAAAAAATCATTTAAAGCTTTAATATTTTTATTGTTTTCAAGTAAACCAAAAAGGAATAATTATTAATTGAAAAACCTGAATTATGCAAAGATTTCACTGATATGTGGAAATATTAAGTTTTAAGAACTGTACATTGCAACTATTTCTACTTGCTCTGAAAAAAATACTATAAAATTTCATAAATTGGCATCAATTTAAGGGCTGTCCTGTCTGATTTGCAAAATATTAATTTATTACTTTACATATAGTACAGTAATCTTTTGTAAAAAGTCCTTAAAGACTTACTAAAGGCATTGCTTCAATAAACAGATAAAATTTGTAATTAGTATTTCAACTGTTTAAAATAAATTGTATAAAATGAAATATGCAATATCATTTTTCAAAAACGTACAAGTCATTATCTCCGTTTAATAAACGGGTACCAGAGAAGAGCCTGAAGGTGCCAGAAAGCAATTTATTCTTTTAAACTGTATTATACATCCTCTCTGAAACATTATTTATTCAATTTATTTGTTGAATAAAGCTTTTCTTCAATGATTATGAAAGATTAATCTCCAAATGATTGCAAATTCTTAATAAAATAAGAATTACTGAACTATCATATTTTAAATTCAAAAGCAAGATTTTTAATCAGAGTTATCAAATGGGGCTTGCTATCATCTAGTAACTTGAATAACTATCTTTTTATTCTATCACCATAATGCCAACATGGTTTATCTGCATGTAAAATTATTAAAATAATTAGACAGCCAGTTTTAACCAATCTTCCACTAAGTCAAGCCTTTAACTAACCAATTCCAAACCCATATGGAGATAGGGAAATATTATAAACCACATTCAGAGAACAAAAGAGTTACTAGATAAGATATTCAAATGCCAAGCAAAGGAAAAAAAATTTCAGAAGTTTCTCTAAAAGAATGTGTATGGCAGATAGTTATCAAGAATCATAAAGCAAGAGAGAGAATTTAATGGGGTCCTTGGTACATACGTATGCTAAGATCCTTTTAGGTAGAACAGTAAAGGAAAGCATGGAATCGTAATTCACAATTCACAAAGTAATGTGTAGATTAGTATGGCTCAATTAATAAGAAAAATGGCAATAACCACAATATTTTAAATACTTCATTGTCATTTCTACATTAATCACACTTTTAGATGCAGCCTTTTTTTCCCCATAGAGACATCTGAATCCATTTAACAATCAAATTATAATATTTAGAAACACATAACCTAAAAGTTACTAAAATATCAGTATCATTAATTATAATTGCTGCATCTATGGACTATATCCAACTACCCACAGGAAAAGCCAAGGATATAGCTCAGACTTTTTCAATCTTGGCACTTTAGAAATTTTGGGCTGGATGACTTTTTGTTGGCAGTGTGAAGGGAGGGGCTATTCTCCTCATTGTAAGATGTTTACTGCATCATTGGCCTCTACCTACTAGACACCAATAGTACCCAGCGGTTGTGACAATCAAAAAATGTCTAGAGACATTTCCAAAGTTCCCTGGGTTGTAAAGTGGCCCCTTGGTGAAAACCACCAACATACACAAATAGGTAGAGGAAAGAAAGAATGAGAGAGAGAGAGAGAGAGAGTGTTAGTTTATACTAGGCATTCTTAAACAGCTGAAACTATCAAATAAAGCTGAATTTCAAGTTGGTAAACTTGAACGTATTTATTGTAGTTTAAGGATCATATTCATGGAAAAAAAATTTTAAATTAAATCAATATTCTGTGTTATAAAAACAATAAACATACCACCAATCTCAGGTAAGTAAGAGTCTACTATTCTTACCAAGAAAATAATTAATAAGTAGCTTTCTCCTTATGTCTTACTTCTATCTTAAGAATAACACCCTACCTTCCTGCTGTCTCCCAGGAATAAAAACAACTGCAGTCTTTCTTTTCAGTTTTGAAGGCAAGAGAAGAACTTTTTCCTCTGACTCTACAGGTGGTTCCTGAAAGTGTTCTCCAGGTGACCTGAGGTGACTGACAAGTCTATTTTGCATTTACAAACAAGTTTAATAGGACCTGCATGTTAACAAGAGTAATAATTTGTTATAGCAAATTGGAATTAATTTTTGTATTCACTTATTACCTAGACACTACACTTTCAAGTTTCTCACTGGATTACTCTTCAGCTTACCATAGATGTAACTGATCGGGCATCTTCTTCATAATTTACTACTGGAGGTGGCTCTTTCCCATCATTTTCTTGAACTTTTTGCTCTAGTAATTCTTTCTGTGCTGCAAACTTTGCCTCAGTGCATCTCAGTTGCTGGACTGACTGTTTCAATTCTTCAAGTGTCTGTTTTTGGCTTAGCAGAAGCACAATACTAAAAGAAAATAAATTAAATATAAATTATTTCAACTTCTTTAAGAAGTAAAGACATTACAGGAAACCATATATGTGCAGATTATGTTTGTTTTCTTTTGTTTTCTTTTGTTTTCTTTCAATTTCCTCTTTGTAAGAGTCTTTCAGGGGAATGAGAAATATGAAACTAAACAGATTTTAAGTCATCACAACACTTATTAAATATTAGAATTAACAAAATAGAAGGCAATATTTGGAGGTAAAAGCCAAATTCAAGATGCTTTCAAACTTATTATCTATGGTACTCATTTTATTTTATAGCAAATCATATACCTTGCAGAGTACATATACTTAAGTCCAGAAGTACAGGGCCAAAATGAACTAAAATGACAGAAAAAGAATCTTAAATTTAATCCCTATCTCACAGGCAATATAGCTAGGGTCAAATCTGTGCCTAGGGCAAAATAAATCAAATCAAGGCGACTGGGCACAAAGTTTGTGTGTATGTTGTGAGGGGTATGTGTATGGAGTCAGGAAAAGCTTTTACGACAAACACTAAGGGCTAAGATGTGATTGAGGGAATGAGCAAAATGTAAGTCTCCAAGTATTTTCAGTATCACCAATACAAAGACAGAAGACATCCCCATCCCTCCTTTAGAGAATGACACAGGCCATACGTTGCCTTATTGTGACGTTTTAGCCCTTGGATGCTGCCACCAATGGGAATTTCAAACTAATTCACCCACATTAAAGCCACTAGTAACCAGGTAGTAGTAGCTGGTAGTGGTAGAAACACCTCTGAAAACACCCCTCCTATAGATTGTAATAATATCTTAAAAGAACTGTGCTATGCATTGCTGAAAGTAAGTTATTAATATGAAAGAAAATAGACTATAAATTAGGAAAAGCTTCACAATTGGAAAATAAGGCCAGAAAATGTTGTCTTCTTAAATTAAAATTTATAAGGCTCAACATAAATTGAACTGATATTTGTAGACAGAAGTAACCCACACAGAGATTTATTTATAAATATGATGTCAATATTTTGAAAACTAAGTTCCAATCTAATTGAACAGACCACAACCTCAGTGACCGCTATAAAAAAGCTGTAATCGCCTCAATTATATTATAATGAGAATCAGGTGAGTGTTCTAATAAAACAGTAGAGAACAGAGTGAAGTTTGGAAAAAGTACAACTAATGAGTAAGAATATTGTTACTAGACCTAGCAATGTTCAGAAGACAGACCATTCTCCCTACTAGAATTTAAGAAATGGTGGTTGTCATTTACATAATCATTCAAAAGTCTGTGACCTATGTTCAAAATCTATACAGATTTCCTGATAAATTCATGCTGATTGCTTCTTAATTGGTAACTCCTTTTTAATAATTAATTGGCATTTTGATACCTCAGTAATGTCTTGAGAAAAAGTGTATTTTTAAAACCATAACTTTTATGAACACAAAATTGTCAGAACCAGGTCCTGGAAAAGATTACACCCATTATTTATTTAAAGTTTTCTGAGGGTTTCTTCTTTGCCACTCGTAAGTCTGCCCCAACCTCCCACCAAAATTACAAAAATGAAAACAAATCAGTGTCATTCAAAGAATGAATGATTAGACAAACTGTGATATAATATACCTATACTTTTATGGGTTGAATTGTATTCCCCAAAAAGATATGTTCAAGTCCTAACTCCTGAGATCTCAGAATGTGACCTTACTTGGAAATAGTGTTAGTACAGATGTAATTAGTTAAGATGAGGTCATACTAGAGTAGGATGGACCGTTAATCTATATGACTGTTGTCCTTATAAAAAGGGAAATTTAAATACAGAGAAGAGACACACAGGAAGAGGGCCATATGAAGATGGAGGTAGAGAGTGGAGTGATGCTTCTATAAACCAAGGAATGTCAAGGATTGACAGCCATCACCAGAAGCTAGGAGATAGGCATGAAACAGATACTCCTTCAGAGTCCTCAGAAGGACTCAACGCTGCCAACAACTTGTTCCAGACTTCTGGCCTCCAGGACTGTGAGTTGTTTTAAGACACCCAGTTTGTGGCATTTTATTATGGCAGCCCTAGGAAACCAATATACATACCACGGAATACTGCTGTACTCAACAGTAAAAAGGAATGAAAGTGACTGAATGAATCTCCAGAGAATTAGGCTGAGTGTAAAAAAACCAATCCCAAAAGGTTACATGCTGTGTGACTCTATTTATTTAATATTCTTGAGAAGATAAGACTGTAGAAACGGAGAACAGACTAATGGCTGCCAGGGGTTAAGAAGAGGGTAGGAGGACAGAAGGAAGTGTGGCTATAAAAGTGCAGCATGAAGGATCTTTGCAGAGATGAAAGTGTTCTGTATCTTAACTGCATCAATGTCAGTATCTGGGCTGTGATATCATTGCAAGATGTTACCACTGGGAGAAACAATATAGGTTACATGAGATCTCTCTTTATTATTTCTTACAACTACATATCGATCTATAATTATCTCAAAATTAAAAATTTAATTAAAAAATATATATCACCGCTGCTATTATGCATTATGCTTCCTCCGGTGAGGTGAGAGGTTTTTATCATCTCATATGTCTTGGGTTCCTAAATAACCCATTTTGGGGAAAGGCCTTTTCTACTTTCCTTTGTGGGCTGTAAGTACCTTTCGTATTGTATGTTATTGGCAATCACTTAGACACTCTGAGATACTACCCTAATACCAAGAATAAGGTTAAAATGTGAATTTCCTAGGTTTGAGTTTAGAGGTTTTTAATGACAACGAGACTTGCAGGGGAGGTAGTCCTAACTTTTTAAAGTCAACATTTCTGAACATGAAATCAGTGAGCAAAATTAGCCTCTTCCAATTAATCCCACTGAGCCCTTATGTATAATGACATTATAATTTCACATATACTAACATGTTCCTTTGTTCAATAATTACTAAAAAAAGCACTGCTGCTATCACTATACAACATGTTAAACAATTATTTTATATGTTTATAACACCATTGAGCAAAAAACGTATATATTTTTTAAAAAGTAGAAAATTATAGTAAATGAATAGTTATATAATACTAGATGCATAAGAAGCCATAAATAAATTGAAAACATGGAAGCAATCAGGACTTTTGCATATGCTACTCCCTATCTCTGAACATTCTTTCCTTGTACTCTTCACAAGGCATCTTCTGTCCATCTCCTAGGAGCCCCCTGACCATCTATCTTATGTAGGTGTACCTCTGCTATTCTTCTATCTGAATCTTTATCTCATTCTTTCATAGCAATTATCCCAATTGGCAATTTTTTAAAATTTTGTATTGGTCTCCTCACGAAAGTGTAAGATTCATTAGACATGTGACAACATATGTCACTGTTACCTCTCACTGTATTCACAGCAGCTAGTAGACGTGCAATCACTAACTGTTGCATGAATTCCCTATTTTTGTCGCACATTTTTTGTAATACACATAATAGAAAATTTCTGAGCCAAAGAAAATAAGAAAGATGGGTACTTGAATTGGGAGACTAGAACACTAGTCTAGATTATTTAAATCTTACCTTTACCAGAAATTAGATGTGACATTTTGCAAATCTCTTAAAATTTCTGGGCCTCAGATGTCACATAATTTGTAAGGCAGGGAGGTTGAATCAAATGATTTCTTGAGATTCTGCATGGCTCAAAGAGTTATGATTTTATAATATATAAGGTATTTTTAAATACTAAGTGATAATGGTATAAAACAAGCTAAAGCAGTACAAAATTGAATAATCATTTATTTTTTGGAAATCAAACTGAGCATTCAATCCAATAGCAATATCACTAGTTCTTTATGCCACTGAGTCATAAATGACATACGCTTGGTATATTTTCCCATAAACTATTTTCTAATGCAGGGGTCAAGTACCATAAATCAGAAAAAGATGGATATTATTTCTATTTGAATAAATATGCTTTAGAATTGAGTAAAATATGTATATTAGAGTGATACTTTGTGTTATACAGAAAATATACCATCTCAAGTGGTTGGTTTTATTTGTTTCATTCTATCTTTTTAAATAAAATTCTGCAATAATTTTGAAGCTACATTTAGTTGAAGCTACATTTCCACCAAGACCTGTATATTAAAGTAAGCTCCAGTTCTACTCTTGTTAGTTATGAATTTAATATCACATAAAAGCTATTCTTAAAGTTTATTTTTCATTTCATATTATTCAATTATAGCAATCAAAGCTATCAAATTATTCATAAAATTTATTTTTTCACTGTTATTAGAAGATATTTTAGAGACATTTATATTAAATTCAAATTTAAAGGATTTTATTTTAGTCCCTTATGTTTTGATAGGATGAATAACACAATTTCTATTAAGTAAAAATTCAGAATAATTTCATTAATTTAGAAATAATTTAAGAATGTGAGTATCTAATATAGAACATTTCTGATATTTGTGGAGAAATGTAGTTTTATTGTATTTATTACTTTCAAGTAACACAGTATATGAACCTATCAATGTCTGAATTAATGAGAACTAACAATGTCTATTATTAAATCTAGATAAAAATTGCTTTTAACTATATATATGTATTTAAACATATATCTGCAGATATATACACATGCACACAAAAAAAGGAAATGCTCCAGAAATATTAAAAAATTAAAATGCAAACATTCCACTCTACCCTTTCAGACTATTTGTTTAACAAAATATTTTAACATATAATTCAAAGGCAAACTTCTACCCTATCAATGTCTGAATTAATGAGAACTAACAATCACTCTTTAGTTATACAAATATACTTAACATTTTCAAGATTATGCCCTGAAACTAACAATAAAAACTGCATGGTAACAAAGGGTAACAGAATGTGGGTTAAACAGGACTCATCCCCTCAAAAGCTTAACATACTTACCCCTTCTAACTTATTCTCCTAAGAATGCTATTCAAATCCTAAAATCCAGCAAATGCTATGATCAAAAAGACAGAAGCTATGGAGTCACGAACTTATGCATTTTCTAGCACTTACTACATATGTGATTTTAGGTAAGTTATTTAAACTCTCAAAGCCCTATAGGTAAAATATAGGCAATTATACAGAAGGCATAGTAAGATAACATGCAGTGAGTTCATATATATAAAATATCCAGCATAATTATCTGAGCATTAATTGGCACAAAGTAAGATCTCAAGAAATACTACTTTCCATATATCCACTACCCTTCAAGCCCCATTTTTCTTATACCAGTTCTCATATCCTGATAAATATAAACAGGTGGAGGAACATGGATCACACTCATTATGTAAAGGCAAAGACAGGCAAAGATTTGAGTCAAGAAAACATGCCCAAAACTCAAAGAATCTCATAACTTCTAGATTAAGGGATCCTTTAACGATAACATCCTCCAACAACATGTAATCAGACATCCCGGTGAGAGGCCAGGATATTCTGCTGTCTCTCTTTATAGCCACTAAATTTTAAAGTGAGTCATTTTCAATGTGTGCATTTATAAAACTATAAAAAGTAGAGCCACTGTGTCATTTGTAAATATGTAAAGAGATTCATTCGCAAATAGAGAAAAGCAAAAGATAATTATTCCGTTTAATTTTATATGTGCTATTGTTAATAAGTTTTATTTTATCAAATAGAATCGTCTGCTGACACAATACTGAAATTTTCAAAATTTATTATACAAATGCCCAGAAAACTCAAATTTTCCTATTCTTATCTTTAAAAGGCTCATTGATTTCAATATGATATTGCAATGGACTGAATGTGTGCCACCAAAATTCAAATGTTAAAATCCTAACACCCGCGCCCCACCCCCAACCAAGGTAATGATATTAGGAGGTGAGGACCCTCGGCAAGTAATTGGCTTTTATGGGTGGAGCCATATAGGATGAATAGGATTAGTGCCCTTATAAAAGGGATCCCAGAGAGCTCTCTCATACTTTCTTTCTATCATAAGAGGATACAACAAAAATAAAGCAGTCTGCATCCTGGAAGAGGGTCCTCATAAGAATCCAACCATGCTGGCAACCTCATTTCAGACTTACAAACTCTAGAACTATAAGAAATAAATTTCTGTTCTTCTTAAGCCACCTAGTCTATCATACTTTGTTACAGCAGACCAAACTGAGTAGGACAGAAATTTAATACTAAGTTATAATAAGAACTATCGTATAAATAGAGAAGTAGGACTCCTAATACTCTGTGTGGCATAACAGAATAGATGGTGTTGCCATTCACTGAAATAAGGAATACTAAGAGTGAACTAGGTTAGGCTGAGTTGGGTTGGGTTATACAGAGATTTTTAATTCAGCCTCAGACATGAGGAATTTAGGGTACTTCTAAGACATCTAAAGAAGCATGTCAAGTACGCAATTGATTACATGGCCATAAAGTTCACAAGAGAAATGTGAGTGAGAGTAATAAATGGGTCATCTTCAGGAGATCATCTAGAGAGAGAGTTCAAGGAAGGAAGTGACATAGCCTAGGGCTATGCCTTCAGTAACTCTAAAATGGATTGGTTGAGCAGAGGAGAATGAATTTGCAAAGGAGTGGCCAGAGAGGGAGGAGTAAGAGCTGACATTTTGACTTCCAAACGCCAAGGGAAAAGAAGGAACATGCAGTCAGCAAAGTCAGATAATATAGGGTGTCCCAAAAGTTGCCATACATAGGTAAAATGGGTTCCTCTATGTATGGGTTCCCATTTTTCCCTATGTATGGCAACTTTTGGGACACCCGTATTATATTAATATTAAGAGTTCAAATGAGACAGTTGCCAAATTTACCTGGAAATGTAGCAGTCATTGGTGATCTTAGAGACACCTATTTTTTAGAGACACATGGGCCTTGAAAACTAAGTGGGAGTTGAGAAAATGAGTGAGCATAATCAGTCTTAGAACAAGTTTGAACTAAGAAAATAGAAGGCAAAGATAGTATTGGGGGGAAATATGGAGACTAAAAAAGAGTTATTTGGGGTGGGTGGAGAGGTAGAGATTGTTTTCAGGAGTCAAGACTCAAGTATTAATATATTTAAAAAGTGAGTACAAGGACCCAGCTGAGAAGAAAAGGTGAACATAATATAAATAATGTAAAATTTCTGGGAAAGTAAGAGATGACAGGATACAAAAAACAGGCACAAGCAATGAACTTAGGACAAGAAACAGTTCCTCTATTGAAATAGTGAAAGAGAATGGGAGGATGGATATAAACATCAGTGGATTTGGATTTCTAGTCACAGAAAATAAGGGAGTTGTCACCTAATGCTTCTAATATTTTCTAGAATGTAGAAGTCCATCTGCTGACTATGATGAAGGAGATAAGGAGATCAGAGATTTGAGAGTAGAGACTATCTGAAAAGTGCAGAAAGTAAGAGCAAGTATAAAACACAGAAATCTCACACAGCACAAATTCCTTGAGAGTGTTGATAAATCAAGCCAGTTGTGAGAGTGTGACAGCAAGAAATTTATATGGTCTAGGCAGGATTAGAAAAGCCATACCAGCAACCACCGTCATAGGCGCAAACAATTACCAAACTCAAATTAGAAATTTTCATTTAAGATAAAAGTTTAAATTTTGAAGCAGCAGAAAGCATAATGAAAGCAGTAAAAGACAAGAGTATACCAAGACAAGTAATGTCAGAGGACTCAGGAAGATATTTACAAATCTAGAAATCAGCAAGGCAAAAATAGCACTGCAAATCTCAGAGTGATTTTTATCTACTTTCTATTTTTTAGTTTGTTTGCTTTCTTCTAACAAAGTAGAGTCAATTTCTAGGTGGTATTTGTCTGCTACTTTCATAATAGAGGAATTTATAATGGGCCTGATGAAAATGGATATGAGAAAGTAAAGACAGGCCTTTAACAAAGGATTTCTGAAAAATAGTTCAATCTATTAAAACATTGAGACGTGATCAGGATGGAATATTTATAAAAACACAGAATCATTTTGCCTGAGGACACTATATTTAAGAAACCACAGAATCATTTTTACAGAGTCCTGGAAATTAACTTAATTATACAAAGTTTTATGCTTAAAATGAAAATTTCAGTTTCCAGAAATGTTATATCTATAATACCATGTAACTGAAATATTACTGCAAAATTATATCAATACAACTTTTTTCCTTCAAATTGTTTTTCTTTTACTCACTCAGATTTTTTTTCACAGGTCTTAGAAGATTCTTCAATTCTCTTCTCTAGTTCCAGGACAGCCTCTTCCTTGTTTAAAAGCATCTGCTGTGTCTGCATAAGTTCTTCTGCTAAAGTTTTCAACCTAAAATGAACAGTTTCCTTGGTATCAATCAACAGGTTAATTACATTCACTTTATACATACCTAAAAAGCATTGATACATCTTCTAAGGTTGTAATGTTCAAAACAGTAGCCACATAATTTGATTTAAATTAAATTAAAGTAAAATTTAAGTTCCTTGGTTGCATTAGCCACATTTGAAGTGCTAACCAGCAATATGCAGCTGGCTAGTGGCTACCTTATTGGATAGTGCAAAAATGAATATTTCAATAATCACAGTAAGTACTCTTGGGCAACGCTGGTCTAGAGAATCTTATTTCATCAAATAGAAAAAGAGAAATAGAAACAGAAAGTAAGAAAAGAAAACTAAAGTAAACAAATACATGCCATGTCTGAGGAAAAATGTATAGTGAAAAGACCATGCTTTTTGTTTTCAGATAAACATGTACTCACATTCTGGCTTTGCCACTTTTTATATGAGAACCTGGGCAAATTCTTAAGCTCACTGAAT
Source organism: Propithecus coquereli (assembly GCF_000956105.1). Taxonomy (NCBI): domain Eukaryota; kingdom Metazoa; phylum Chordata; class Mammalia; order Primates; family Indriidae; genus Propithecus; species Propithecus coquereli. The sequence goes on along the minus strand of NW_012148230.1, from coordinate 2,100,934 downwards.
TTATTTTCTCATTTTTAATTTTAGTACAATAATAGCTGCCTGATAGCATTGTTTTGAGGATCAAATGAACTAATGTATATATAATGACAGGCACTATAACATTGACAAAATGGTAACTAGTATTATTTCACATGTTATTGCAATTAATCTTTACAACAATCTTATGAGATAGACATTATTAGACTTATTTTAAAGAAAAGAAAGTGAGGCTCAGCTGTGTGGCAGTTAAAATTGATGGTAAGCTATTTCTATTTTCACATATTGCAATAATACTTCAGTAGTAATATCGATTTGAAGACAATTTAAATCACAAAATTAATACTTAAAGACCAAATGATCATCTAAATAGACGCAGAAAAAGCATTTGATAAAATCCAACAACCTTTCATGCTAAAAACCCTCAACCAACTAGGCAGAGAAGGAATATATCTCAAAATTATAACAGCCATATATGACAAACCCATAAACAACATCATACTGAATGAGAAAAGTTGAAAATATTCCCCCTAAGAACTGTAACAAAACAAGGGTGCCCACTGTTACCATTTCTATTAAACATAGTATTGGAAGTCCCAGCCATAGCAATCAGGCAACAGAAAGAAATAAAGGGCATCTAAATCGTGAAAGAGGAGATCAAACTATTCCTGTTCGCTGATGATATGATCTTGTATCTAGAAAACCCTAAAGACTCCTAGAATTGAAAAATAAAGTCAGCAAAGTATCAGGTGACAAAATCAATGTACACAAATCAGTAACATCTCTATATACTAATAACAGTCAAGCTGAGAGTCAAATCAATGACTCAATAATATTCACAATAGTTACAAAGAAAATAAAATACCTAGGAATATACTTAACCAAGGAGATGAAAGATCTCTACAAGGAGAACTACAAAACACTGTTGAAAGAAATCATAAAGGACACAGACAAATCAAAAACATTCCTTGTTCATGGATTGGCAGAATCAATATCATTAAAATGTCCATACTACCCAAAGTGATTTATGCAATCCCCATCAAAATACCAATGTCATATTTCACAGATCCAGAAAAAGTAATCCTAAGATTCATTTGAAACCAAAAAAGAACCTGAATAGCCCAAGCAATCTTAAGCAAAAAGAACAAGTCTGGAGGCATCATATTACCAGACTTCAAATTATACTACAAGGCTATAATAACCAAAATAGCATCAAGCTGGCATAAAGAACTGTATATAGCATCTCTTCTAGCATCTTGCAAAGGAGGTAGATCCAAGACAGAGACAGATAGGAGAGGGGTGTTAGTAGGGAAGGAGAGAGGTTGTAGATAATAGAGACAAAGGAAGCAGCCTCAGATTTAAGTCTGAAAGTAATACAACCTAAAAGTATGTGTGATGGGTAATGCATAGTCTCATATGTCCAGCGGTAGAAGTTATTAGAGGCTGAGAAATAGCCCTCGACCACATGGTGAGATACTATGCAAAATATTTTCCTATAAATAGGAAACAAACAATCTACAAATAATTGAGTTTAAAGCCTCTCTCTCTATATATATACCTTTTAAAATATGGCTGATAAATAAATAATGAGATTATGATAAAATTCTTTGTGGTACATATTCAGCTGGATAAAGGCAGTAACTTTATCATGCACACATCACAATGTTAGATTTCTATCATAAAGGAGCTAAGTAATCTGTCCAGTTTCACAAAGATAATTTGGCAAAGAATGATAATTTGCCAAATTATCCTCTTAAGAGGTTATATCAATTTAACTATATGCCAGCACTTTATAAGAAGGCATATTTTTCCATACCTTACACAACACTAAGTATTATCAAATTATTTAATCTTTGTCAATCAAGTAGGTGAAATAGCCTCTTTCTTTTTAATTCATATTCCTTTAATTGTCAATGAAGAATATCTTTTCACAGGATTATTGGTAATTTGTATTTATTTTTCCAGGAACTACTTATTCATTTGTTTCTTTCACTTCTATTAGAACAGTATTTTGACACAATCGACAACTAAATTAACAATTTTAATGCTTCAGGAAAGAAAAGCCATTAGTTTAACTTTAAAGCTCTAGTATTATGGTAAAAAGTAAGATTTTTCTAATTCTTATATTCAAAAAATATAAGGCATTACCTCAGATTTAATTTCAAAGTACCAACAGACGTAACTGAATAACTCTTTCTTGAAATAAAATCCTTGAGGAAACCCTAATCTTGAACTCATATCCTGAATACAAACACTATTCAATGAAATGTGACTAAAGTTTTATCTCAATAATATATAAGCAATTAAATCTTCCATTACATTATCAAAGATTTACTCTTTATTACATTTTTGATCACTGTTTCATCATAATAATTAAGAAACAAAGATTTATGAACATAACTAATTTTGCTATAAATTGTACCCTGAAAGCAATCAAACTCTTCTCTAGTGACAAAATTTATGATTTTACATAAGCTTATAACAGATAGCTATTAATATTATTAATTTTACCACAGTATACTCCAATATGAATATGCTCATTCTTTTTGATGTTTATTGTAATACATTAATCAATTTCACTGTAAATCCCTTGAGGGTATTAACCCTTACAACCTTACATACACACTAAATATATTCGATAAATAAATGAGTAAGTTATTTGGGAGCAATATAGTGATAACAAAAAACCCAGGAGTAATCTATTCATATTCCTTCACCAAGCAGCACATGAATTGAGAAAAGGAATGTCTCTCTGTACAGCAATTGAGACACCCTGACATCCATTTTGTGTCATACATTCAAATCTGTTGTTTAGAGCAGAGTTTCTCAACCTCAACACTACTGATATTTTCAGCAGATAGTTCTTTGTTGTGGTAGGCTGTCCTGTACACTGTAGGAAGTTCAGCAGCACCTATGGCTAATGTCTTCACATATTGTCAAATATCCCCTAAATCGTCCTGGGTGTGAACTGCTGGTTTAGAGATAATAAACAATAGTCAAAGTGAGACTCCTTTGAGGGCATCAGAAACTTGGGGAACAGCTTCAAGAATCCCAATATGGCTGCTAGGAAAAACACTCTAAGGCAGGGTAATCCCAAAACTCCATTCCTCTCATCAGCAGTCAATCCACCATAATTATTAAGCCTTCATCTTGTACAAGTGATTTGTGGGCAAGCATTTGTTAGTTTCTTCAATCCTATCTGGCCAACTTTATAGATTCCAAATCCCTTTCTAAGAGCTAGACCGAGCATCCTACCTTAGCTAATCATCTGTACTACTACAATATTACTGAATAATAGAAAAGAGATTATTTAATTATATTACCTAGGGACTTTTGGCTGAGTTATTTCAGGTAAAATTCCAATAGGTAAGATGGTAAGTTCAATATTGAGAAGAAATGAACGCATAATCATTTCTAGCTGTGGTTCTGACACAAAGATAAGCACACACAATGCTCATTAATAAATGTTTCATTGCATTGCTCCTGAACAAAATCAGGAGATAGGTTAAATATTTAAAAGTAGAGTGCCTTATGTTTTCTAAATTCAAAAATAAATTATTAATTGACTTTAATGTTTGAAAAGTACTAAAAACACATTAAGATTTTTCAAAATTCCCTTAAAATTTTATGCAACAGAAACAAAAAAGTGAAGAAACTGATTTAATTGCCTATAATAGAAAACATCCATGTTTCAAAAGAAAAGAACTCAATTAAAAGTCAAATTTTTGTATTAAACACTCTGACATCAATGACACTCTTATCTCTAACATTCAGTGTCCCCATTTCCAAAATGGTTCTTCTACTAAGTTTTAAGGATGAAATGAGATTAAAAAAAAAATAAGTAAATTTTAAAAAGAATAAAGCATTATTCTAATGTAAATATTAGCAATATTGGGCAAATTAATGTAACATTACACAGAACTTTGATCTTCAGAATTACCAAAATTAGTGACGATAATGAGTAAAATCAACATATTTCTCAAAACATGTCACTCTGACCCAAAAATATAATTCACTTTTCAATACTTCTAAAAAAAGATTTGGAATTTTAAATATGATAAAGTATAACTATAAAGCAACAATAACATTAATATTTAAACTGTTCAACTTTTCTAAATACTTACATTACTTGCAAACTTTCTGCTGTTAAATTATTCCACATAATCTCATTTGCCTGAAGATTTTCATTTTCTTCTAATAAGGAAGTATCGAACTCAATTTCTTGTTCTTTAGCGGTCGTCGTTCTAGTAAAGCATGCCAAAAATTCTGATCAATACGAAAATGCTATCATAATATATTTTAGTACATACCAAAGGCAGAATATTTGTTCTTCTCCAAAATTATGTTAACAAAGTAAACACAAATAGTATAAATCAAATTAAACTCTAGGCATGTAACTTGAGCCTTAGTTTCCTCATTTGTAGAATGCAGATATTAACCTGGTTTATTTTTGTCACAGTTATAATGATTATAAAGATGCATTCATGAAAAGTCATTGGTGTACCATAAAGTTTAATACACATATAAAGTGATAGTATTCTTATTATATGAATGTTAAAAAGGAAATAGAATTTCAAGGACTAAATATGGATTTAAGCAATGATATACTAATAACTGATATTTTTAAATATCATTATATAAATTAAATAGTTATCATCATTGAGAAAAGACTTTGAGATAAAAGCAGAGAAGTCTGAAATCTCCCATGTCCTAATAAGCTCCTAAATATTTATTTTAATTTGATTAACTATTATATGATAGAAAAACTAATATTGTCATAAGTCCTTAAAGAGGAATGAAAATATCATACCTGTGAACATCTATGAAATTATTGTATTCTGTACTAGGATCTATCTGTTCAACCGACGTTTGAATCTCTTTATGGACATTCACTATTTCCTCTGTAACAAGACTGGTTATTTGGCTGTATTCATCAAATATACCTTTTCTGAAAACAAAAATAAAATTTTACAACATTTTAAAGTTTTATCAACAGAAACACAGACCCAAAATGGATTCAGAACAATAAATTTACCAATATTTACAAATGGTGGTTTCATGCATCATCTTATTTCACACACCTGGAGCACAAGTACAGATTAGCAATTTACATTTGATATAATATAATAATTGCAAATGATTTAGAATAAGGCATTATCTTTTCAAACATGTATTTGATATATTCAAAATGTAGGACCAATATTGATAACTTTCTATGATTAAATATTCTCATAGAAATTTTGTATTCCATAACATGAAACTCTGACCAACTCCTGACTCTTTAATGTTCCTTTCTAGTGTCTGCCACTTCCTCACATGCCTTACTTGTTGATTCTTCTCTTGCTCCTCTGGGACTCTGCTCTTTTTGTATATTTAGTTCAACTGGTTCTATACTTTGAATAATATCTAAGTTTCTTCTCCTGACCTCCAGCCAGTAGCAAAAATGTCATCAAGGTGATTAACCTGGCCTAATAAATGCAAAAGGAAAAAAACTATTCCGTCACAAAGAACAGATCCCTACTTAAAAATGCTATGCTGTAAAAATATGCCATGGGTTATTAGTGGCATCAACAGCAAATGTGGGAAGACAAGCTTATCCTGTATATGCCCGAATAAATATAAAGCATGATTGTTTTTCTTTTCCACAGTCATTACTCATAAAAAAGTAATCCTTACCAAATCTCCCTTATTAGGAAGCATTTTCTCAATTACTCTCTCTCTCTCTCTCTCTCTCTTTCTCTCTATCTTTCTTTCTTGACAGCATCTCACTCTTGCTCAGGCTGGTCTAGAACTGGAGCTAAAGCAATCCTCCCACCTCGGCTTCCCAGAGCGCTAGGATTACAGGCATGAGCCACTATGTGAGCCATCGTGCCGACTCAATTACTTTATTTTAAATAGCAAAATACTGTTTGTGTAAAACATTAGAGTTAAACTGCTTCAGGCAATGCTAGTTTCAAATGACTAGAGAAATTATCTGACAGACACAATTTAAAGAAAAGGGGGAGGTAGAGAAATTTAATATATAGTTAGTCAATACCCCTGGAGTTATGATCTCCTAATTGAAAGTACTGAATGTTATTAACGTAAATGAGCCTATGTAGATAAGTCTTATAAAGCGATACAGTAAATGGCTGTGATATGCAGATCATTAATCTTCACCTTTAAGACAGGAGAGAAAAAAGGAATCCCCTAATATTATATGAATAGATATTTGTCACATGAAATTCAATTTCAATGATATCACCATACTTGGATTTTTAAAAGGCTAAATCTAAAATAATGTATTACAAAATAAAGATAATATACCTTAGGAAACAATTCTATGTCTCAAAAACATGTTCTAGTGATGATAAAGATACTGTTATTGAAAATTCATGTGAACAGTTTGAAATTATATTGATTCATAAAATGAAAGTGGAAAAGAAAATATTTATAAGTTGATATATAATTTAAAGTAGAGAAGAATAACTAAATTCATGAATTAAATATTTTAAGTAGACATTTCACTATTTTATCAACACTGAAAAGTTTACATATTCAAGTTGACTAAAAACACTTATTTTGTCATCTTACTGTGAATATAGAGGATCGCCTAAAATTAGTCTTACCTATAAACAAGTATATACCATCTAGTTATCTTCATACTTTTACATAAAGAGAAGAAAAAGTCAAGCAGAGTCTGAAAGGCAGCAAAAACAAACTTGATCTAATTTCAGAGGTGAAGTCATTATTGCCCAAGACATATTGGGAACCTACTTATCCCTGATCTGGATTAGTTGTATGTAAATAGAATAAAATAACTCAAGGATAGCTAGTTGTACTAAATCTGTTATGACACCAGGGAGCCCTTCAAAGGAAACGATGAAGCCATTTTCATTAAGGTTAATTAATATCAAGGTAACAGTTGATCCAGTGTTAGAGATTTTTTTTAACATTTCTCCTTTTGAATAATTAATAAAATAGAAGATGTGTTTTCCCACACAACTTGGAAAATTTTACAGAAAAGAATATTTCTAATACAATTAAAATCTCTAGCTTTTGGTAGCCCCAGGTATTCCTTGGCTTGCATTAGACTAAATCCTATCTCTACCTTTGTTTTCACATGGCCTTCTCTGTGTCTCTCTGGGTCCCCTCCTCTTCTTACAAGGACTCTAGTCAATGGATTTAGGAGCTACCCTAAATCCAGAATGAGTTCACCTTGAGATTCTTAACTGATTACATCTGCAAAGACTCTACTTCCAAATAAGGTCACATTCTGAGATTCTGGGTACACATGAGTTTGGGGGGTACACTATTCAATCCACTACATCCTTCTCATAGAAAGAGTGCTGGGTTCATCGGAAGATCTAGCTTAAAGTTCCAGATCTGCCACCTTTTAGCTTTGTGATTTTGAGTCAGTCCTGGCTTGTCTGTCACATTTACAATCTGCTCTTCTTAACTCTCCAGGATACTGTAAGGAACAAGTGAGCAAATGAGCAAATATACATGAAAGTGCTTTGCAAACTATATTGCATTGTATAAAAGGAATATTTTGTTTTAGAAATTAAGATTTTATCTTTAATAGTTGCTTTTAATAGTTGCTTTTATCTTTAATAGTTGCTTTGGCACCCATAACTTATTCAATATTCAGGATTCCTCTTATATCATAACATGAAAAATGTTCACAATCATCTTTCACATTAATTTACTGCTACACTTCAAAATACACAAAATGTAGGAGTTCATGTGCTAATTTATGTAATTACAGATAAATTAACTAGAATACAAGAACCTGCACTTAACTGGCTGAAGTTCCTTCTCTCACAATTTACAACTTACTTGTGAACTTTATCTCCACCTGAGAGATAACCAACCACTTCTTTCTTCTCTAACTCTCCTTCACTACTACCCCATTTTCTTTCCCTCTTCCCCAACCCTACACCTAGTCCACAGCACTCTAACATTGAAAAATTCCCCTATATGCATTTTCAGTGAAAGAAAATTGAATTTAGTTATTTGGAAAGCACTAAACTAGCTAATAAAGGAGAAGAAGTTGACCAAAGGGTGGCTCATCTTTTCCTGTTCCCTTGTATCCGTGTATATGATAAATGTCTGTGTATTTGACTTATTGATTAAAGTATATTGTTAGCTCCTTCAAGGCAAGAATTACAGCCTGCTCATCTCTATTTCCAAAAAGACCAGGTAGCATGCTTTTCATACAGTAAAACTTCAATAAGCATCTGTTGACTTTAATTTCATACAGAAACAAAGAACAAGAAGCTAGCAAATAAACCTTCAAAAAATCCTTTCCTTGAGGCTTTTCTCAGTTGTTCAAGATTTAAATGCCCAACACTCTAGAGGCAGACATTCACTCCTTAATACCTGTCAATTAATGAATTTCTTTTTCATTTCAATTTTCAGCAAAACAAAAACATACAAAACAAGGGCCATTTTGGGGGCTAGCTAGAAGGTTTAGAAAATGAGCACAACCTAAATGGACAACAGAAGTGAAAAATCAAGAAGGAACAAGGTCTGAGATACCCACTGGGCTGGGTCAACAGCGTCAATAGCAAAGCTTGTCAAGCAAAAGCTTAACTGGGAGAGAAAACACGTTGAAGTCATTTTATGAAGGGATTTTATGATAAATAGAAAATGTATCTTACAGTGATTTTATCATTTCTTCTTGCATCTTTTGTAAGGAGTCCAGAAGAAGAGGAAGTGTGATATCATAATACTGACTCTGATGAAGCTGTGCCCCTTTCAGTGCCAACACATACTGATTATGCAGCACATGAAGTTTCATTGTGGCTTTGTCATAACGTTCCTTGGCCTTTTCGGTTTCCTTCCCTGAAGAAACATTGAAGAAAGTTAGCAAAAAGCAGAAGAAAAAACGTTTTGTCTTCACTACATGCAAATTGGATTACCACTATTTTATGTTATTTTGCACATTTTATGAAAAATCAACAAAAGTTTATTGAATATATACTGTGTGCTCAGCTTTATGCAAAGTACCATTGATTTGCCAGTACTCTGCAGAGACTGCTATGAAGGAGGCAAGCAGGATATTCATGTGAATACAGGTCAATGTGCAACACAAAAAATACAGATATATGATCCTTTTCATCTTCATATACCAAATCTTCTTTATACCAAATTGATACAACAGTGCACATGAAACTGTAAAACCAAGAAAATAAGAGAGTTTGTAAATAATATTAAATTTTGTGCTCTGTGTTTGACATATCGATAAGACAAGGGTAGTCAGAAGATGCTTTGTGAAGGAGACAGACCTTAAAAAATAGGACATGTCTGGAAAAGTATAAGAAAGATAAACTAGACAATAGTCCTTCCCTCTCACCTTCCCTTTCTCCTTTCATTCCTTCCTTTCTTTCATTCAATGAATTTTATTAACTGAAGACCACTAGGAACTGTGCTAAACAATAGGACTTCAGCATTTGTCAAAATCAGAGTCCTTGACATAGCGCCTGGTGAATTGGAATACTGAGTAAATACATGGAAAGAATAAACAATGTTACATAGGCAAGCAAAGAGATAAGCTTACCCAAAGAAGATAGTAAGTTTTGAGGAAGCTGAGAAAATACATCTGTATAGGTAGAGCTGTGACTTGAAAATCAAGGGGAGAAAATCAAGGGGAGAAACTGGGACTTCATATGGAAGAAGTCTGGAAGATACTGATAATGTTATAAACAACTTTGTTTATAACATTAATGTTATAAACAAAGTTGTTATAAACAACTTTTTGTGGTTCCTTTACTAAGGTCATTTAGAAAATATTTACGGATTGCCAATAAAAATGAATAAATAGTAAATAAATGAAAATTTTAAGCAGATCTTAAACTTTTGATGCAAATTGAACAACCATTTCTCATCAATTTAGATCAAGGAAATAAACTTTTCAAAATATTTACTAATTTCAGCCCTCCTTCCAAAGAAGTCCTCCAAACGAATCCTCCCCCCCCAGAAATAGATCTTAAGTGAGAATCTTTGACACCAGAAGCAACGATCTGAGTATTATTCCCCATTTGAGAATCTCTCTAACCCAGAGCAAAAAGCAGAGAAAAAGTTGAGGGGCTTTCGCAGAGTAGGGAGAGTTCAGACGCTCAGACCATGCCCAGGAAGGGCAACTGAGTAAGTATAATTCCCTTGACTTTATCATCACCCCTCTAATTCTGAGACACAGGAACTATATTTAGATGGCATAAAAGAAAACAAATCTTCCAGCAGACTAGTATGTCTCTACTACCAACAAATTCTAGTGTTCCCAAGTACTAGAACCACCACTGACTTCTAGGGAGCTGCATATAATTATTTTACATAATTCTTTAGCCATAGTCCATTAGTCCATTAGACCATACTCCATTACCTAGCTCCCACACATGTGGATATTAACAATTGTCCAAGTTATTCATAAAATGTTCCCCTAAATGATCTATTTCATTTTATAACATAAAGAACTTCTCAATGAGAAAATAATTTTTTCACCAGAGTATCCCTCTTATGGCTGACTAGAAACAAGTTCAAACACTAGAGTGGCAGGGAAGGAGCAAGATTATTAATTCAATTCTGACCCGAAGGAAATCAGAAAAAACCGACTAAACTTTAACCACCAAAGAAGTGGTTTTTCACACTTTCTGACTACAACCCACAGAATAATACATTTTATGTCATGAACCAGTAAATAATCATATAAATATTTAAATATATTACTTAAATATAAAATAATTGTCCTTAATATGAGGTACACCTTGAGATTTTTTTTTAAATTCTATTCTATTTGAATTTTGAACTTTTTAAAATGTTCATCAGAATCCAATAAACTTTTTGCTTCAGTTAATATAAATCCCTAGAGAAATTTTAACTCACTCTACATGGCACTTGGGACTATTTTATTAACTTAGCGATTAATAAATCACTTCAATAATACTCATCATGAATGATTCTTAACATTCTCAGGAATATATACTTCCACATGTTCAGTTACTATAATAATTTTTCACAGAAGAATATAATACCATTTTTATCTGTGAATACTGCTAATATATATAGTTCCTGCAGAAATACATTTCATTAAAAGTCCTCAAGAGTCAATGCAATTGAGATATCACTGGCCAACCCCACAGCCTTCCTCTAAAAATGACCACCACCTTCTGTCCCCATAAGTCAGGAGAAGACCCCTATATGAAGCTGCCAACCAAGACCCAAGGTGCATACCTGACCATATAGGAACCAATCTTTTGGCTATAAGCTAAGTTGTATTAATTCCTGAATGAGAGTAAAAGTTCACTAACTACTGCCCATTCTGGGTCTATTTCAAGGTTTTAGGGTTCTTTGCTTTTGTTAATTCACCATTTTTTTAAAGCTAATTTAAGTTTCTGTTACTTGAAATTGAACAAATAGATTCTGACAATAACAGTTCAAAAGGTCATGTATAATTATTCTGATAAATTAATTCCAAGTAATAGACATTTTCTACGGTCCACATGTTCATAATAAGAAAATATAACAAGCACAAGAGTATTTAAGTATTGTATTCTAATGTGTTAATTTTCATTCTCAGTTCAAAAGGTATAACTAATCAATCCATTGAATTCCACATTTTGTCACATTTTTTAAACCTATTGCTTTTTTATGAACTCTATTATTCCCAATTAATTCCTTAAATTTTTTAGTCTAACTTCAGGAGATAATCTTTCCACACAAACATTTCATGGAGACATTTAAACCACCCATCTGTCCTCCTAGTTGCACAGATTTTTAAACTGCACACTACCCATCTGTCTTTCTAACTGGTGCAGAACGATTCACTAAATACACCACGTTCAGCTCACTAAGACTTTATGATCCAAGATCACACACTAGAACAGAATTTCCAAGATACTTTTCTTCTTTATTAAATATATGTATCTCAAACAACCTGAAGAAAATGATTATAGCCAAAATCTAATTACCAACAGCTTATCAATGGTCATTAAAAATACATAGAAAAAAATTAAATGCCTTTGAAAATATACAGTGTAGAATCCATTGCACTGAAATAAAATAATAATGAATTCTTCAAAACCACCTCAGGTTTAAAACTGAATTTGAGGTTATGTTTTAACAGGTTTTTGGGGAGACTACTCTACAGCTCACATACACTTCTGCATTTGGTTATAAAGTATACTAATGCATGCACACTATCTATCAATCTACCTATCTAACTTTATCTTCTTCCCTTGTAGGTAAGAGCAAACACTTTTAAAAAAACGTTCCTTTCCCACGATTTGGAAAGGTATTTTATTGTACTTTCTCCTGATTTGTTTCAAAATAAATCTTTACGGTACCATAGAGACTATGTAAGTAAATTCCAGAAATGTTAATACTATGTGAAAGCCAATGTTGAAAATAAAATTTTTAAGATTCTTTTTACTTAACAAAGTTATTGCAATAAAGTACCTAACTGCCATATTTATTTGGTTCAGAATGTCAGATCACTAGTACACTTTCTTAACTTTTAAAAAACTATATATCAGCTTAAAATTAATGTGAAGTACATAGAGGGAATAAATTCTTGTTGACAGACATAAAGTCATATCTCTGCTATGCTTTTTTTTTTTGAAACAATGAGAGGCGTTGATGCAGGGCATGGAGTTGTTCTACTTGTCAAATAAGAGGGAGGAAAACATCCAATTTTCCCTCCTCCACATAATAAAAGTCATGAGGAGATTGAATTATAATTCTTTTGCCACCACCTGTTGACAAATCTGTTTAATGTTTTGTATTATAATATTGTAATAACAGAGTATATAAACAACATGTCATGACATAAACAATATTATGAAGCTAACAAAACTCAATTATGTAAGTTTGACATTTACAAGAGACAAGCTAGACTACTCATTAAGCCAGTCTAGAAAGTCAAGTATTTTTTATTATAAATTTCTGGAGTGCTTACCATTCATTATATATTATGGTAGAAAGCCTATTGATAATAAATAAGTGAATATTTTCCAAAAATAAAGCACCTACAAGCAGACTCTGCTTTGATTTGGATAACTAAACATTCTACCATTTTCCTTTCTTTCCAAACATTAGTCTTTAACTTTAAAATTTTTACTTATTACTCTAAAATTCCTATCCTAGACACACTGAATAAGAAGACAATGAACAGGAATTCATCTTAACTTATAAGTTACTTAGATCAAATGCACACATATGTTTTTTCACATGGAAGTTAAATTCAAGTATGATACATGTGAATAATGAATGAGTTGCCTATTTTACTTAGTGTTGGTCTGACAGAAATAATGTTAAGAAGTCAGTTTTAGTCTCAGCTTCTCTTTCGATTAGCTGTGTAGCCCCAAGCAAGTATTTAATCTAAATTTTAGTTTCTAACTTTCAAATATGGGAGTTAAATTATATATCCTTCCTCATTCATTGGTTATGATGGAGGTTAAATGGCAGAAAATTGTCAAAATGCAGTTAATAGCAAAAGGTTAAATTAAGCATAGAATCTGGAGAGCCAAAAAAAAAACCCTTCTGATCATATGTTCCTAAAAAGCATTAAAAAATATAATGGGCATATCCATACTTTGCCACTTTTAATAAATTTCTTGGTATAAGATACTTTGATTTATCAAGAAGTATTTATTAAACATTTATTATGGGTTTTAAACTGTTCAGAGAACTGAAATAATGATACTATTTAAAAATTCAATACTTTCAAAGAGTAAGCTCTCCAATTCTGTGTAATATCATTTCTTTGTGCATAGTGATTGCTAGATTCAATTGACCCACAGTCTTTTAATAACCTGTAAATTGAAAGACATATCAAGTCCAAATCTATATTCTATAATATAACAAAACTGTGAATGAGGGAATTCTAGTTGGCTGGGATAATGGCAATAGAATAATTCTCCCACAAAACATCCAAAAATATAATAAAGAAAAAAAAAAAAACCCACACCCTCAGCATAACTATTTAATAACATGCAGAGAAAGTCCAAATTTTAAGTTGGCTGTGAGTAGAAAAATAAACACCAAATCTCTACAAATGGTCTCTCACACTCCCACTGCTAGCCTTTGTGAAGACCAAGGGCTATTCTAGGGGAAAAATGCACTAAAGAAAGAAGAGCAGAGCTAGTAGCAGCATGCTTAAGACTGATCTAAAAGAACTATCAGAAAAAGAAGGTCCACTCTACATGTGAAAATACTGAAAAAGTATAGCAGTGGATCACACTGACAACAGAAAACAGACTTGGAAGTTCATACGAAAGTTAAGAGAACCAATCTTAGGTAACACTTCAGAGGGAAAAATGATCAAAATGAAGAAATCTTGGAAACTAAGAAAGGGAAAAAAGAAGCAAGAAAAGAAAACCTAAAATCCTGCAGAAAATAAAATGAAACTAAAAAAATAAATAAACCCTCATCAAAAATCATAAAGGTTATAAGATTTTAACACACTTGCAAGTGAACAAGTCAGCTGGCCCTTAAGGGATGCTGGCAGAAGACACAAGATTCCTGAGACAAAGACAAAGAACAATTTATTACTCAGAACAATATCAGTAACTAGAGTATCAACATTTGTGGAAAAAAAAAAACATGAACAAAGTCACATGACAATTGACAAACTAGTAGAAAATATTTGCACCATACATAACAGATAAAGAGCTATTCATTGTAATATATAAAGAACTGGCCGGGCACAGTGGCTCACGCCTGTAATCCTAGCACTC
>NW_012148230.1:2077046-2085838 GCF_000956105.1 Propithecus coquereli | reverse complement strand
TAATAGCTGCATAGCACTTCATTATAAAATTATTCAAGTACTTTCTTACATATGGACATAAAGCTTATTTCTAATTTTTCCAATTATATACACTGCTACCCTAAATAACATTGTACATGTGGTTGTGGTTTTGTGTGTGTGTGTGTGTGACTGGAGAAATATCTTAAACATAAATTTCTAGAAATGTGATTGATACATACACACACATATATATGTGTGTATATATACTTATATATACATATTTTTTGAGATAGGGCTGGGGTACAGTGGCTTGATCCTAGCTTACTGCAACCTCCAACTCCAGGGCTCAAGTGATCCTCCTGCCTCAGCCTCCCAAGTAGCTGGGACTACAGAAACACACCACCATGCCCAGCTAATTTTTCTTATTTTTTGTAGAGATGGGGTCTCACTATGTTGCCCATGCTGGTCTCAAATTCCTCGCCTAAGTGACCCTCCCACCTCAGCCTCCCAAAGTGCTGGGATTACAAGCATGAGCCACCACATTCAGCCAAAAAAAATGTATTTTTTAAATGGCCATTAAACATACGGAAAAATGGTCAACCTCACTCCCTCAATCATAACAAAAGAAATGCAAATTAAAACTATACTGAGATACTGTTTCTCACCTACCAAATTGAGAAAGACTTTTGATGAGGTTGTGGAGAAACAAACACTCTTATACATTTCTGGTGGGAATGCAAATTGGTATAATCCTTATAGAAGGAAATTTAGCAATATCTAACAAAATCACATGTATATTTACCTTTTTTAACCCAGCAATCACACTTCTAGGAATTTATGTTTAAGATATTCCTCCAGTATCTCTCTCTCTCTCGCTCACACACACACACACACACACACACACACACACACGTACCCCACATGTACAATGTTATGGTAGTAGTGTATGTAACTGGAAAAAGTAGAAATAAGCTTCATGTCCATATATAGGAAAGTGCTTGAATAATTTTACAATGAAGTGCTATGCAGCTATTAAAAAAAATAAGAAAGCTATCTACAAACTGGAATTTTATGATTTTCATGATACACTGTCAAATGGAAAAGAAAGTAAAAAAAAAATATTGTAATATGGCAGTTTTTGTAGGATGAAGAAAGGGAAATAAAGAAGATGAAGTTCTCACAAGTATATAGTTTTGTACACTTCTGACTTTTGGAATCGCTAAAGTTTCAGATGGAAATAAATAAAGAGGCAAAATCAACAAGGATAAGAGAGGAGAAAACAAATTAAAATGGGACACAACATTAACAAATGAACCAAACTGTATTTCCCATGAATAACATAAGTAAAAGGAGTGGAGAAGAAAGAACTAATTTAACTAACTTTGGAAAACAGTATGTACTACAATAGAAGACTAACAACAAAAAAAGCTCTCAACAGATACCAAACTGTAGTCTGTAAGTTTCATTTTTTAGAGGCATGAGTTATCAATGCTATAATTATTTTCTGTGTATTCTAGCACTGAACAAATAAGAAAATAAATTGTGAATAACAAAAGCCAGGTTTCTCACTGTAAGAGAAAGAAGTTGCAAATATGTAAATAGGAGAAGATGAAATGAACTTTACGGTGTTGTATTGTAATTGTAAATATCAACTCTTCAGTTTTAGTATAGATAGATCAACAAATACAGATAAAGGCACAGATATACAGGAGAGAGAGAGAGAGTGTGAGTGTGTGTGTGTGTGTGTGTGTGTGTGTGTGTGTGTGTGTGTGTCTTTCCTTAATTCTTATCTCTGTCCACTGAGAGGACCTGGAGCAAAGATACTGCAGCAGCAATGAGCACACCAGGACCCAGATATTATTTTCTAAATATAATTCTCCCCTAAAAGGAACTAAGGTTCATTAGAGAAATGGAACCTAAAGTAGGAAAAGTATAAGATGAGCCAAAAAATAAAAAGTACTCAATAAATGACAGGAACATATCCAAAGAACAGAGGAGCTATTAATAGCTTGAAGTGGCTCCCACTGGCCACATCTGAGCATGATAGTATATAATGAAAGTATAGGATTAATAAAAATAAGAATTCAGCGGTTCACACTAATATAGTAAATTAATACTTAAATTTTAAAAATAAATGGAAGAGAGGAAAAAGCCCTTTCTTATATTAAAAACAAATTTATGAATATAAAAAGAATTACAGAATTAGAAAATTACCATTTTGCAATTGTCATAATAACAACGATTTAGGCAAGAACCATCAATAGATGTGAAAAACAGTGGGTGAAAATTTGAGGAGTAATACCATATATACATAGTGCCAAAGCTTCTGCTACAAGATACTTATTAACTACAAAGGAAAATGAAATTGTAACTTTACTGTGGAGAAAACAGGCAGACACCACCTTAACCAAACAATCAAATTAACATCCAGTAATGGGACAAACTGACATCATGTACCTGATATAATGGACTGAGAAGAACAGAACATGGTTTCTATTGTAAGCATAATATTTATAAAATGTATTGTGTATAAATACTACGCACAAAGACAAATCAAGGAATACTCTACAAAATAATTGTCCTGTACCCTTCAAAAATATCAATGTTTTATGAATCATAAAGAAAAACTATTAACTGTTGCAATGCAAAGGAGACTAAAAAGGCAGGACAATTGAATAAATGTATATGGACACACATGCATGCATACATATACATGTACCACATACAGAGGGAAAAGCATAAAGCAAAAGTGGTAAAATATGAACATTTGGGAAATATGGGTAAATGGTATATGGAAATTCTTGGTACTGTTCTTTCAACATTTCTGTAAGTCTGAAATAATGTCAAAATAAAAAGTTGACAGAAAGTGTGAAAATCTGATCAAAATTTTAAAGTACATGAATATTCATTATAGCTAAACTGACATTATTTAGCCTAAAAATGAAAAAAACTCAATGATTTATTATTAAAATATCAAAATACTGACTTGCCAGTGTAAAAAATAAAACTTGGTTTTAATATGTATGATTCCAAGTGGTTTCACTGTAAGTAATACTAACAAAGAAGCCATAATATGAAAAAATAATAAAACTAAAGGTCAGTCAAGTGTGTGGCAGAACTATATTTACAGCAAATTAAGGGCATTTATCCATTAAATATTTATACACAACCCATGATTCCTAAGTTCTGTGAGGGATACACAGAGTCTTTTCCTAAAAGATACTTGACAAGAAAATTCAAATGGAGCCTTGCCAAACAGTTATCATCATGTTAGGATATAGCTGGAGAAGAGAAAGTGCACACATCACCATTAATGTAGCATGGACAACCAGTCACTGATCTCAAACTCCTAATAATGCACTATAGTATGAAAGAGTATCTAATAAGTTAATGAATACCCTTAATGAAGTGGCTTAAAAGCTACATGATATGCATAGAATATCTCTAGAAAAAAAACAGATAATATTGGTTGTCTCCGGAGGAGAAAACTGAATAACGGGTCAGAAAAAAAAAGTATCATTTCCAACTTAATGGTTTTCACCTTGTGATTTTAAATTTGAATCATATAAGTGTGAAGAGGGAGCACATGAACCTGATTAAGAAAAAAAAAATTAATCTAAGGAGAACTTCCACTCACCAGCATATCTAACCTTTTACCTGAATTTATATTTGGCCTTTTCTCTTAAATTATCATGATGAATAAACTGTCCTTTTTCCTAGGTAAGACCAGTCTTTCCATTTGGGTACTAGATTCATCCTTACTCACTTACTCATGAACACTAATCCAGCAATTCTTTCTTCATTTCTGCTGCCTCATCTATTTGTCCTTCTCTAGGGGAGCACCTTCATCAGCACACAAGCTACAAAGCCTCCCAATCTTCAATTTTAAAAAGTCCTCCCTTAACTACACTTCTTCCAGTTGCTTCCTTATTTCTCTCCTTCCCTTTACTGCAAAAATCTTGAAAAGATTTGTCAATACTAGTCATCTCTAGTTTCTTTCTGCTCATGTTTTCTTAAACTCATCCCTTTAGGGTTTTCCCTCTACTACTCCACTAAAATTGCTCCTGTCAAAGTCACCAATAACATACACTTTGCTGAATCCAAATCTTAGTCTTCATCTTATATTTTAGTAGTAGCCAACATAGTTGACCACTTGCTCTTCCTTGAAAACCATTTCCCCATATATCCCTTCCAGAACAGTACATTCAACTAGTTTTCTTTTATCTTAGTGTTCTTTACAATGTATTCCTTATTTCCCTGACTTCCTAATACTGGGCTCAGTCTTACGACTATTCTCTTCTTCTTTCATGCTATTGGTAATGTCATAAAATCTCATGGCTTTAAATAACAACATTGAGATTTATAGTTCTATTCCAGATCTCTCCCTAGAACTGCAAAACTAGAGATCTAAATGCCAACATGACACCTTCACCTAAGTGTCTAATAAGAATCTCAAAACCAAGCTCATGATCGTCACCTAAAAAATTGCCCTTTCCATATTTTTCCCATTTCAGTTAATAAAAATGCCATCCTTCCAGTTGCCCAAGCCAAAATTTGTGGAATCAGCTTTTTCTTACTTCTCTCACACACCATATCCAATTCAATGGCAAATTGTCTAGGATATACTTTCAGTATACGGTCAATGCTCATCCTTTGTAGATTACGCATTTCTGAATTCACCCACTAGCTAGAATTTATTTGTAATAGAAATCAATGCATCTATTGCTTTCCAGGTCAAATATGGGCATACTATGCGCAGAGGGACAAAAAATATAAGTAGTGGCACAGGTTCTCAGCTGAGGTTAAAAAAGGTTATGCTTTGCCTTTTTGTTTCAGTTTTCATACAATAAATAACTGTCCTTCTGCGGTCTATGTAGTGCCACATTTTACACATTTTTGTGCCTGTTCTTGGTGATTTCACTATTTAAAATGGCCACCAAGAATAGTGCCAAAGTGATGTCTAGTGTTCTACACTCAAGAAGGCTGTGATGTTGATGGGGCTGCTCCCATGGGATTATGGCACAGGTGTACCTGTGGATAGCCATTCTAGGGCAATTAGGGGCAGCTACGTCCCCACTGGTGATAAACCAAATGGATCCAGGCTTACACGAGGGGTGGAGACCCTCCCCCTTTCTACATGGAATGGCAATGTTCCTGGAGATGGACAGTGGTGTCTGCCTGATCTGAATATCTTGAGTACTGGGAAAGGGATCTGAGGGGGTGGCTGATCTTCTCCCTGAAGGCCTGGGTCATAGAGCGAGGGCAGACCCTTTGCCTCCCTGCACAGGGAACTTGGTGCACTTCACCAGGAGTTCCCCCCATGTAACCCCTGTCAGGACTGGTATTTGTGCCCACCATTGGGATATCATGTATACCCACTTGCTTTTGCCACAGCCGGTTCTAACCCATGGACAACACATACTGGCCTGCAGGCTAAACTGCACAACCCAGTGTAAAACCTGCCGACAGAACTATAAACAGCTAGAGAAAAAGATAAGCTTCCTGAGACCTCCACCATCCTAGCCCCATAGGAGTCAGTGTATAAGCTCACACGGGTGATACTTCGCTACTACAACAAACACCTGAGAAAGCCACCACACAAAGGCTACCAATGACCAGGGAACTCATACAGAATCTTTGCCACTGAAAGCACCTAGAACCAAAGCCAGGCAACCACACACAACATACATTACAGTCACATCCTAAACGGGAAAAAAATCCTTTCCAAATGAAAGCATACTCAAAAATAAGAAGAGAGAGTCTATACTGATGAGAAACTATCAGTGAAATGATTCTGGTAATGTGAACAGAGTTTAAAAACATCACGAAAAGATCTCACTGACTCTCCAACAATGGATCCAAACAAAAATGAAACCTTTGAAATGACAGATAAAAATATTAATTATAAATAAGCTCAATGAGATCCAAGAGAGAGTTGAAAACCAACATAAACAAACCAGAAAAACAATTCAGAAGATGAATGAAAAATTTACTAAAGAGACAGATATTTAAAAAAAAAGAACAAACAGAACTACTAGAGGTGAAAGATTGATTAAAGGAATTATAAACTACAGTGGAAATGTTAGGTCTGGAGGAAGTAAACAGGTGGCAAGGAAGTGGCTAAGGGCAAATTGTAGCTAGGAACAAAAACTGTAGCTAGGAATTGTTCCCTGGTAGGAACATACAAAGTAAAAAGTTCCTAGTAACATTTAACTGACCTAGAGCTTATTACCATCTAATTAGTATGGCATGGGTGTAGCTTCGTGAAGGATTCTGGGGAAGACACGTGAGCAGAAAGGGAAACTATTACATAATCAATCTGTTATGTAACCTGTTACATAACCTGTTATATAACACCAACCTATTAATCACCCCCAAAGGTGGGAAATGACAACCAATCCTGCCAGGAGAAAGATGGGACAAACTAATGAGCTTATAAAAACCAGCGTATGCTCAGCCTTCGGGATCTTTCTCCACTCGTGGAGATTGACCTGTTCTACTCTCTCTGGAACATATTTTCACTTTGTGTAGCTTCCTTCTTTATTTTGTAAATGTTTGTCTAAAATTGCTTTGTGTTTGTGATCACTCCATCATCAGCTCGACTCAGTACCAGTACTCATTCTTGACACTGGGAATTGGGGGACCAGGGAACATCCACACAGACAAAATTAACAGAAAGTTTTAAAAACAGACTAGATCAAGCAGACAAAATAATTTCAGCGCTTGAAGATGGGTCTTTCAAATTAACCCAGTCAGACAAAAATAAAGAAAAAACTTTTTTTTAATGAAGGAAGCCTTCAAGACATACGGGATTATGTAAAGGGTCCAAACCTACAAGGCATGGGTATTCCTGAAGGAGAGGAATAAAAAGCAAAAAGTCTGCAAAACTTATTTAAGGGAATAATTGAGAAAATTCCTGGTCTTGCCAGAGATTTAGACATCTAGACACAAGAAGCTCAGTGAACTCCTGCAAGACATACTAGAAAATGGACTTCACCAAAGCATATAGCCATCAGACTATATAAAGTCAAAGTGAAGGAAATAAAACTGTAAAAGCAGCAAGAGAAAAGCATCTAATCACCTGTAAAGGAAATCTCATCAGACCAGCAGCAAACTTCTCAGCACAAACATCACAAGCCAAAAGACTAGAGTACTATTTCCAGTCTTCTTAAAAACAAAACAGAACAAAACAAAAAACTATCAGCCAAGAATTTTTTATCCTGCTAAACTAAACTTCACAAATGAAGGAGAAATAAAGTCTTTCCCAGACAAGCAAATGCTAAGGA
The DNA here is from genome assembly GCF_000956105.1 of Propithecus coquereli. Taxonomy (NCBI): domain Eukaryota; kingdom Metazoa; phylum Chordata; class Mammalia; order Primates; family Indriidae; genus Propithecus; species Propithecus coquereli. The sequence goes on along the minus strand of NW_012148230.1, from coordinate 2,078,591 downwards.
AATTTGTCACCACTGGACTGATCCTACAAGAAATCCTCAAAGAAGTCTTAAACATGAAAACAAAAGGTTGATACTTGCCATCATAAAAACACAGGAAAGTATGAAATTCACAGGTCTTACAAAGCAAGTACACGATTGAGAATATAAAGCAACTAAGTAACAATTAGCATTATGACATAAAAAAAACTCAGAGACTAATATTAAACTTGAACATAAATAAACTAAATGTTCCACTCAAAAGATATAGATTAATGGAATAACTAAAAAAACAAAAATCAAACAATATCATGCTCACAAGAAAACCACCTAATTGATAATTACACTTAAAGACTAAAGGTAAAGGGGTAGAAAAAGATATTCAACACAAATGGGAATCAAAAGTCAACAGGAATAGCTATACTGATACCAGATAAAACATTTTAAATCAACAACCGTACATAACATCATTATAGAACATTTTCAACAAGAAGATATAACAATCCTAAATATATATAAATATATAAAAATATATATATTCCCAATACTGGAGCACCCAGGTTCATGAAACAACTACTACTAGACCTATAAAAAGATACAGAGAGCAATAAATTAATAGGAGGAGACTCCACATCCCACTGACAGCATTAGACAGATAATCAAGGCAGAAAATCAGCAAAGAAACACGGGACTTAACTAAATTGGACTCCAGACAAAAAGGAGCTAATGGACATTTACCCAACAGCTACAGAATATAAATTCTTATCATCAGCACAAGGAACATTATCCAAAACAGACCACACGCTAAGCCACAAAACAAGTCTCAACAATTTTTAAAAAAAGAAATCGTATGAAGTATCCTCTCACACCACACTGGAATGAAAGTACAAAACAACACCAAGAGGAACTCTAAAAACTATATAAGTACATGAAAGAAAATTAAACAACCAGCTCCTGAATGATCTTTTGGTCAATGATAAAAATAAGATGGAAATCAAGAAATTTTCTGAAGTGAGTGAAAATAGAGACACAACAAACCAAAACCTCTGGGACACAGCAAAAGCAATGCTAAGTGGGAAGTTTATAGCATTAAACACCTACATGGAAAAAAAATCACAAATTAACAACCTAATTCACATCTTAAGGAACTAGAAAAACAAGAACAAACCAAGCCCAAAGCTAGCAGAAGAAAAGAAGTAACAATGATCAGAGCAGAAATAAAATTGAGACTAAAAAAAAAAAAATACAAAGAAACAAAAAAACAAAAAGTTGACTCTTTGAGAAGATAAACAAAATCAATAGACCATAAAAGACCTTGTCCAAAAAAAAAAGAAAGAAGGAAAAAAGAAAGAAGGAAGGAAAGAAAGAAAGAAAAAGAAAGAAAGAAAGAAATAATAATGAATGTGTTCTAATTGAAAGTAAGTATGTTTGTGGGATTGAACAAACTTGCTCAAAGCTAAAGGAAAGATTAAAGCTTGAATTGTTCTCATCCTTTTAGAATGTTTATCCACCTTTCGCATCTCAGCCCAAGCCTACTTGAATGTCAGCTGGGCAGGAGGCTGGCTCCGT
>NW_012148230.1:2071370-2076996 GCF_000956105.1 Propithecus coquereli | reverse complement strand
TAAAAAAAAAAAAATACAAAGAAACAAAAAAACAAAAAGTTGACTCTTTGAGAAGATAAACAAAATCAATAGACCACTAGCCACATTAACCAAAAAAAAAAGAAAGAAGATTCAAATAAGCACAACCAGAAACGAAAAAGGAGACATTATAACTCATACCACAGAAATACAAAAGATCGTCAGAGACTCCTAGGAACAACTCTACAAATATGAACTACAATACCTAGAGCAAATGTATAAATTCCTGGAAACATATAAGCTCCCAAGATTAAACAAGGAAGAAATAAAAATCCTGAACAGACCAACACTGGGTAGTGAGATTGAATAGTAATAAAAAATCTGCCAAGAACAAACGCAAAGGACCAAACAGATTCACAACTAAATTCTTCCAGATACACGAAAATGAACTGGTATTAATCCCAGAAACTGTTCTAAAAAATTGAGGAGAAGGGAATTCTCTCTAATCCATTCTGCAAAGCCAATATCACCCTCATACCAAAGCCATAAAAGGACAAAACAAAAAAAGAAAACTGTAGGCCAATATCCCCGGTGAACATAGATGCAAAACTCCTCAAGAAAATACTAGCAAACTGAATCCAACAGCACATCAAAAAGATAACACATCATGATAAAGTGGGTTTTATTCCAGGGATGCAAAAATGGTTGAACATATGCAAATCAATAAATGTGATTCACCACACAAACAGAATAAAAAACAAAAACCATATGTTCATCTCAATAGATACAGAAAAAGCATCTGATAAAATCCAACAACACTTCATGGTAAAATTCCTCAACATACTTGGCATAGAAGGAACGTACCTCAGAAATAATAAAAGCCATATATGACAAACTGTCAGCCAACATGACACTGAACAAGGAAAAGTCGAAAGTATTCTCCCTAAGAATTGGAACAAGACAAAGATGCCTACTTTCACCACTCCTATTCAACATGATACTGGAAGTCCTAGCAACAGCAATTAGAAAGTAGAAAGAAATAAAATGCATCCAAATTGGAAAAAAGGAAGTCAAATTACCTGTTTGCGCGTAGCATGATCTTATACCTAAAATACCCTAAGGACTCTTCCAAAGGACTCCTAGATTTGATAAATGAATTCAGCAAAGTTTCAGAACACAAAATAAATGTACAAAAATCAGTAGCATTTCTCTACACCAAAAACAATCAAGCTGAGAATCAAATCAAAAACTCAATCCCATTTATAATAGCTACAAAAAAAATTAAATACCTAGGAATATATTTAACCAAGTAGGTAAAAGGTCTCTACAAGGAAAACTACACAAAAATGATGAAATTGTGGATGACACAAATGGAAAAACATCCCATGCTCATGTATTCAAGAATCCATATCATTAAAATAACCATACTGCCCAAAGCAATCTACAGAATCAATGCAAATACAGTCAAAATACCAAATTAGAAAAAGCTATCATAAAATTTATATCGAATCAAGAAAGAGCCTGAATAGCCTAAGCAATTGTAAGCAAAAAGAACAAATTTAGAGGTATCATATTACCTGACTGCAAATTACACCACAAGGCTATAGTAACCAAAATAGCATGGTCCTGGTATAAAAATAGACACACAGATCATTGGAACAGAATAGAAAACCCAAAAATAAAGCCACTTACCTGCAACCAACTGATCTTCAAAGTTGACAAAAACATACACTGGGAAAAGGATACCCTTTTCAACAAATGGTGCAGAGAAAATTGGATAGCCATATGTTGAAGAATGAGACTGGACCCACATCTCACACCACATACAAAAATTATTAATAACTCAAGATGGATTAAAGATTTAAATATAAGACTTGAAACTATAAAAATCCTAGATGAAAAAATAGGAAAAAAGTCTATGGACATTGGCCTAGGTGAAGAATTCAGGACTAAGACTTCAAAAGCAAATGCAACAAAAGTGAAAACAGACAAACAGGACTTGATTAAACTAAAAAGCTTCTGCACAGCAAAAGAAATAATCAACAGAGCAAAAAGACAACCTACAGAATGGGAGAAAATATTTATAAACTGTGTATCTAACAATGGATTAATATCCAGAATCTACAAGGAACTCAAACAGCACAAGAAAAATAAAACAAATAACCTCACCCAAAAGTGGGCAAAGGGCATGAACAAACATTTTTCAAAGGAAGACATACAAGCAGCCAACGAACACATTAAAAATGCTCAACATCATTAATAATCAGAGAAATGCAAATTAAAGTCACAATGAGATATCATCTTATACCAGTCGGAATTGCTATTATTAAAAAGTCGAAAAACAACAGATTTTGGCAAGGATGTGGAGTAAAGGGAACATTTATACATTGTTGGTGGGAATGTAAATTAGTACAACCTCTATGGAAAACGGTATGGAGATTTCTCAAAGAGCTAAAAATAGATCTACCATTCGATCCAGCAATCCGCAACTAGGCATCTACTCAAAGGAAAAGAAATCATTATATTAAAAAAGACATCTGCACTCATATGTTTATCTCAGCACATCCATATACACACACACACACACACACACACACACACACACACGCACACACGCACTATGGAAAACTATTCAGCCAAAAAAGAAAAAGAATGAAATATCTCTTGCAGCAACACAGATAGAACTGGAGGCCATCATCCTAAGTGAAATAACTCAGAATCAGAAAGTCAAACACTGCATGTTCTCAAAAGTGGGAGTTAAACAATGGCTACGAATGCACGTACAGGATGGAATAACAGACATTGGAGATCAAAACGGGGGAGCGGAGGCAGAGGGTAAGAGATTAAAAATTACTTATTGGGTTCAATATGCCCTATTCATATGATACACAGGTGCACTAAAAGCCTAGCCTTCACCACTAGGCTATATAACTATATAACAAATCTGCACTTGTACCCCCTAAATCTATAAAGAATAATTTTAAAAAGAAGGCTGTTTTGTGCCTATAGCACCACTGGTTTTGAATTCAGTGTTAATCAACAGCATATGTTAAATAAGATGTCTTTAAATGGAAACATACATAAGACAAAGTTATATATTGATGAGTTGCTAAAAATGTTGTGACCTTGCTTGCAGAAACCAAACCCTTTAAGTCCCCTAGGAGCAATGATTCAGTACTCTCTAATGCAGTGTTCCCAGTGACCTTGTGGAACTATCATGATTAACAAGAATCAATTGTATTTAACCACTTCCCACCACTTCTCCTGCTACCACCCAGGTCAATGTCAGCATTACCCTTTGACTGGATTACTGCAATAACCGGAAGTAATTGGTCTCCTTACTTCTGTCTTTCCCCCACTCCTTAGACTATTCTCAACAAGGCAATAAGACTTATCCTGTTAAAATGTAAGTTAGTTCATGTCATTCCTCTGCTCAGAAGGTGCTAATGGTTTCTTATCTTAGAGTAAAAGCTGAAGTGTTTTAAAAGAAATACCAGGATCCTACATAATCTGTACTCCTCTACCACCCACCATCATTCTCCCTCACTCACCTCAGATCTCCACACCTCTCACTTATCAACTCAGTTCCAGCCATATAGGCATCTGTGCTGCTCTCTAAATATGCCAGACGTGATACAATCTCAGTGACTTTGCCTGGGGATTCCATCTACCTGGATAATCACCTGGTTTACTCCCCTCACTTCCTACACTCTTTATTTAAATGTTTCTTTCTCTATAAGGTCCTACCTGATCATCCTCCCAACACCCTATCAAACTAGCATGTTTCACTTTTCTCCGTTGTATTTATCACTATTTTATACACTATATATTTCACTTACTTATTTTATTAATTAGCTATCTTCTGCACTAAAATGTAAGCCTAATGGAAGCAGGGATTGTCATGTTTTGTTATCTACAATATCCCAAATTCAAAGAACAGTTCCAACTCATAGTAAGAACTCAATAAATAGTTCTTAAATACATGGATTGATATAGTTCTTATATTAAGAAAAAAATATTTAGACAAATAATTTTTAAAAAAATTAAGTTTTAGACAGATTACAATTTTACCTTCTGCCATTTAGATCATGCTGTTTATATTACCAATATTACCTTCTGATGTTTATGTATCTTTTTAGTAATGAAGTCTAAAACTAAGATTGCTAAAGAGCTTACTTATAAAATAGAGAAGAAAATCAGCAAAAGGATATAACTTCTCTTAATCTCTTTGTATATAGAACTTAGTTTTTTTTTATTTAACAAAACTAACCAAAGCTGGGACAAATCAAATTATTGTGCTTTTACTTCATTTTTAGGAAGTTATATGAAGAATATAAATGAATCATGTAGCATATTTCCTTCCACATAATATTTTAGCATCTAATGAGAATATTATAACTGTCACTCCAATTTCTGCACAGCTTTAATCCAATGCAAATTGGATTAATAACTACGAGTTCCATTACTCTTAATGACTTTGGAAAGTTCCTACCATATTAAGCTCCATGCAGTGAAAAGCATTCATGCTGTAAGTTAGCTGCTGATATATGATGTGTTAATGAGTATATTTAAAAAAGGCAAAAATGTCTCACTTTGAGGTCACTTCAATAGAAATGATGATCAACAACCATAGCTTCAACTCTACTTTAGTCTTTAGCAACTATTGTATCCAAAATGCATTTCTTCCATATGTTTAACTGACAGATAAATTCTAATTCCAGAATATTTTTTAGAGGACTTCCATACATCACCCATACACGATTCTGATATTTAACTATCTTCAAGATATACAGATTATTGAATAAGAAGGCCAGATGTCATTTGTGGTAAACTCAAAGAGAGGAAATCAATGAAAAGAGCTTTTAAAAAGTCTTATTCATTTTTTAAAATTTGGATTTATTTAAACATAAATTTAACCATCTGTCTTAAGGCTGGACTCATTTCAAACTGGTTTTCATTATTAAAGCACTCTAAAAAGACAACTCAAAAAATCTAATCAATTTTAATTGGCTATAAAATATCACAGAACTACTCATAATGCATGAAAAGGCAATTTAAGAAAATCTACTTCCCAATTACATAAAAATTTACTTTTGAAAGAGACTGGAAGCTACTTCCTACAGTTCTAGCAGTAGGTACCCTCTTACTTTGTCTGCTTAGGGTAAGTGAGGGCTTATAAATTATCAGGGGGTTTACCAATCTCTTAGCACTTTTTTGTTTCTCATAGAGAAAGAATAATTAGGAAGACAGTTTGTTTTCCCACTCTTGTTATAAAAGAGGGTAAAGAAAGCTCCTTTCAAGCTTCCCCAGACTGATTGTCATGGGCATGTGTAATGTGAAGATGTTCATCTTGTTTTGTTTCTTTCTCCTGAATATGATGTGTGATAAAGCAGAAGCATTCAGACTACTATTCTTAAGCAGAATGCCCCACAAATACTATCGTGGGTATTTTAAGGCTTAGTAAATACAAAATACTAACATAATTCTAGCTATACAGCATCAATTAGATAGGCTATATAAAAATATATACCTAAGGCCGGGCGCAGTGGCTCACGCTTGTAATCCTAACACTCTGGGAGGCCGAGGCGGGCGGATTGTTTGAGCTCAGGAGTTCAAGACCAGCCTGAGCAAGAGCGAGACCCCGTCTCTACTAAAAATAGAAAGAAAT
>NW_012148230.1:2050950-2070959 GCF_000956105.1 Propithecus coquereli | reverse complement strand
CATGTATCACATTTATTCTTAAAAAATTTTTTCACTTTGAAAAAAAGTGCTACATGGTATATGCTTAAGGACCTGTGTGTATATATATAGGTAAAGATGATATATATTATATACAACAAGAACAAGTGAGAGAAATAGTGAGCCCAAAATACCCCAAATTAATAAACTAATATAAGTGTCAAAACCAATGAGGAAGGACGATGAAGTCCACAAAGACTGTAAAACTTAGGTTAATGTGTTTTGGCTTTTCATTATCACTAACCAAACTAAAAGTTTGATTTAATTCATGTCTTTCACAGGAAGAAACTAAACTAACAAGGCCATGGACACTGAAATCAGAAAGACTTGGTTTCAACTATTTCTTCATTCTCCCCATTATGTACTTAAAAACTGTGTGTCTATAATAAATTTCCAGAGAAACTATCTAGCATTATAAGTGGTCATTATTAATTTTTTGAAGACTGATATATAACAATGTAATAAAATCAGTATTAGTTTCACATGATCTGCCCTAAATAAAGAGAGAATAACTGTAATGAGCAGAGTACACAAATATTCTTTGCAGCATTTCATAGGAAATCCCTAGACAAGAAAATAAGATTAAAAAGTAAACCATGAAATAGCTCATGCCTGTAATCCCAGTGATTTGAGACACTGAGGTGAGAGGATTACTTGAGCTTAGGAGTCCAAGACCAGTCTGGACAACAAAGTGAGACCCCATCTCTAAAAAGAATTTTAAAAATTAGCCAGTTGTGGTGGCACATGCTTATAGTCCTTGCTACTCAGGAGGGCAATACAGGAGGATTGCTTGAGCCCAGGAGGTTGAGACTGTAGTAAGCTATGATTGTTCTGCTACATACCAGCCTGGCCAATACACAGACCGTGTTTCCTTACTTTTTTTTTTGGAGAAAGGGTCTCGCTCTGTCACCTGGGCTAGAGTGCAGTGGCGGGATCATAGCTCACTGCAACTGCAAACTTCTGGGCTCAAGCAATCCTCCTGCTTCGGCCTCCTGAGTAGCCAGAACTACAGGCATGTACCAGCATGTCCAACTAATTTTGCCATTTTTTGTAGACAGGGTCCTGCTCGTGCTCAGACTAGTCTCGAACTCCTGGCCTCAGGCAATCTTCCCGCCTCAGCACCTCAAGGTGCTAGGGATAACAAGCGTAAGCCACCATGCCCAGCCACTTTTTACTGTTAAAAGGAAACTTTTTAAAAAAGTTTAACATTTTCTAACAGTAAAACAAATTGTATACCAACTAAAAAAATAGATAAAATATTTTCCTTCAAGTTTTATATAAAAATTTTTACTCATTTCACATGAGATCAAAAGACAAACCACAAAGACAAAATAATTGAAACTACTTGTGTACATTGGTAAACCTAAACTTAGAGAATCTCTTGGAAAATCATGCACTATAAAAGGATTATCTAAGTATACAAAAACTTGAATTATTGCTTACACAAAATCAGAGACACTTTAATAGGAATTCTCAGAGTAATATACAAAACAAAACAAATACATGGAAAAGTATTCCTACAGATACATACAGAAAAAGTAGAGAATCATCATGAATTTTAAGGGAAAAAACTATCTCATAAAAGGCACTAATCACATAATTTTGAAATTTCAATGAATTCATAAACAAAAATTTATCATTGTTTTCTTTATTGTGAATTAAGGCAATGTTCTCCATTTTCTCCTTTAACTAGAAGTCTTATAACTTTAAAAATGTTAAGGAAACCCAGTCTACACAAATTCAAAATTCACATCTGGCATCCCATCAAAAGTTATCAGGCATTCAAAGAACCAGGAAAATCTACCCAAAATGAGTGGACAAATGAATCAATTGAAGGTGACTGACACAGATATTAGAATTAGCTGACAAAGATATTAAAAGTTATTATAATGGTATTCCATATGTTCAAAAAATTAAGTAGATATATGGAAGATAAGACCAAATCCTACTTAAGAACACAAACTCTACACTGCATGAGACAAAAAAATACACTGGATGAGATCAAAGGTAGGCAGATTAGACACTGCAGAAGAAAATATTAGTAAACTTGGAGACATAGCCATAGAAACCAACTGAAATGAAACAAAAAAGACAAGGAAAAAAAAGAACAGAGAACCAGCAGGCTGTAAAACAACTATAAACAGACCAATATATATGCAACTGGAGTCTCTGAAGGAAAGCACAAAGAGGTGAGACATAAAATATATGTGAAGAAATAATGGCTGAAAGTTTTCCAAATATGATGAAAACCATAAACTCTCAGATACAAGAAGCTCAAAAAACACAAATATAAGAAAGAAAATTTAAAAAAAAAAACTACAGCAAGAAAACCATGTTCAAATTGCTTAATAATAATGATAAAAAGAAAACTCTGAAAGCTCCCAAAGAAAAATAAACATTAGGAACAATAAAAGTAAGTACTATAGCAGATTTCTCCTGCACAAGGTACTGGAGAAACATCTTTCAAAACATGAAAGAGACAAAAAGTCTGTCAAAACAGAATTCTATACCACCAAAAATATATTTTACAAAGGAAGGTCAAATAGACTTTTACAGACATACAAAAGTTGAAATAATTCATTACATGCAGACCTACATCACAAGAAATGTTAAAAGTAAGCCACTTAGGCCGAGCGCGGTGGCTCACGCCTGTAATCCTAGCACTCTGGGAGGCCAAGGCAGGTGGATCGCTCAAGGTCAGGAGTTCGAGACCAGCCTAAGCAAGAGCGAGACCCCATCTCTACAATAGAAAGAATAGAAAGAAATGAATAGAAAAAATAGAAAGAAATGATCTGGACAACTAAAAATATATATGTAAAAAATTAGCCAGGCATGATGGCACATGCCTGTAGTCCCAGCTACTTGGGAGGCTGAGGCAGAAGGATCACTTGAGCCCAGGAGTCTGAGGTTGCTGTGAGCCAGGCTGACGCCACGGCACTCTAGCCCGGGCAACAGAGCAAGACTCTGTCTCAACAAAAAAAAAAGTTGGGAAAAATAAAAATAAAATGATGGGCTGTTTGGCGGGAGCAGAAGGAGATGCTTTTTCTATCTGTGTAAATTACAGCTAGTCCTGATAAGGAAGTGGATTAACTACTTTTAGAACCTGGCATGGGGGATGGAGTAGGAGGATTTCCCTCAGTGGCTACTTTCTGCTTCCTGAGTTACTTATTCTTTTTCCCATCTGGTGTTTATAGGTACTTTCCATTCCCTTCTCCTTGCTCAGAGCAGTCTTCCTGAATTAGCCTTAAGGCACCTGACTAGCCTAACTTCCTCAATTCTTCTCTTTCTACCTGGGTTAACTTGATTCCTTTTAACTTCACATTGACTCAAGATTCTTTTCATTTTTGGCTCACGCCAAACCATTTTCTTCACCCAATTTGTGGGAGCCACATTCCTTTACCCATGGTTCTCAAGAATTTGTTCTTGGTCACATCTTCTTACTCATTCTGAAGGTACATTTAGAGGCATTTGCATTTTTAGTAAACCTAGTAAAGGCGATTTTCTGTCTACAAGAGAAGAGGCACTGACATGGGCCATAAACAATTGTGCATGTATATGTGTTTGGTAGTGAGGTGATAGCAATTGGGGGAATCCCTTTACCACCTTGTGTACTTCTTTGTATTAAAGGATGTTTGTATCTAAAGTAAATGTTTAGGCCGGGCGCGGTGGCTCACGCCTGTAATCCTAGCTCTCTGGGAGGCCGAGGCGGGAGGATTGTTTGAGCTCAGGAGTTCGAAACCAGCCTGAACAAGAGTGAGACCCCGTCTCTACTAAAAATTAGAAAGATTAGCCGGGCATGGTGGCGCATGTCTGTAGTCCCAGCTACTCGGGAGGCTGAGGCAGGAGGATCCCTTGAGCCCAGGAATTTGAGGTTGCTGTGAGCTAGGACGCCATGGCACTCTAGCCCGGGCAACACAGTGAGACTCTGTCTCAAAAAATAAAAAAATAAAAAAAATAAAGTAAATGTTTGTTGATGAAATGAAGGAAAAAAAGAACCATCACTAAATTATTAACTTCGATTCAATATGCTAAACTCATTTTGGTTGTTCTCAGCATAAATTATAAGTAATGATCAACAGACTAAAATCCAAATTAGTCCAAGTTTATTTAAAACTATAAATATTTGCTCCTTCAACATAGCATACAGCAAAGCAATTGTAATGTTTAAAGTCTATTACAAAAAAATTAATTAAAATGACGCTGCATTCATACTGCAAAGGAGTGTTATATTTTACATAACAATGAATGTAAACTAGCATTCCTTTGGATATAAATTTTAACATTCAAATTTTAAAATATTTAGTATAATTCACATGGCAGGGGTCAGAAGTTTGGAATTTCAACATTAACTCAGCCTTCCTGCTGGTCTACTACCACTGCTCAGCCCCTAGTTGTAAAAACTGAGCCTGTGAGTCCAAACCCATTTCTTGATCAAATCCAGAATTTATTCTTTATTATAGGAATTATTTCCAGGCCTTGTCTCCTGAAGGCCTTGTCTTCCCCAGGTAGATGTTCTATGTCAAAAGGGGTTTTTAAATAGCTTTCCCAAGACCTCGTAACATTTAAAGTAATGACTCTGGATGCCAGACCCGTATCTGTAATCTACCCTTAGCCCCCAGCAGTCTAGGGCTTATTCCAGAAATGCTCAAGTCTGGCCCATGGGGCTGAACTAAGATTCTGACATAAAGTCTACAAATGTTGGAATAATTTGCCATCACAACTCATATTCCTTACAAAGAGTAAATAACTTCATGAAAAGAACTTTTATCTCCATAAGAATAGAAATAGTTCGAAAACAGAAACAAAGTTTTCAAAAATAAAATTTTATACTCTTTTCGTTTAAATTAGTATAAACATAGTTTTGATTAAAAAAGAAAAATTTGCATGTCTCGTGTGAAACAGTTTATTAGCACTTACTTAAAACACAACTGGTCTGTAAGATTTAATGGGAGAAATCCAATTCTTGAAAAAAAAATACTATCTTGAAAAGATACTGCACTATCACTAATACCTTCAGAAACACAAATGTACACAAGGTCACACATACTTTAACAAAGGAGATTCAGTCAAATAATTCACTTCTCAAAACCAATTAAAAGCATGGTCTTCAGATTCTCTCGGTGCTTTCCTACTATTAATGCAACACTAAATACTGTTTCATCTGGATCAAAAATATAAAGAACAATGATTACCTATGAACAATCTTTTATAATGTAAACATTAGTAAAAATAACTACTTAAAACTTTATTCTGACATGAGAATTGGATTTTATTTTTAAAACAAAAATAAAATCTATCATTAAAAATAGGTATCAATGACTTGAGAGTAATTATATATTTCTTTTTCTTACTCATCATTCTCCAAAGGTACAGACCCAATGTAAAATACATAGCATAGTTGGATTATAATAAAATTAAGTCATCACTTGCTTTGGGTGAAGTCAGACATGGATATTTACAATATGATTTAATTAACCTAACAATGCTAGGAAGGCATAAAGTAACTAACTTTACAAAATTAACTATTTAACAGATTAAGAAGTAATGCTTAATATATGAAACTACTTTTAAACTGCTTTTGATGGTTTAGCAAGGGATCCCTTATATAAAAAACTAAATTTTGAAACAGGGTGAAACTTGGAATTCTCAAGTTAGAGTGTAGACTAGACAGACTGTAAGCTCCTGGAATTCGCGGGAAATATTATTTTGAGTCTCAAAAACTTAGAAAGCTCAGTAAGTGTTTCTTGGTTATCTAAAGTGCTCTTAAAATAAAGAAATAATAATTAAGTATAGAAGTTTCAAAATCTATGAAATAATCATACAATGTTAGAACTTAAATCTAAGACTATATGACTCCGAAGTCTATGATCTTTCCACTATGCCATTTTTTTCTTCATTAAAATAACTCAGATAATTTAATAACAAAAATATTTCAAAATATAGATCTACATTAATGAACAAACCATAATCTCAAAATACTGGCTGAGGTACATGAAAAATAAGTAAAATAAGTAAAAATGAGAAAACTGTGTACATGAATTCATCTTACCTAAAAAAGCAATAGAAACATTACAAGAAGCAGAAACATAAAGTAAAGGGGGGGACAGGGTGACAGAGAGACATAAAGCAGGATGTTGGGGGGAAAATGGGAAGAAAGAAGGTGGGGAGGGACAAGGAGAATAGGGAGAGAAAGGAAGCTAGGAGGAGAAAGAGAAGGAGGGGAAAAGGAGGGAGGAAGGAAGGGAGAAAAAGAAGAACTGCATATAAATCAGTGTCACTTTTAGTCTACTGGAAATAACAATGATATTTTCATTGTGTAAGACACAAATGGAGGAGCTGTTTACTCATTTACTATGACAAATTAACAAATAATAAAGAATAATTGAGAATATATAACAAAAGACAAAGAGAAAAAATATTAATGAAAGAGAAAAGTAAATTTAAGAACCAAAGGAAAATAGAATTTCTAATAAAGTTTTTATTTAGCTAGGAAGAAAATTAACAAAACAAAAAGAAAAATTTTTAAATATAAATACGAAGACTGTTTAGTCACATTTAAACATAAGGAAAATATTGCCCAATTATAGCAACAGCCAAAGAAGCTTCTGTTCATAAACTATACTTAATCTCCACTGAAATCTAACATTTAACAATTTTTGGTACAAAATTACAGAAGTACTTAATAAGAAACTATAACCATAAATCTCTTTTTAAAACATAAATAATATGCTCTTCTTTCCATTTACTTCTCAGACTTCTTATGAAAATTTTAGGACAATACAGATACATAAAATTAAGCTATGAAGATAACATAATGCTATAAAATGATGTGGTTTTAATGACTTTTAAATACTATATAGTCAAAGTTCATATAGGGTGAAAAAAGAAAAATTAAATACTATAGGTAAAAAGATTTTAAAAAAGCTTCTAAACAAATACAATCTGACTTTTCCTATTTAAGTACTTTGTAATTAAATAAGAAAATACGATGCTAGAGAGAAAATTTTGAACATTCCTTACATTCTATTACAAATGCTACATAATTCCATTTAGTATGAACTACTCGAAAATATGTTGAAAATTTAAAACAACAAAAAATTAGTAAAACTTTCTATACAGTCTGACAGTTTAGTCTACTTTGGTTTATTTTAAGGTTTTTCATATGTGAATTGCTCTAAATGGAATCATTCCACTGCTTAGAAAGATAACTTTTAAATGATAAGAATAAAAATCACTTAAGTAAACAATTTTCATAATTTTACGATACCTTTTGCTAAAGCTTCTTTATATTTCTCTTTGGCAGAATTCATTTCTTTTATTAGTTGTCTATAGCTGGATTTTAATTTCTCCAATTCTGTCTTTGTAACCTGTCAAAGAAAAAAGATGCTGAAAATGTATTAAATGTTTAAATTTACATTGGGTTTTTTTAATCCAGATGGCTGACTAGAGGAATTTCAAGTACACTTCATCCACTTAGAAGAACCAAAACAGTGTATAGACAATCACACCTTGAATACATTATCCAAAAGGGAACATGGGAGTCCCACAGGAAAGCAACAAGAGGCACCAAAATCTACAAAGGAGAGGGAAAACAGGTAGCCTACGTGGCTAGGACTGGCCAGGAGTAAATCCCCAATACAGGAGTGAGTGAGTGAATGAGGGTCCCTCTACAGTCCTCTTTCCCACTGAGGAATCATACAATCCAGCCCACAGGAGAATACCTTAGGACCAAAAGAGAGATTGTGAGAAAGAACTGCTCTAGGGACGTAACATGCCCTGGTTTTCACACCCTTTCTGAAACCTAATTGGCCACATCAAGACATCATTCTTGATCCCAGCTCTTAACAGACTGTGTGCAGTCCTGAGAACCAACAGCGCCACTCTTAGGCATTAGGGGCACTCAGGCTGCTGCTTATAGGACTGGGCCATGAGCAGGGCATGGACTCCCACAACCAGGACTAGAAGCATATGTATGGCATGGGCTGCAGCCACCAGCACTGGAAGCAAGCACCACCTGTGGGGCTTAAGAAGGATGAGAGATGCTATGGAGGCTTGGACTTGAGCTGGGCGGGGGCTCCTATGGTCCAAGGCTGAGTTTCAGGCTAGGCACAAATGGCCAGGTCTGATGCAACAGCAGCTGGGTCAGCTGCAACAGGCAGGACAGGGCCTTGGTGGGACTGGGGCATGAAAGGAATAAAAGTCTCTCAGCCAGCCAAGGCTGTGGCCACTGGGACCAGGCCCACCCTCCCTATGGCAGGACCTCAGCACAGTGGTAGTAACCCTTCACCTAAGCATTCCAGCATGGTACTGAGGATTGCCCTGTCCTTGCCCGTCACAGCTGGTGCATGCATTCACCATTGAGGGACCTGAGCTCAAGCCTGAACCAATCCAGTTCTACCATGCTTCACTCACCACCCCCCCAAACCATGGCAGAGTGCGGGATCTGGGGTCCTGGGTTCCACAACCCAATCCACCATCTGGGATACTCAGGCAGTATCCCTGGGGGACTAAGGTTGAACATAAACACCCTGCCACTACCACCTCAGTTGGCTCCTACTCACCTACTGGACTGGAGGCCAGAATGCAGAGCCCATTGTAACCACTGCCAACACAAGCGCGCAGCACTTAGAACTCAGCAGAACATCTCACCACCACTATTTGCACCATCATGCAAGCCATGTCAACTACCCAAGAGCTAGAGAGCCAGCTCACCTTTCCAGTACACTGCTGCTACAACTGGCATCCAAAAAAGCCACACAGAGGTTGGAGAATCAGCCTGCCAGCATATGCTGCTCCATTGCACAAGAATAGACATATGGCCCCTACTGCTAAAACTGAAACCTAAAGATAAGCCAACACGACATTCTAGTCACCTGCACAAATTGATCACAGCCTCCACTAATTAATACACCCTAACACACATAGGAAACCACGGATACCATTAATGCTGTTTATAGCCAAAAAAAATCATACAGAGATTTCACTACTGTACACACTCAGAAGCAAAGCCAAAGGATCCTACCCAACCAACATTATAGTCACAACTTCAGGACAAAGTATGCATGCCCCCTGCCAACAAAAGTAAAACTAAAAATAAAAAACAGCTAATATTACATCAGATATGCAGAAATCAATGTAAAGATATAGGAATCATGAAAAAACAAGGTAATATAATATCCCCAAAGGAAAATAATAATTCTCCAGCAATAGATCTTAACCAAAAAACCAAGAGATCTTAACCTTGAAATCCCAGATAAAGAATTCAAAATACTGATTTTAAAGAAGCTCAAAGAGATGCAAGAGAAAGATGAAAAACAATATAAAAAACTCAGAAAAATCAATTCAGGATATGAATGAGAAATTTACCAAAGGTCTTAAAAAAAAAACAAAAACAAATTATAGAATTGAAAAATTCATTGAAGGAAATACAAAATACATTCAAAAGCTTCAACAATATACTAGAACAAGCAGAAGAAAGAATTTCAGAACTTGAAGACAAATCTTTTGAGGTAACACAGTCACCCCAAAATAAGGAAAAAATAATAAAAATGAATGAACAAAGCCTTTCAGATGTTTAGGACTACATAAAGCAACCAAATTTATAAATTATTGGTATTCCCAAGGGTGAGGAGAGAAAATCTTATTTTATGAAACACGCAGAGGATAGATGAAAACTTTCCACATCTAGCAAGAGGCTAGATATCCAGATACAGGAGGCTTAGTGATCCCCAGGCAAATATAATGCAAAAGGGACATCACTATGCCACAATATAATGAGACTGTCTGAAGTCAATGTGAAAAAGTGAATTCTACAATCAGCAAGAAAAAAGTGTCTAATTACCTAAAAAGAAAATCTCATAAGACTCACACCAATCTTCTCAGCAGAAACCTTACAGGACAGAAGAGAATGTGATGACAAATTCAAAGTGCTTAAAGAAAAACAACTGCTACCCATGAATTCTATTTTCAGCAAGATTAACCTTTATAAATGAAGAAGAAGTACTCTTTCACAGACCAGAAAATCCTGAGGGAATTCAACAATTGGCCCTACAAGAAATGATCAAGGGAGTCCTAAACTTGGAAGCAAAGGTAAGACATTCACCAACACGAAAACACGTGAAAGTATGAAACTCATTGGTAAAGCAATCACTCAAAGGAGGAAGAGAAAAGAATCAAATAGTTCCACTACAGAATTTCCTCAAAACATAGTGACAGAGAAAAAGAAAGAAACAAAGAATTTATAAAACTACACAACAATTAACAATGGAACGGGAACAAAACTTCATATATCAATATTAACCTTGAACATAAATAGATTAAATGCTCCGCTTAAAAGATATACATTGGCAGAATGGATTAAAAGTCATGATCCAATTATATACTGCTGACAAGAAACTCACCTTACCAGTAAAGACACATGAAGATTGAGAGTAAAGGGATAGAAAAAGATATTCCATGCAAACAGACACAAAAAGCAAGCAGGAATAGCTATACTGATGTCAGATAAAACAGACTTGAAGTCCAAAACAGTAAAACAAGACAAAGAAGGTCATTATATAATGATTAAGGAATCAATTCAGCAAGAGTATATAATAATTCTAGATATATATGTACCCAACATTGGAGCACACAGATTCATAAAACAAATTGTACTACACCTAAAGTGAGAGATAGATAGTGATACGATAATAGTGGGGGACTTCAACATCCCACTCACAGCATCAGACAAATCATCTAGACAGAAAATCAACAAAGAAACAGTGGATTTAAACTGGACTTCAGACGAAATGGACCCAACAACTGGAGAATACACATTTTTTTCATCAGCACATAGAACATTCCCCTAGAATAACCATATAATAGGTCACAAAACAAGTCTCAACAAATTATACTAAATGAAAATTGTATCAGGTATCTTCTCAGACCACAGTGGACTAAAACTAGAAATCAATACCAAGAGTAATTTTGGAAACTATACAATGAAGAAATTAAGATAGAAATTTTAAAATTTTTTGAAACAAATGAAAATGTAAACATAACACACCAAAACCTGTGACATACAGCAAAAGCAGTGCTAAGAGGCAAGTTTATAGCATTAAATTCCTACATCAAAAAAGTAAAAAGATTACAAATTTACCATTTAATAATGCATCTGAAGGAGCCAGAAAAGCAAGAATAAACCGAACCTAAAATTAGCAGTAGAAAAGAAATAACAAAGATCAGAGTAAAACTAAATGAAATAGAGATAAAAAAAAAAAACAAAAACAAAGGATCAACACAACGAAAAGTTGCTTCTTTGAAAAGATAAACAAAATTCATAAACCATTAGCTAGACTGAACAAAAAAATAAGAGACAAAACCCAAATAAACATAATCAGAAATGAAACAGGAGACATTACAAGTGACACCACAGAAATACAAAAGATCATCAGAGACTATTGTGAACTATATGTTCACGAACTAGAAAACTTAGAGGAAATGAATAAATTCCTGGAAACATATAATTTCTCAAGATTGAACCAGGAAATATTAAAAAACCTGAACAGACCAATAATAGGTAGTGAGACTGGATCAGTAATAATAAAATCTGTCAACGAAGAAAAGCCCAGAACCAGAGTTATAGCAAAATTCTACCAGATGTACAAAGAAGAATTGGTACCAATCCTATATAAACTGTACCCAAAAAATCAAGGAGGAGGGAATTGTCCCTAACTCATTCTATGAGACCAGTATCACCCTGATACCAAAACCAAACAAAGACAGAAAAAGAAGCTACAGACCAATATCCCTAATGAACATAGCAAAAATCTTCAATAAAATAGTAGCAAATCAAATCCAACAGCATATCAAAAAGATAATAACACCATGCTCAAGTGGGTTTTATACCAGGGATGCAAGGATGGTTCACAGTAACCAAAACTAGTGGGTGGAATTATAGGAAAAAAAGACAGTGACTATGTGGATGATGGATAGGTGAGAGTTCATTTTACTATTCTTTTTCCTTTTGTATGTTTACTAATTTCCATAATAAAAACAGTTTTGAAAAGTTATTCAGAAGAGAGAGACTCTAAATACAAAGAAAACTTAGGTACCTTAACTAAGTTATTATTTTGCCTATAGTTTCTTTTTTATTTATGAATAGTATTATGTAATACAAATTCATTTTTTAAAAAAGGTAAGAGCTATTTCAGTAAATAAAAGATACAAATTCTAAGTAATAACAAAGCTTGTTTCACAGTTTAATTGGCAGCATTTTTTTCTTCCTTAGGAGTAAATAAACTAACAATATATCTTATAATCAATGTTTTATGTTCAATAAAATATTATTTATTAGAGACCCTAAATCTATTTCTTTTAAGGAAATGATGAATAAACTATTTTAAGTCAAACAGGATAAAATATTTCGGTGAATTTAAAAAAGCAATTAAAGAAAGAATTTCATTATGGAAAGACTAACCTTGATCATCTCTGCCTCTATCTGCTGATGAACACCTATATAACTTTTCTTCACCTGCTGCTTGTCCTTGATCATCATGGTGAGCCTATGTAAGGGTCCAGAGTTTAGGTCCTCTGCATGTGTCTTCATTATCCTACTAAGTTGCTCCGTCTGCTGAATCATGAGTAGCCAGGACTTAAAAAAAAAAAAAGAAAGAAAGAAAGAAAATTAGCATTTGTATGAGAGATTAGAAGTTTCCATTTAGCTGTGCTTTAAGTGTTTGAAAACTTTAAATATTTAGTTTTATGTAAATTATTACATTACTATAAAAATAGCAGGTTTTTGGCAATTATGCAACGAGCTATGAAAGGTTTGTATTTAACATTTTCAACTTCAACTACAAATGCTTCCAATTTCAATTATTAGAGACTCTTATTAGAGACTGCAGAATTTTAGGAAAAATATTAAGGGACTCTTTGAGAGTCCACACTTGCAGTCTTCATTTTATTACTTCTTAATTGTTTTCCAACGCATTGAAATATTGTTCTGCCCACACCATTCTGATGTCCTAGTAGAGTCACCAATTCTTAAACTTTAAATGCAATAGACATTTTGCCACCTTTATATTAAGTCATCTCTCCATGACATCACATCCCGCTGACTCACTTCTTACTGAAACTGTCTTCTTTTGGGGCTCGCATGGCTTCCTATCTTATCTTACAATATTCCTGGCTTGTTTCTAAAATTTCCTTCTTCAATCTGTGGGAGCTGTTCTTCTTTTGTTGTTTGTGTCTTAAATACTGGTATTCTCCAGACTTCTATCTATAGCTCTCTTCTTTTCTTAGTAAGTACCATTAGCTCGTAACAGTGTTTCCAGCACAATACACCTAAGAGGTACAACATATTTCCTCAATAGCAGAGATACATAATAGTGGGGTCCAGACAAGTGGGTATACGGACACTGCTGGAAAAACTAACTATTTGTTATTGGTTAGACTTCCTAACGTATATATACTGAGAAAAGTAACAAAAGAAAGTTCTTCACTGTAGGTCTTCAAAATTCAATTCAGAAACAATTAACGGAGATCTATCATAGTTAGGGAGGGTCTATGTTAAAGATACAAAAAAAAAAAGAACATGGTATGGTATCAGATATTAACAAAAATAATAATTTTCTACTTTATTACTTTTGATCTGTGAATGAACAGAATTATTCTTTTCCTGTTAATATTCCAATATAATCCTAAATCAAAAACATCTAAATCAAAATTATAGCTTAAAGCAAGCAAATTCTTAGTCACAGTCCATATTTACCAGGGTCTAACTTGGTAATCTTGTTTTTGATACACTGCAAAAAAAAATTGTTTTTCAAAAATAATAACCTTTGAGGGTATTTGTTTAGGGAGGGGAGTTGTTGTGAAATGCTATCATGAAAACAGAACATGATATACAGCCTATGAACAGATAGCATTTACTTTTAAATACGAAAATATAACCACTAATATGCTCTTAACATCACAAAGCAATTTAAAACTGATGTAGTCCTTCCTTTAAAATCTAAAATTTAACAAAGATGCAAACAGAAAACTATACTACATCAATTAAAAACATAAACTAAATGGCAATAATAACTTATGTAGCTTTGCCATTTTCATCTAATATTTTCATTCCAAAAAAATGCAATGTTGGAAAAACATTCCTTAGCATGTGTAAGAATGTTAAAGCTATAAAAAAAAAAAAGTGAGATGAGTCAGTGTTCTTTTCTATCCTCAAAAAATAAATATTCTCTACGTGCTTTGTAGCAATAAATTTCTGTGATGATATGTGGGAGTCCTTACAGCTTAGGGGAGAAGACTTCTTGGAAGCCAACATTAAACACCACAGTTAAGTTACATTGCCCCCCTTCTCCCAAAAGGGCACATGCTAGCCTATCTAATAGCTCTGTTCACTGTAGTCACTGCAGGAAGTTCAATGTCCCAAAGAATATATGATCACTCCAACTATCAACTCCACATTGCCCTCAGTATCTCCTCATCCAACCCAGGCTGCTATCTATAGAATCCTATATCCTCAAGAACTCTTGTTCTATGATTAGAAAAGTCCTCGTATGCCTTATCAGAACTTTCCATTTATATTCTAGCTTTAACAAAAACCTGGCTCTATCCCACTCCCAATGCCTGAATGCTGCTAATAAATATTCCCTCTCTTCCGGCAAAAGTTCCTGTTCTACAAAGCTCAGGCTACCCTTCCCCACAAACGATCCATCAGCAAGTCTTTCAGATTCTATCTCCAAAGTTACCTACAAATCCATCCACCTCTCTCCATTGCCACTGCCACTCCTTTTGACGGTTATGATTATCTCTGGCTTAGACTATTACAAATGGCATACTCTCATGCTATTTCCAATCCATTCCCCTTGAAATATCAAAAGAAATTATTAACATTGTCTTCCTTCAAACTTTACACTGGCTTTCCTTTGCATTTAAAGAAAAATCCAAACTCCTTTCTAAGAACTATAATGTCTCCCACTATCTGTATTCTACCTATCCTTCCAACCTCATGTTTTGACATTCTCCACCTAGCTAAACAAATTCTTGGAGCATTGTTCTTCCTTCGGTTTTCTGAATATATCAAGCTCTACCTGGGTTGGGGAACCTGTGGCCTTTCAGATTCCCATGTGTGGCCTCTTGACTGAATCCGCACTTCACAGAACAAATCCCTTATTAAAAGAATTTGTTCTGTAAAATTTGGATTCTGTCAAAAGGCCTCACTCGAGGATCCAGAAGGTCACATGTGGCCCCAAGGCTGCAGGCTCCCCACAATCTCTTCCTGAAAGTTTCCTCCTCTTCCTGGAAGCTCTTCTTTCCTTCACATGACAGGAGCCATCTCTTCCTTCAGTAATCAGCTAAATCTCATGAATCCTTGCTATTCTCTCTCTTATCTCTCTCCTAGCACTTAAAACAATTACTTATCTGTTATGTGGGTTGTTTTTTTTTAAAATTTTCTCCTCAACTGGAATGGAAGCTCCATAAAGGTAGTATCATGTGTCTGTCTATTATTTCAGATATTTACTGTGATGCCCAAGACAACAGATACTAAATATTCATGGAAGGAAGGAAGAAGAGGAAGGGAGGAAGAAAGGGAGGGAGGGAAAAAGGAGAAAAGGAATGAGGAATGTAGACTAAAACCACAAATTAAATACATGCCATAAAAAGGGTTTAAAAAATCTTTTTATTTTAAACTGAAAATGGATAGTATTATCATGGTGAAGAAAAAATAAACAAGTCTATTTTCAACCGAGAAAAAAATAGAAAGATCAAAGCAGCACATAATACAAAAGAAACTGACATAAAAGGAATGGTTGAGAGTAGCAAGAAAATGTTTAAGTGGTGTATTATTTGAATTAGATGGGTGGCTGGAATATTTGTTAAAAGAGAGAAGAATAAGATGTTAACAGATGCTTAATAAATAAACAAACGAAAGTAAAATGCACTCCAACATTTGTAATAAAACTAGAATAGCACCTTGCAGATATAGCTCTTTGGTTAGGGCATAGCAATGAACAAGGCATAGTTTGTTAAGATAATTTGTGGAAGATAATTCTTTGTAACCTAATAAACAAAATATTGTAGGCCATCTGCAGACATTCAAATTGCTTTATTATAGAGAAACCTGCTTGCTAATAATGTTCCTTATAATTGGATTTTACCAGTATAAGTCACTGACTCTAACATCAACTGTGACTGTCTGCAGTAGACAGGATCTGAAATAGAGAAAACCTGGCCAGGCACAGTGGCTCACACCTGTAATCCCAGCGCTTTGGAAGGCAGGAGGATCACCTCAGGCCAGGAGTTCAAGACCAGCCTAGGCAAGATGGTGAGACTTTGTTGCTACAAACAACTAAAAATAAATTTTGAAAAATTAGCTTGGCATGGTGGTGTGCACCTATAGTCCTAGCTACTCAGGAGACTGAGGGAGGAGGATCACTTGAGCCCAGGAGTTTGAGGTTGCAGTGAGCTATGATCACATCACTGCACTCTAGCCTGGATGACAGAGTGAGACCTTGTCTCTAAAAATAATAATTAATTAATTAATTAAAGGAAATCCCTAAAGATTCCATAAAAAATTGTTAGGAACTAATAAATTCAGTCACATAATACAAAATCAACATACAAAAAATCAGTAACATTTCTATACACTAACAACAAACTATCCAAAAAAGAAATTTTTTAAAAAATACCCTTTAAAATAGCATCAAAAAGATTAAAATACTTAGGAATAAATTTAACCAAGGAGGTGAAAGATTTTGACATTGAAAAGTATAAAACATTCATGATAAAATTGAAGAAGATGTGAATAAATGGAAAGATACCTAGTGTTCATGGAATGAAAGAATGATTATCATTAAAATGTTCCAAAGAGACACTCTTGTTTCAAACTATATTACAAGGCTATAGTAATCAAAACCATATGGTACTAGCATAAAAACAGACAAATAGACCAATGGAACAGTAAAGAGAGCCTGCAAATAAACTCACACATCTATGATCAGCTAATCTTTGACAGGGGCACTAAGATTATACAATGGGGAAAAGATATTCTCTTCAATAAATGGTGTTAGGAAAATTGGATATCCACATACAAGAGAATGAAACTGAATCCTTATCTTACACCACACACAAAAATTTACTTGAAGAGGACTAAAGACTTAAAAATAAAACCTGAATCTGTAAAGCTCCTACAAGAAAACAGGAAAAAAGCACCTTGACATTGGTATTAGCAATGATTTTTTGGTTATGACACCATAAGCACAGAAAACAAAAGCAAAAATAAGTGAGACTACAACAAACTAAAAAGCTTCTACAAAGCAAAGGAAATAATCAACAAAATAAAAAGGCAATCTACAGAACTGAAGAAAATGTTTGCAAATTATATATTTGATAAGGGGTTTATACCCAAAATATATAAGGTACTAATACAACTCAACAGCAAAAACACAAATAGATCAATTAAAAAATGTGTAAAGAACCTAAGTAGATACTTTTCCAAAGAAGACACACAAAAGGTATATGAAAAGGTGCTCAACATCCCTCATCATCATGTATTGGCAAGGATGTGGAGAAAAGGGAGCCCTTGTATACCATTGATGGGAATGTAAATAGGAAAGCCATTATGGAAAACAGTACGGAGCTTTCTCAAAAATTATTATAAAAATAGACCTGCCATATGATCTAGAAATTCCTCTTCTAAGTATATATCCAAAGAAAAGGAAATTAGTAGGTCAAAGAGATATCTACACTCTCATGTTCATTGTGGCACTGTTATGGTTTGGATATGGTTTGTCTGTCCCCACAACTCATGTTGAAATTCGATCCCCAATGTGGTGGTGTGGGGAAGTGGGCCAAATGGGAGGTATTTAGTATATTAGGACTCCACTCTCATGGGACTTGGTGCCACTCTTGTGGTAGTGAGTGAGTTCTCACTAACAAGACTAGATTCGTTCTTGTGAGAATGGATTAGTTTCCATAAAAGTGGGCTGTTATAATGCCCCTCAGGCTTTCTCTCTTCACACATGTTTACTTCCCCTTTGACCTTCTCAGCTATGTTATGATTCAGCATGAGAGCCCTTACCAGAAACCAGGGCCATGCCCTTGAACTTTCCAGCCTGCAGAACCATGAACTAAGTAAACTTCTTTTCTTTATAGATTACGCAGTTTCAATTATTCTGTTACAGCCACACAAAACAGACTAGACAGGCCATATTGACAATTGCCAACATAGAGAAACCACCATCAACAGATGCATGGATAAGGAGATTGTGGTATATATAATACATACAAACACACACACACACACACACACACACAAACATGCTTAATGGAATATTATTC
The DNA here is from genome assembly GCF_000956105.1 of Propithecus coquereli. Lineage (NCBI taxonomy): Eukaryota > Metazoa > Chordata > Mammalia > Primates > Indriidae > Propithecus > Propithecus coquereli. Next base: position 2,052,614 of record NW_012148230.1, on the reverse strand, counting down.
AATCATAAAAAAGAAGGGAATCCTGCCATTTTTGACAAAATGGATGAATTTAGAAGGCATCATGCTAAGTGGAAAAGCCAAGCACAGAAAGACAAATACTGCATGATCTCACTTATATGTGGAATCTAAGAAAGTCAAACTCATAGAAGAAGAGAGTAGAATGGTGGTTGCCAGTGGCTGGGAGGTGGGGAAATGGGGACATGGTGGTCAATAAGAACAAAGTTTCAGTTATGCAGGATGAGTATGTTCTGGAGATCTAATGTACAGCATGGTAACTATAGTTAGATCTTAAGTGTTCTCACCACAAAAAGAAAATAACTGTGTGAGATGACATATATGTTAATTAACTTGATTATGGTAATTATTACATAATGTACATGTATATCAAAAAATCACATGGTATACCATAAATATATACCATTTTTTTGTAAAAAATAATTATATTGGAAATTTTAATAATAAAAATAATACATATGTGATTGGAAACCTCTAATGAGACACAAGGAAAGACAGGAAAAGCCCTTACCAGAAACCAGGGCCATGCCCTTGCACTTATTTAAAGAAATAATGGCTGAAATTTTTCAAAACTTAATGAAAACTAAAAACCCACAGGTCCAAGAAACTCAATAAACCTAAGCACAATAAGAATGAAAAAAACGTACTATCAATACTATATCTGAGTCAAACAGTCTTGGAACATTCAAATATTTAATAATGATAATATAATAATTTCTAAAAATTAATTACATGTGTAAAAGTCCATCAATTCTGTAACTCCTTGTGATGAGTTCCTGAATATCTTCATTTTTCCTACAGCATTTAACATTTTTCCCCTGTAAATATAACAGGAATTAGCTAGTATCCTTTTCTGCATAGTTTATGTCTCAGTATCCAGAAGTGCAAGCATGTTCTTATCCAGTGAAGCTTTTTCTTCCGAGACAGGATCTTGCTCTGTTGCCCGAACTGGAGTGCAGTAGCACAATCATAGTTCAGTGCAGCCTTGAACTCCAGGCTCAAGCATTCCTCCTGCCTCAGCCTCCCTAGTAGCTTGGACTACAGGCGCAAGCCACCAGGCCTACCCGGTGAAGCTTTTTAAAGAACCAAAGGATGAAAGTTATTTGATGAAAGAGGAGATGGATCATCTCAGTTAAGTATATCCTTCAATATCAGGAGAATTTCACTTTCTCTATTAGTTAAAGCCTTTCTAAAAATGGAAAGATTGAAACTTTTAAGCCCCTGTTATTCCAAGTATTGCAAATTCTCAGATTATTAAACACTAACATAATAACTAAAATGAATCCACATAAAATAAAAATACTGTGTGGACAAAAAGTAATTAAATATTTTTAAAATAAAGTCAATATAATCAAATTCAATACTCGCTTTCTAAAGAATGGTACCAAATATGCTGAACTGCATTAGCTCACTGTCCGATCTCAGAAGCAAAAGCACCTAGCACAGTGGTATGTGCCTATAGGCCCAGCTACTTGAAAGGCTGAGGCAAGAGGATTGCTTGAGCCCAGGAGTTTCAGACCAGTGTGGGCAACATAGCAAGACCCCATTAAGAAAAGAAAGAAAAAAGAAAGAGAGAAAGAGAGAGAGAGAAAGAAAAGAGAGAAAGAGAAAGAAAAAAAGAGAGAGAGAGAAAGAGAAGGAAGGAAGGA
>NW_012148230.1:2046219-2050600 GCF_000956105.1 Propithecus coquereli | reverse complement strand
AAGGAAAGGAAAGGAAAGGAAAGGAAAGGAAAGGAAAGGAAAGGAAAGGAAAGGAAAGGAAAGGAAAGGAAAGGAAAGGAAAGGAAAGGAGAAAGCCACATGACTACCAAGGTATTACAAAGAGTGAATCTAAATATCAAAGCACAGATCAGGCCAGAAAAGAAATTACATTACCTCTTCTTTCCCAATACTTTTCCAGCTTCCTAGACCCAGTGCTCAATGGCCTTTGTTCTTCTTGGACTTAAAGAACACATTTCTTTTTCTTCTGAGGAAGAAGAGTAACCAGAAAGATAACTGGCTAGAGGAGAGTTACCTTTATCTTTCTGAAGCAAATCACCTAACCTCAGCAGCTATCTCCTACCAAAAATTAAGGGTTGAATTAAAGACCTTCACAGACCCTTCCAGTTCTAGCACCCTGTGATCTTCCTCTAGCTACTTCCTTCCTTAGTGCTATCCTCATAAACTCTTTCAGTTTTATAGCTCATGTCCAGAGAAGATTCCTTTGTTGATGCAGGTCTAGTGGATCTTTTGGAAACTTTTTTTTAAATAATGAATTACAGTTAGGATCCTGGGAAATGTTTTACCTCCTCTTTAGCTTCTATGTGAAATTCCTGCTCTCCACTCTGCTACATCCCATTCCCTTTCTGAGTCCTAGAGAAGTTGTTCTGTTATTCCCTATTTCCTGTATCTCCAAATTCTCCTTGACTGCCTTCCTCAGCTCAACATTTCTTTAAATAGCAAAGCCCTTCTTTCCACCCCCAACCCGAACAACCCTTCCATCGACTGCCCGATCTAATTTTTTTTAAAACCCTTCAGATAGATGCCTGGGGGAGGAGGGGAATCTCTGCATTTTCTCCTAGAACTTATAAACTAAGCTATATACATAAGACACCGCCTTCCTCCAAAGCTCTATCAAATAAATGCTGTTTTCTTCTCTCACATCTTGTGTAACGCACAACCAAGAGGCAGAGTTGATGGTCTCCATTACTTCTTTACAACTCCACCCCTATTAAAGCTGACCTCACTTGTCTAAGTGACCCTCTGCTCTCCTCTTTAATATTATCAACCCCTCACATATTCACAGGCTTTCTCCTATTTACTCCTTTTATCATTACTATGAGGCAAATATCTTTACCTTAAGAATGTGGAAATTGGATATCAGAGAGAGTAAATAATCTATCCAAGGTCACACAGCTAACAAGTGGAAGAGCTCAGATTCAAACACAAATCTACCTCTTAATGTGCTAGACCTGACACAACCTGATGCTCAGAGGAAACAAAAGTATGGGAACCTAAAGGTCCTAACATCTAAAAATGACTTCAAGGATAACTATCTAGGCTAAACTGATGAAAGTATTAATACTTTTGAAACCGGTTACAAATTACATAGTAATCTTTAATCTGTATTTAGTACTTTATCATTAAATTAGGGGTTAAGAGCCAAAGGGAAAAGCCATCTGCTCCCTTTAGGCCACCTACTTTGTAGCACAAATACATCTAAAGTGAAAAAGTCCTTCTAGGTCATTCTTGCTATGACTGACTAATCTCTGTATCCTTGCTCTGTATATCCATGCTCTGTTAGAAGCTATGGATATGAAAATGAAAGAGGCTTCTCACTGTAATTGAGTTTCTGACTAAAATAATGACCTACCCACCCCCTACAATACCCTATGCAGAACAATTAAGAAATAATCATCTTCTTCTGAGCTAACCAACCCCAATACCACCTTGGGTAATTAGAAGTAGGATCACTTTAAGACACTGACACAGACAGCACACATTTTCCTATGTCTCAGGGAAACAAATTACTGCTTTGAGATTTTTAAATTATAGATCATTTTTCCAAATTCTAAGTTGTATATTGAATAATATTAAGATTATATCATAAAAATACTTTCACCTGAAATGTATGATTGCAAAAGATTTTCTAAATTCTTAAATGTGATTTTTTGACACTATTTTTTGTGACCAAAAATAAAATGGTTCCTAGAAATAAATCACCTATTTCATAATAAAATAGAAGAACAATGATTCAATTTATAAAAATCGTATTCTCATCTCCTTAAAAAAGAGATCAGTTGCATACACTAAATATTTAACACAAATCCTAAAATGTCTATTTTACATTTAGGAAGCCAACAGAGGTAAATGGTCTGTATCAGTTACACAGTTATACTAAGATGAATACATGATATGAAGAAAATAATCTCTGTACTCAATTTTTAAACGAGAGAAAACTTCATATGGGGAAAATGTATGTCTTTAGAAATGTACATCATGTCCTTTCTTGTCCTCTACCTTTGAACTAACAGATGTGTGGTGGGGTAAATCAGTACTCCATAAACAAGTAGTAATTTAAGTGTTCTGAGTTCATTAAACTAAAAAGTATTTATTCTAGGATACTGAGTCAAAGAACAAACTACTGCTAGAACTATAATTATAATAAAGCATTGAAAATAATCAACAAGATGACTCAAGCTTGAAGAATACCTAAATAACAGTTGTCATAAATAGCCTTTCACTGCACACTATATTCTCCAACTACTAGTTTTCTTTCTTCTCGCTTGAATTTTTTTTAATGCAACATAAAAATTCCATAAAGAATGTGTAGTTTCTGCACCACACAATAATTCAAAATAAATGGTTCTCTGAAATAACAGTTTTTATTCAGAGTTTGCCTATTACACAAGAAAAATGTTTTTGGAGTCTTTGAATCCTTATGAGATATAGAAATCCAGAAAACAACTCATTAAATTTCCCTAAAACTGAGATTTTCAAAGACTCAATTGCAAGTGCACAGGAAACCTCACATACTTCCCATTTATAAGAGCCCTCTTTCTATCTTTTCTCCAAAGCTTCTTGGTTTCCCTAGGCTAGTGCTTCACAAACTGGCTGCAATAAGAAGCAAGTAGGAGCCTTTTTAAAATACCAATTCTTGAGCCTCGTGACAAGAATTGTTGATTTAACAGGTTTTGGATGAAGTCTAGGCATCACAATTTTAAAGCTCTCCAAGTAATTCTAATCTACAAGTTATGCTGTAGTATTTTTGCTCCTAATAATCACTGCGTTGCACAAAAATCACACAATAAATACCACAGGGCTTATGGACAAATGGGGTTAAAGGCATTAACCTTCAAGAAATTAATAAGGGACACATTAAAAAAGGACAGCAACCTAATGAAAACTTTGCAGTTTTATATATATTAAATGGTTAATAAATACACGACTAATACAATAAATATGGTACTTCATCTTGAAAAACCTAAGGTTTGCTTATCAAAGTAGGTTTCAAAAGGGTTGCAACTTGTAAGTTATCGTAAAGTGCTACACTTGTCTGAAATTGGATAGAAAGCCGCAATACCACACATGGATGGGTGTGGCTCATAACAAAGATATAAAGAAAGGTAACCAGTAAAGGACTGAAGTGTGTATCTGATGTGTATTCCTAAACAGCTTGGTTCAGCTGGGTACAGTTTTTTGCATCCACCAAGTGCTTCTGGTTTCACATATAAGCATATGCAAAATTCTTGTTAAGCTCAAATTGTTCCCTAATACATCAATTGTGTTTGAACAAATTAGTGTTTTCAAATCAAGTGTTATGGCAGTTAAATTATATGTATATTACATGACTACTAAATAAGACTAGTTTATCAAAAAGCATTTTTTATTACTTTTTATTCCCATGTGCTATATAAAGCATTGCCAATATTTCAATCCACTCCATGTTTACAAGCTAAGCCACTTCATGTTTAAAAGCTAAGCCAATATCTCCTTTCAAATAAGTTGTGTTATTTGAGAATTATCTGTTTCACTGTAGTATTTCAGAAGACAGTTGACTATATTCAGACAAGTATAATTTTAGATGAATAAAAAAACAAAGTGCAATTCATCTTCAGTCCAAAATAAAATAAGTCCTCAAAATACAACAGCTGTTTAAACATATAAAAATATTTTTAATTTCACTTCTTTTAGAGAAATATAAAATAAAACCACACTAAACATCATTTCTTACCTATCAGATAAATTAAAATTCAAAAGTTTAATACAAACTCTGTTGCTCAGATTAAATGGAAGCTGGCACCTTCATATATTTCTGGTGGATATGCAAAACAGTACAACATCAATACCTATTTTATATACTATAAATTTATATTTATATTGTCAATATGTAACAAAACTATTATGCACATTTACATTTTGATAAAATCCCATTTCTAGGAATTTACCCTGAAGAAGTCCATAATGACACAAAAGTACATCTGTACAAAGATATTCATTGCTGTATAATTTGTAATTGCAAAATACTGTGAAACCTAAAATTCCATACATAGTAAATTGGCTGAATATTCAAACATTCTCTTCACTAAAAGGAACCAGGACT
>NW_012148230.1:2038309-2045044 GCF_000956105.1 Propithecus coquereli | reverse complement strand
AACATATGAAAAAAATAATCAATGTCACTAGTCATCACGGAAATGCAAATCAAAACCACAATGAGATATCACCTAACCCCAGTGAGAATGGTTTTTTATCAAAAAATCCCAAAACAATAAATGCTGGTGTGGATGTGGAGAGATAGGAACACTTATACACTGTTGGTGGGACCACAAACTAGTGCAACCTCTATGGAAAATAGTATGGAGAGTCCTCAAAGAACTAAAAGTAGACCTACCATTTGATCCAGCAATCCCACTACTTGGTATTTACCCAAAGGAAAAAAGTCATTATCAAAAAGACAACTCCACTAGAATGCTTATTACAACACATCACAATCACAAAGATGTGGCATCAACCCAAGTGCCCATCAATTCATGAGTGGATTAACAAAATGTGGTATATGTATACTATGGAGTACTACTCAGCCACAAAAAAATGAATTAATACCTTTTGCAACAATCTGAATGGAACTGGAGACCATTCTCCTTAGTGAAATATCTAAAGAATGAAAAAACAAATACCACATATACTCTCTATTAAATTGGAACTAACCGATCAGCACTCAAGTGCACAGACGGAAGCAAAACTCAAAGGAAACCATGCAGGTGGTGGAGGAAGAAGGGGATGGGTGCAATCATACCTAATGGGTAAATGTACACTATCTGGGTGATGGATACACTTATATCTTTGACTCAAGCAGTACAAAAGCAATCCATGTAACCAAAATATTTGTACCCCTGTAATATTCTGAAATTAAAAAAAAGTTTAAAAAGTTAAAAAACAAAAAAGAATATGAACATATGAACTGAGCCCTAAGATTATCTCAATTTGCTGAATGGAGAAAATGTCCAGGCCATAGCATAGGGAGGAAGAGCCAACTAGAACCCAGTAATCTCTGTGATATAAAGGAATGAAATAACATCTTTTGCAGCAACTTGGATGGAACTAGAGGCCATTATCCTAAGTGAAGTATCTCAAGAATGGAAAAATAAATACCACATGTTCTCATCTGTAAGTGGGAGCTAAAGATGGGTATACATGGTCATATGGAGTGGTATAATGGACACTGGAGACTCAGAAAGGGGAGAGAGATAAGGGATCAAAAATTACCTGTCAGGTACAATGTACACTATTTTGAAGACAGGTACACTAAGAGCCATGAATTGACCATACATTAATACAATTCATCCATATAACAAAAACACTGTACCCCCTCAATCTATTGAAATATAATAAATAAATAACTAAGAATCATAGACCTAAATATAAAACTTAAAACTACAAAACTTCCAGATGAAAACACAGGCAAAGCTCTTTGTAACTTTGGGTCAAGCAAAGATATTTTGACATACAATTCCAAAAGCACAATTTGTGAAGAAAAAATGGATAACTGGACTTTACTTATAAGTAGAATAAATGATAGCTTTTCAGGATTAAGAGAAAAAACTGACATACTCCTTGATTTTCTTTGGGTTCCCAAGCAGTGTTCAAGTGTTAAATCTCAACATTTCCTCTTTGGAGGCAACACTACCCACTTAAACCACTTCTCCCAGTCCTCATTACCTTCTCCCTAGCCCTCATCCCCACCCCAAATACCTTTTTCCTTCCTTAATTACGTTAGCACTTGTCTCCTTCTATTCCTCACCAAAATACTTGACACTTCGGTATTCACACTGATGATTCCTCCACTGCCCTGATCTCATAAATTCTGAGTCTTCTTACCTAGTTGCTTTCACTACCACACTTCTTTAAAGAGTATAATTTCAGTTAAGCATGGTAAATAGAACGCATTTCTCCACTCCTTCGAAAAACCCCAATAGAATACAATATAATTAAAGTATAAATTCACAGTATCAAAGAAAGTAGAAAATCTGTAACAATGGGAAATAACACATGTCCATAGGAAGTAAGAAAGTGAAAAGCAGGGAAGCAGTAACTAATTTGCGTATCAGAATAAGTTGAAACATAAGTGTCCCGCAAAGGGGAGGTCAAGATTTGTGGAGTTAGCCAGCTCCAGTAAAGCTCAGGAACTGGAGAACCCTGGAACAAATGGAGAAAGAGAATAGGGTGCTGAAACTGGACTGATTCAAAGTCTGTATAAGAAGCAGGTAGAACCCCAGTTCCGTGCTGAGCCCACACGGAAAGGCAACTATTCTTCCCCATACAGTGGAAAACAAGAGGGAAAAATGAACCGCAGAGCCTTTGGACTCAAAGACACTAGGCATCTTGCCAAAATCAGGAGAATTAAGTAAAATATGACTCAAAATGCCCTACATTCCCTATCTCCATTAACATAATGGGAGGCTTATACCCACAGATAGGGTTCCCAAATGAATTAAAGGACACCCAGTTAAATTTAATTTCAGATAAACAACAAATACTTTTTAATGTATGTCTGTCTCAAATATTGCAGGAAAATTTAACTGGTGCCCTATATTTTTAATAGCTATCTCTGGAAACCCTACCTTCAGACTAGAGACCAGAGAATTCTTCTTTGCGAAATCTGTCTGGCCCAGGAAAGGAAGTTAAAGATATTAACTTTAATGGGCTCTCAATAATCACAAATCCTTACCTGAACACACTATACACACATTCTTCACTGGAAACAAAGTTTTCCTCTACAATTTATTCAAATCCTAAGACCCGTATGTGAAGAAACATTAATTTTTTAGACTTTCCAAAGTAAAGAGGTAAGATATATTTTTAATAAATGAAATATGATGAAATATGATATTTAAGTAAGACAATGGAAATAAATAGAGGAAAAATCCAAGAGCTGTTAAGGTGTTTAATATTTCATCTTTAATGTTTTCAAAGAACAATTAATAGTACAATTTCGGCCCATATTTTTATATGACAGAATAACCTTGGAATTAAAAAACTATATTGTTTACACAATGGAATTGTTTTAAGAGTGACTAACTCAACAATATACTAATATTTTAGTAATGAAATAATAGCAAGTAACAGCTACATGTTAAAATATTCCATATGATTCACAGAAGAATTCAAGGAGGTGGATTATAATTACAGGTTGTGCCAAAAGAAAACGCCCAAAGCAAATAGGGTAATAAAAGAAACCAAAATTTGTAACAATGGCTCATAAACTTGACTAATCATTATAATAACATGGACATCTTTTTTAACAAAAAAAAAATTTTTCATGGACCGTCTCCAAAGCTACTAAATAGAATATCAGGGAGGTAGGGCCCCAAATTATATAATTTTTAAAAGCTTCCCCATGAGATTCTGATACTCAGTAATATTTTGGAACTACTGCTTTAGAATGCTCACTTGGGTATGCTCATTCACTACTAAGATCAATTTGCTTTAAGCACAGTTACTATGCTATAAATAACAAATGATGAAATTATTTTTCTTACCTGGGATACATTGCTGACATAATTCATTTGGACAGCACTTTCCTTATCAACTTGATTACAAAGGTTCTGTAAAGTAGATGCATATTCTTTATCACTTTTTATTCTCAGGGCCATAAATTTCTTCACTGTTTCCAGTAACCGTAATTCCCAGTCTTGCAATTTTAACACAGCTTCATGTGAATTCTTCAGGTCACTCCCAAACCCCATTTTTGTAAGGCACTGCTAATCTTCCACACTGCACAAGTGAGCCTTCTAATCAGCACATACCTGTATATGTAAACACAAGGGAAAAAAACCTTAAATCAAAAGGAAATTAGTCTTCAAAGCAAAGTTATGGCCCATTCTTTATGGGGTAAAAAACTCACTGCAAGCAAATGTTTTCTCCCAAAGATCAGGAACAAGATGTCCACTCTATTGTTGATTTCTAGTCAATATTATACTGGAGGTTCCAGCTATTACAATCAAATACATGAAATAAAAGACATTCAGATTGGAAAGGAAGAAATAAACTATATTTGTGAATAACATCACTGTATGCAGAAAATCCTAATGCAATAAAAAAATTATTAGAATAAATGAGTTTAGTGATATTACAGGTTACAAGATCAACACACAAAAATCAATTATATTTCTATATACCAGTAATGATCAATCCAGAAAAGAACAGCACTAAAAAAGAGGAAAATACTTAAGAATAAATTTCACAAAAAATTTAAAGCTTATACTCTTATAACTAGAAAACATTATTGAAAGAAATTTTCAAAGACCTAAGTAAATCGAAATACTCATGAATAGGTTGAAAGACTTAATATTATTAAGGAGGCAAGACTTTCTTTTACAAAAATTGACAAGCAAATCCTAAAATGTATATGGAAAGGCAAGGGAGCCAGAATACCCACAAAAAAATCTTGAAAAAGAAGAACAAAGTTGGAGGATTCACGTTTTCTGATCTCAAAACTTACTAAAAAGCTATAGTAATCAAGAAACTATGGTACTGGCATATGGACAGACATGGGGATCAATGGAATAAAATAGAGTGTCCAAATATAACTCTTCACATTTATGGTAAAATGATTTTCCACAAGGGTGCCAAGTCTATTCAACAGGGAAAGAAAAGTCTTTTCAACAACTAGTCCTGGGACAACTGGATTTGCACGTGCAAAAGAATGAAGCAGGATGCCTTCCTTAGACTATACACAGAACGTTATCTCTAAATGGTTAGTAGACCTAAATATCAGAGCTAAAACTACAAAGCTCTGAGAAGAAAACACAGGAGCAAGTCTTTGTAACCTTGGCTTAGGTAATGGTTTCTTAGATACAACAACAAAAGCATAAGTGACAAAATAAAAACACATAAATTGGATTTCATCAAAATTAAAAACTTCTGTGCTTCCAAAGATACCATTAAGAAAGTGAAAAGACAACCTATAGAATGGAAGAAAATATTTACAAATCTTACATCTGATAAGGGACTTCTATCTGGAATATATAAAGAATTCTTACAACTCAATAATAAAAAGACAAATCAATTAAAAATGAGCAAAGTACTTGAATAGACATTTCTCCAAAGAAGATATACAAATGTCCAATAAACACATGAAAAGATGTTCAATATCATTAGCCATCAGGAAAATGCAAATCAAAAATACAATGAGATACTACTTTACACCACCAGGATGTCTATAATCAAAAAGACAGATAATAACAAATGTTGCAGAGATTGCTAAGAGACTGGAACCCTCATCTCCCACTAGTACAAATGTGTTAATAAAATGGTGCAGCCACTATGTAAAACAGTTTGCAAGCTCCTCAAAACGTAAAACATAGTTACCATATTACCCAGAAATTCCACTCCTAGGTATATACCGAAGAGAAATGAAAATATGTCTACACAAAACTTCGCACATGAATGTTTGATGCAACATTATTCATAATAGCTACAAAGTGGAAACAACCCAAATATCTATCAATTCATGAATGAATAAATAAAATGGGTAACATTCATACAATGGAATATTTGGCAATAGAAAGGAATAAAGTATTGATATAGGCTACAACATGGATGAACCTGGAAAACATTTTACTAAGGGAAAGAAACCAGACACAAAAGACCACATTGTATGATTCCATATATATGAAGTATCCAAAACAGGCAAATCTATAGAGATGGAAAGCAGGTTAGTGGTTGCCCAGGGCTGGAAAATTTGGGGAGAAATGAGGAGTGACTGCTAATGGGTACTGAAATTTCTTTTTGTGGTGATGAAAGTGTTCTAAAATTGATTGTAATGGTGGCTGCATAACTCTGTGAATGTACTAAAAACAACTGAATTGTACAGTTGCAATTAGTGAATTCTTTGGTATGTGAATATAGCTCAAAAAAGTTGTTTAAAAATCACTACAGTACAACTTATGATCATCTAAAGGTCAATTTATCATAAACTTCCCCACAATATCCTGCTTGTTTATTATATATAAATCCTGAAAATGACTGTAGAATTTATTTTGCTCTCCAGTTTCCTAGAATTTCAGGCAGTAAATTTGTCAGAGCTAGTTAGAAGAAATGAAGAAATATACCTTTTATTTTTAGTTCTAGATCAGCCATACCAGAGGTCAATTTCTTGTTATTCAGCTGATATCCTCTAAGCCACATAGAAAAACAAGAAGAGGTTTATATCTCTAACCTCAGTGATCTCATCTGAAGACAGGTAAAAATGAGGGTTTTCCAAACAGAGAAAAAAATTGTAATTTTTTCCCAACTGAAAGCTGTCCAGTTTCATGAACTCTCAAATAATTAGGAAAAAAAACAAAATGCTTATGAAAAAACTCCACTTCATCAAAGTTTCCAAAGTAGAAACCAAGACAATAAATGGACCTTAACATAAATAAGTCAATGCAAAGTAACTTATTTATTTGCTTTAACATTAAATAGGATAATTACAGTTTTTTTCATTTTGTATGCAGTAGCTTTAAAAGAAATTACTTTAACATACTGTATCTTTTATGGGACACAAGAATTTACTATGAACATTTTTCTGTTATTTTACCTGCACAGCTTTACTCAGGTCTATCTCATCTGATGTTTCCAACAGAATAATAAGGAACATTTTTTGAGGCCAAAGAAGGGTAAAATATTTTACTTTTCTAAAAAAGCTATGTCTCATATTGCGGTTCATGTTATTCTGTAACTTGGAATAAATATCATTCCTGCTTCTAAATGTATCTTGACAACAAGTTTTTCTTCCACTATCAGAAATTTCAAAAGGATTGTGAAAAGCTTAGAAGAATAAAAAGGGAAATAGAATCTGGCAGCTATCTAAGAAACATTCAAGCCTTTCCTAAAGACTTAAC
>NW_012148230.1:2035776-2037424 GCF_000956105.1 Propithecus coquereli | reverse complement strand
GCTGAAATAAAAAAAAAAAAAGAAATGGAAAGATATGAGTTAGGACTGGAATCACAACCATGATTTAGATTGTAAAAAGTCAAAAGGAAAATGTATTTCGGGAAGTAGGAGCAGTACAGGGCCAAAAAAAAAAAAACAAAGTGAATATGAGATGCAGTAAAAAAAAAAAATGTCTCCAAAACAAAGCTATATGTGGCAAACAGTGGGAGATGGCATGCCAATTTATCTCCCACTATGCCTCTGCTCAAGAAATTAATAAAGCTCAAACTTCTTGAATTAATTGGTTTTTAGCAAAGAAAACCAAGGTCATGAATGTGATAATTTAAAAAGATTAATTTGCTAGTGCTAGTTGCACAAATATGTTCAGTTTGTGACAACTCATCAAGCTGAGCACCTATGATTTACACATTTTTCTGTGTGTATATTATAGTTCAATAAAAAGAGAGAGAAAGACAGACATAGATTTTGATCTGGCAGCTGGGAAAAAAAGATAAAATGAGACAGAACACAAGTTTAGAAGCCATTATAGCAATATAACCTGAGAAATGAGGATCTAGAATTGACAATGTCAGGGAAGAATTAAAATGGAAGATTCTTGACCTAGTGAATGGATTTAGGGAACAAAAGAGAGACAATCCAATGAAAACTTTAAGGCTTCAGTATTAATAAATGGTGATAATACCAAGAGAAATGGGAGAATGAGAATATGGAGCTACTTTAAGGAAAATATATTCATTTCAGCTGGAAATAAACCTTTAGGTAAAACATTAAGGCTAAAAATTCAAATTTGAGAGTCAATTGCTTAAAGGTGATAGATGAAACAAACAGACTGACGGTTGACAGAAAAGCAGGGAGTCAAGGACAAAACCCATGAGAATCTGTCAATCCAAGATTGAGACGAAAAGAAGCCAACCAAAAGATAGTAAGCAAGATTAAGTAAGCAAAAGATAAAAAGGGTTTGGAGTCACAGATGCCAGAAGGGAAAAAAAAAAGATACTCCAATGCCAAATGTCAGAGAGAGATGCGAAAACTGCAAGAACTCATTGGAATTTTGGGTAAAATCGGTATCATGAAATAGTACCTCAGAAGCTCCTATAGCCAATAAATATTGAAAAGAAGAAGAAATAGTTTTTAAGAAAAAGCAAAACTTTCAACGTATCATCAGCATATAAAGGAGTACAACCTTATGCCATAAGTTTCACAGCACGGATTCAAAGGAAAGAAACAGAAAATAATGGTGCTCTAGGCAGCATGGCAATGTGCCCGACACTACCCCAACCAGTCCAGAAGATATTCTGAGGAAGAAAATCCTGAGCATTCATATTGGATACCCCACTATGAAAAGAAGCAGGCAGAGAGTGAATAAATCAAATTAGGGAAAGTCAAGAAAACATCTAAAGAGAAAAGCCCCTCTGGACCAGGACAGCACTTCAGAAAATGCAGGGAGGGCAGCATCGGTGTATCATTTTCCAGAGCTCTGTGATGAACTGGTGGATGAAATTTAAGTCCGGGATTATAGGATGTTTAATGAACTCTTGTAAGAGAGTAAATTTCGGGACCTGATCAAATTAAAAAGCTTCTGCACAGCCAAAGAAACTGTCACAAGAGCAAACAGACAACCTACAGAATGGGAGAAAATTTTTGCATG
>NW_012148230.1:1980398-2034946 GCF_000956105.1 Propithecus coquereli | reverse complement strand
GACTTGGGGGGCGGAGGGGAGCAAGGGCAACATACGTAACCTAAACATCTGTACCCCCATAATATGCTGAAATAAAAAAAAATTAAAAAAAGAGAGTAAATTTCAGGACCTCCAACTAAACCAAACTCAACCCCAGCCAATATCTCCCTACCCCTCCATCCTAACAAGTAAAAAGTTAAACAACCTAAATAATCAATAACTTTTCTTAGATCAGTGTGAGAAATGAAGTCACAGGGAAAACCACTGTTCCCCAAACTGGAGAGACAGACAGATGCCTACAGAGAATCGCATCATGTTTTCAGGTAGGAAAATCTGAACCTTAATGAGAAACTCTTGAAAGCTAAGTGTGGACAAGTGAGAGAGATAAAAATTTCAGGGGGACGCCACTCATAGGAGGGCCTCCACACTTCTGTGAGTTTTACTTCCAGGAATTCCATCTGGTTCTTACAGTGAATCTTGGAGAAAAATACCCTCATGCTTCTGACAGGAGGAGAAACAGAATCATTTTGAAATAAGCCAGAGCATTCTGTTCTTAACAAGGTCTGCACTCAGGAGAAACTGTTTAAACAGAGACTAATCAGCTGGGGTTTTATCAGGGCCTACCTGACCTAAAGGAAGGGAAATACCGAACTGCAGCCTAGTCTAGCCATCCTGTCCCACCTGAGGGGGAAGGAGGAGGGCTGAGAAACATCACTTGTGAAGCTCACAGGCTCACTAAAAGACTGAGATCTAATCACAGGACTATAGAATGCTTCCCATCCCCCAACATCTTACTGCCACATTATTAGCGGCCTATTTAGAGCACTCCCTTTTACCCAGGACATCAGATTCCACTATCAAGAAAAATTTATATGGCATACAAAAAGGCAAAACACAATTTGAAGAAACAGAGCAAGCATAAGAATCACACTCAGATATGGTAAGGATGTAGAAATCATCAGATGGGTAATTTAAAACTATGATTAATATGCTAAGGCCTCTAATGAATAAAGTAGACAGCATGCAAGAACAGATGGGCAATGTAAGCAGAAAAATGGAAATTCTAAGAAAGAACCAAAAAGAAATGCTAAAGATCAAAAACAATCCAACAGAAATGAAGAATGCCTTTGTTGGATTCATTTAAGCAGATAGGCTCAGTCCAGTATACTGGACACAGTTGAGGAAAGAATCTGTAAGCTTGAGGGTATCTTAACAGATAACTAAAAAACTAAAAAGTAAACAGGAAAAAATACTGGAAAAAAAAGCAGAATATCCAAGAACTGTGGGACAACTACAAAAAGTATAAAAGGTATATTAACAGTATATGTTTAATGGGAATATCAAAAGGAGAAAAAAGAGAGAAAAGAATAGAAAAAAAATATTTGAAACAATACTGAATGAGAATTTCCCCAAATCAATGTCAGACACCAAATCACCAATCCAAAAAGGTCAGAAAATACCAAGCAGGATACATGATTTAAAAAAAAAAAAATCCTGTAAGTAGACATAGCACATTCACAATACAGAAAATCAAAGATAAAGCAAAAATCATGAAAAGAAGCCAGAGGAAAAAAGATTTTACCTATCAAGGAGCAAAGGGAAGAATTACATTGATTTTATCTCTAATACCATGCAAATAACAAGGGAGTGGAATGAAATACTTAAAATGTTACCAGAAAAAAAACAACAACCTAGAATGTACCCTGCAAAATTATCCTTCAAAAGCAAAGGAGAAATAATTTCTTAGATAAACAAACACTGAGGGAATTTGTTGCCAGTAGACTTGGCATCCAAGAAATGTTAAAAGAAGTTCTTCAGAGAGGAGGAAAATGATATAGGTCAGAAACTGAGATCTACATAAAGAAAGGAAAAGCATTGGAGAAGAATAAGTGAAGGTAAAATAAAAACTTTTTTTATTTTTCTTATTCTTAACAAACACATAATGATTTGTTCAAAATCATAAGAACAATATATTCAATTATGCATGCTTGCGTGTGTGTATGGATATGCTTATGTATCCTTATGTGTAAGTGAAATGAACAGCAGCAATGACAAAAGGGATGGAAAGGGGGAATTAGGATTATTTTATTATTTTAATCCCACTAAGATCAGAACAAGGCAAAGTTGTCCTCTTTCACCCCTCCTTCTCAACAGCATACTGGAAGTCCTAGCTAATACAAGAAGACACGAAAAGAAAATTAAAGGTATATTGATTGGGAAAAAAGAAATAAAACTGTCTTTGTTCACAGATGACAGGCTTGTCTATGTAAAAAACCCAAAAGAATTAATAAAAAAATTCCTGAAACTAATAAGCAATTATAGCAATGGCAGGCTATGAGATCAATATACAAGAGTGAATCACTTTCCTATATACCAGAAATGAACAAGTAGAATTTGAAATTAAAAATATAATACCAATGAAATTAGTAACCCCCCAAAATGAAATACTTAGTATAAATCTAACAAAATATGTGCAATATCTGTATGAGGAAAACTATAAACTTCTGATGAAAGAAATCAAAGAAGAACTAAATAAATGGAGATATAGTCCATGTTCATGGAAAGACCCCATATTAGGAAAAACTAGATAACTCATTTGTTGCTGCTGATGGGAAAACAAAACCATATAGCCATTCCAGTTTCTTATAAAAGTGAACATCCAACTACCCTATGACCCAGCAATTACTCTCAGACATGTAGGCCAGAGAAATTAAAACATATGTTTACATAAAAACTTATAAATAAATATTCATAGCAGCTTCATTTTTAGTAACTAAAAACTAGAATCAGCCCAGATATCCTTCAACAGGTTAATGGTTGGTTATATATAGCATAGAATAATACTCACAATACAAACGAACAAACTGTCAATATAGACAACAACTTAGATGAATCTCCAGGAAATTCTGATGACTAAAGCAAAAAACAAAAAGTTATATACAGTAATCCCCCCTTATCTGCAGAGGACATGTTCTAAGACTCCCCAGTGTATGCCTAAAACCACAAATAGTACCGAACCCTATATATCCTAAGCACAAATTGTTTTTTCCTTCCTCATAATTTCATGGATAGAAGATTCATTCTTACTACAGATCTTAGCAACCTCAGCAATGTGATTTTTTTCTTCCTTATTAAGTCAAGAACTTTCACCATTTCACTTAACAGAAGTACTTTATGGCTTCTCTTTATCATATCTGAATTGCCAGCATAGCTATTCTTTTACTTTGGGGCCATTAGTAAGTAAAATAGGGTTACTTGAGCACAAGCACTGCATACCACAACAATTGATCTTATAACCAACAAGGCTACTAAGTGACTAATGGGCAGATTACATACACAGCGTGGATATGCCAGGTAAAGGGATTCATATCCCAGGCAGAACAAAGCTGGACAGTGTGAGATTTCATCATTCTATTCAGAATGGCATGTGATTTAAAACTTATGTTCATTTCTGGAATTTTCCATTTAATATTTTTGGACCATGGTTGACCGCAGGTAACTGAAACTGCAGAAAGTGAAACTGTGAATAAGGGGGAATTACTGTACTGCATGATTCCATTTATATAACATTCTTGAATTGACAAAATTTTAGAAAAAGGACACATTAGTGGTTGCCGAGGTTTAGGACCATTAGAGTAGAGAGTAGAGGAAGGAGGTGAGTGTGGTTATAAAAGAGCAACACAAGGGAATCTTGTAGTGTTGGAACTGTTCGGTACCTTGATGGTGGTGGTGGATACATATATCTAGACAGGCAATAAAGTTTTATAGAACTTAAACACACACAAATGAGTATAAGTAAAATTGGAAAAATATGAAAAAGATTAGTGGATTATACCAATGTTAAAATCCTGGCTGTCATGTTATACTATAGTTTTACAAAATGTTACCATTGTGGTAAACTGGGCAAAGTATAAAAAGAATTTCTCTGTATTATTCCTTACAACTGAATGTTGATCTACAATTATCTCAATACAAATTTCAGTTAAAAAAGGTAATATCCAGACCTCAAACTGTAGTTCAGAGGAAGAACAATAGTATGGAGAAGGTTTCACAAATTCAGCCATATCATTCCAGAAGTAATATGAGGTATGGACAGAGTTGCCTATGTTAATCACAAGGAAAACAAAAAGAAATTGCAAGGAAATTAAACAATCATGTTATAAGCAAAAAGGTAGGGTTGGTAGGGAGAATATACTATATACTAATTTGTAATGTAATTTCCAGTCAGGAAGGGAATTACTCTGTTCTGTTCCCCACTATATCTCCCCTGCCTAGAACAATGCCTTGCCTATAGCAGACAACAAAAATCTGTTAAGGTCGGGCATGGTGGCGCACGCCTGTAATCCCAGCTAGTCAGGAGGCTGAGGTGGAAGGATCGCTTGATCCCAGGAGTTCAACACCAGCCTGGGAAACACAGTGAGACACCATCTCAAAAACAACAAAAAAAAAATCTGATAAATGAATTAACTGATTGAGGTTACACAACACTGCACATGCATCTCTAGTACCCTACAATCCCTACTTTGTTCCCTTCATTCTTTAGGATACTAGGTAATAATAGATATTAATTTTATTTTTACTTGTAATATTAGATATTAATTTTACAACCCTAACTTACAGGTTAAAATTCAAACCCCTTTGCCTGGTAATCAAAGCTGACCCCAGACAACTTCACACCCTCTGTAACAGTCATACAACTTACCACTTTTGGTTCCTGAAATGTCTCCTGATCATTCATACCTGTGTGCCTTTGCAGATATTATTCCCTCAGTCTAAATGTTTTTCCTCCCTTGTCTGCCTAGAAAATCATCAACAAGTAAACTTTAAAGTTGTATTCTCTGTGAAGTCTTCCCCATAACAATCATCACTCAGGTCAACCTAGGTGCTCCCTTTCTCAGATCCCAGGAACTATGTATGTATCCATGGTTCATATAACATTTATAATGTATTTTAACTATTTTCTCAGGTGTATTTTTCCCACTGAACTATGAGCTAACCAGAAACACAAAAATATCATAGATTTTTCATCTTTATATCACTGGGCACTATATTATTACCCAGAATACAGTAGGCATTCAATTATAGATTATTACAAGAAACCATTTTTTTTAAAAGGTTTGTAAAATGAGATTTTAAAGTGATAATTTCTATAATTTAGTGGATAGTAAGTATAAATCAGGCAGAAACAGAATATTATACAAAAGTATATGACTGTTATATTAGCAAAAGTAAAAGTATCTTTTAAAGCGAAACTGGTGAATCCTACTAAACTACAGACTATTTAGATTTATTGAAATCTATCTTGTTTAATGATATTCAATTTGGTATTTAGGATCAAGTGAGTACTTACATGTTGAGTTTTCAATTCACCATTCAGTAGGGATTAAAAATTTTAAAAGAACCACTAAAATTATTATATTTTCTAAAATTAGAAGTTTAATTTACACAAAATGAATCTATAAATCCATATTTTTAAACAGAAATAGAACTTATTAAATGGCAAAATGTAGAACAAATAACTAGTTTCTTTGGCAGGATGATCAATTTCTCATGGTATTTCTTATGAATACAAGAGTATATGCAACTATCTGTCTAAAATGTCTCCTGTTTTTCAGCTTTTGGTTACACAACTGGCAACTTTTACATTCTCTAAGTACAACGATGGAAATATTGTTTTTATATGGCATAAGGAAAGTTTAATTTGTATTGATTACTCTCTTTTAAGTAAGGGCAATTAATTTTAACACAAATGATGTTTTATAGTGAAAAATATTTGTTTACTTCCTTTATCTTAACATTGATAAAGAGATTCTAGTATGGCACTGAAGGTATGTTAATTTAGAATAAAAACAGAAATAAGTGAATAAAAACTGTATAATGGAAATATGAAATCTTTCATTCTTCCCTCAGATATTCTCAGGAGCTAAAAGGAAATTCAATAGAGCTTGAATTTATTATCCTTGACTAATAAAACCTATCAAAATCAGTTTATGGTTCAAGTCACATTATCTGAATATGTTTGTATAGTGATAGAGACTATAAAATCATTAACCAGTTAAAGTATAAAACAAATTACCTGAAAGCATTTCTTACCTTTTATATGTTTCAATATGATAGAAGTCTAAAATAGAGTGACTATATTTGAATAAAATATTAAGCTGCCTGCAGCAAAACAAAAACAAAGTCACAAAAAGCCTCCCCCGCCCCACCAGCATGCAAGTAATAACCGCAGTTACAAACCAAAAAAACTGACTTCATATGAATACAAAGCGAGGTCTTTTTTCAGAAGCACTTAAGCAGGCAAAAATCAGCAGTCACCAAAATTCAACTGCCAAGACAGTATCATTCATCACCAATTAATATACGCTGACCTTGACTACCTTATGGACGTAATATTTAAAACTCCTCCTGTTCTTTCTTTATTTGAAAGTGTTGCTTCTAGCTCAATTAAAATAAAAGTTAAATGCAAGTGAAATAGCACTGGATTGACTGGCGTATTAGAACATAAATGGATGATGATCTCCCACTAAGAGAAAAGAATGAGTAAAAACTTTGAAATTTTATAAACAAATGAACATGTTCTCCTTTAAATTAGCTATTATCTTTTTATTTTAAAAATATATCTGATGACTAGCCTAAAATATATATATATATATATATTTGCAGTACTGACATTTAAAATTAAGGAGAGCAGAATTGTTAACAGAAATGTTTTATTTAAGGTATTGATATTAATCAACAGGCATTTTATTATATAATGATGTGAGAAATAATTGTTAGAAATACAAAGATAAATGAAATGTGGATTACTGCCTTTAAACAATTTGCAGTGTAGTAAGAATAACCAGACAAGTTCACAAGTAACAGTGATATAATCAAATCATTCAAAATTCATTCACCAAACATATATTGAGCACCTATTTGCTGGAGATATTTCTTAGTGACAGGAACACTGAAATAAAAATGATTACAGCCAAGAGCGGTGGCTCACGCCTGTAATCCTAGCACTCTGGGAGGCCCAGGCGGGAGGATCGTTTGAGCTCAGGAGTTCAAGACCAGCCTGAGCAAGAGTGAGACCCCATCTCTACTGAAAATAGAAAGAAATTGGCTGGACAACTGAAAATATATAGAAAAAATTAGCTGGGCATGGTGGCGCATGCCTGTAGTCCCAGCTATTTGGGAGGCTGAGGCAGAAGGATTGTTTGAGCCCAGGAGTTTGAGGTTGCTGTGAGGTAGGCTGATGCCACGGCACTCTAGCCCGAGCAACAGAGTGAGACTCTGTCTCAAAAAAAAGAATAAAAAAAAGATTACAATCTCTAGTCTCAAGAAGCTCACAACCTACTAGAGGTGACAAACATGGAAACAAATAAATGCCATATATTTCAATAGGTGCACAAATACAGATCGGTCATAAACTCAGCGGGAATGCTGAGAAAGAATGCACAACATTCCCAGAGGCCACAGAGGAAGGCTCCATCGAATATAAAAATATGAGGTGCAAAGTGCTTCGACGACAGAGAAAGGAAGTAGCTAGCACAGCTGAGTTAGGGACTCAAAAAGACTTTACTAAGAACATCTCCAATAAGCCTCAAAGGATACTTACAAAAGGAGTGCATATGTGTATCTGTTCATCTGCAAAGATGTAGAGAGGAGGCAGCTTTGAAAAAAGACAATCCTGGGTTCAAATCCTAACTCTACCATTTAATAGCCGGATAACTGTGCATTTTAATTAACTTCCTGGAAGTTCAGTTTTCTTATCTGTAAATTAGGGATAATAATCCCTACTTTGCAGGGTTGTTGTAAAGTTAGATGAGATAAAGTATATAATGTGTCTGGCATGTTGGAGAGACATTAAAAAGTAGTCATTACTAATAAAGCACGAGAAAGGGTACAAAGAGAAGACAGAAGTGCAAGTGGTAGAGGAGGTTTCTTTCTAAGTAGGTATTTTAACAGGAGCGAGGGTACAGAGGTGGGAAAATAGAAAATGTATTTGTAAAAAAAATTATTAATTTGAAGAAAAACAAGAAAAGGTTAAAAAAATTAAGTACAGCCATAATGCATAGAATCTTTTGTGCCCTAAGTTCTAAAAGCATAACTGTTATCTAGATACCTTTTAACCTTTTACATTTTCTATATGATCAATTATTATAAAAGAGTTCTGTTTTCAAATTAAAGCCAAACAAATTTTTCTTTCAAAGAGAGTAACAATGTGGGAAGAAATCAAAATATTTTCAAAATCTCTATTTGTGCTTTCAAATATTATAGGTTCATTATAGGTATACACTAACAGAATGGCAACCAACACGGTTTCATCAGTCATGGGTTAAATGAACTAAGCCATAGCCATTCCCTACCCTGCAGTAAGACAACCCTTTAGGGACCCCAGATCAGACAAACCATGTGCCACTTAGAACATGGAGGAAAGTCATTTCCATTCCTGACTTTTTGGGGAATTCAGGCTTTTCCCTAAAGGAAAGGCCTAATCCCCACTCACATCACATCCTTTGTCTTTAGTCATGCCCTTTTGACTGTTTTCTTCCCAAATTGTTCTTCTGTTCAAACTTTTGCATTGATTCCTCTAGAATTCTATTCAATTTATAAATAAACTTCCCTAAATCTGTACCCTCCAAATTCTCACCCTATCTGGACCCTGGCTCTCTCAAAACACAGTGCTGTCAGGTGGAAGCCCTACCTTCTCTACATTCCACCACCCATATTCATGGGACTGGGAGAAGTAGAGCTTAAGTAACATTATTCTGATTCCCTAGTGAGATTTCCAAATCACTATTCTCCCAGTCTTACGCAAAAATCCCTTCTCCTTTGAAATGTACACCATTCAATTTTATTAAGTCCTACCTTAACCTTGCTGTTGCCTCCAAGTCTGCCTATCAATCTTCTACTTGCCCCAAAATTTTATTCTGTAATCAAACTCTTATCTTCATCCATGGATATTTTAACCTCTGTAATCTTGCTGTTCTCCAAAGACTTTCCATTCAACTTCATTTCAACTACCCACTGCTATTGTCCATAGCCTGAATCCAAAACTGTTTCATCTGTGCAAAGTAAATTTTAACATTCTTGTTTTAGGCCACAACCCATCTCTCCGGAGTCTGAATTTCTACTATATCTACTCTTTGACCTCAAAGACATCTCCAGCAGTCCAGTAATCAAATTATATTCCCTAAAACGTATCAGCTTCCCCTAGACACTCTTCCTTCTAAGCGGTCATGTCATCACCAAGAGCTGGGATACTTTTTAAAGTGAAATGGATGCTATTCTTTATTATGCCAGGACAATAGGTGTAAATCTGAACCACTCAAGGCAAATTGGGGCACAGAGGCCCCCCTACTTCTTTCCATACACATTTAATTGATCAACTGACTTCTCTCGACCTTCTCTGTCTATTGCACTTGTCCCTAACAACCTCCACAGAGATAGCAAAGACAGCAATAACACAAATAAGACTTAACATGTATTTTCCTCAGCCTAAACTATTTAAATTTTATCTTCCCATACATTCAATTACTCTTATTTTTTCTGTTATTCTCTGCCAATGATTCTGTCTTCTTATGTTATATTTCTAATATAAAGTTATATCAAACAAATTTTGGAAGTACATGGGGCATAGAAATCAAATAATAAGTAGCAAAAGCAAATTTGAGAACATGGATATCAAATCATCCCATTATAAAGTTATATATACATAAACATGGGTGGTTTTTTTTGTTTTGTTTTGTTTTTTGAGACAGAGTCTCACTTTGTTGCCCTGGCTAAAGTGAGTGCCGTGGCGTCAGCCTAGCTCACAGCAACCTCACACTCCTGGGCTCAAGCGATCCTTCTGTCTCAGCCTCCCAAGTAGCTGGGAATACAGGCATGCGCCACCACGCCCAGCTAATTTTTTCTATATGTTTTTAGTTGTCCAGATAATTTCTTTCTATTTTTAGTAGAGACGGGGTCTCGCTCTTGCTCAGGCTGGTCTCGAACTCCTGAGCTCAAACGATCCGCCCGCCTCGGCCTCCCAGGGTGCTAGGATTACAGGCGTGAGCCACCACGCCTGGCCGGGTGTTTTTTAATATACATATTTTAAAAGTCCAAAATGATATAAACTTTTTAACATTAGCTACTTCTGAAGAGTGAAACTTGGGAATAGTGGGAGTGTCACTTTCTACTTTATGTATCTTTAGTTTCTACTTTGATAATAAAGATATTTGCATTACAATGTAAAAAAGACAAAGAAAAAGTTTTTTTTTTAAGACTGAGGATTAAGAACATAAAAATCAAGTTTCACAGATACAAGTATGAAAAAATGAGTGAACAGAGAAGGATAAGGATAATACTTAAAATTATTTGCCATGAGAAATACATGACTCTGACCAACATTCCCCTAGCTACTCATAACATTGATTATAGACAGAACCCACCAATATTGGTAAAAAGTATTTAATACTTATATTAAGATTGTAGATAAATAACTATAGACAACAAGCTGAGCATGAAATATTCTAGCACCTAAGGAAAAGGAAACACTTAAATATATTTGCTTTCCTTTGTACTACTTTGAGGTAGTGATGGATAGAAAGCCTGAATCCAGTTAAATACTAGGATGTGACAGAAAAAATTTCATTTGGATTATATGGGAAATCACAGTAAGAAAAGTAGCCCCAATAATCTACATTAACAGAAGCCAGGGTCTGTATAATATTCACCCAATAATGTATTTAACTATGGGAACACATAAGGAAGTAGACAGTGACAGAAATGATGAGTTATCATCTCTTAAGCTCCTCATAAGTCCTGGGAGCAAGATAGCCAAGGAAAAATCAATGGAAAATATTTGGACTTTAAATAGATAAATCAAGTTCATTAAAATTAAAAACTTTTTTGCATCAAAGGACACTATCAATAGAGTGAAAAGACAACCCAAAAATTGGGAGAAAATATTTGTAAATTATAAATCTATGATTATGATATACCTAAAGATCTAGTATTCAGAATATAAACAACTCTTATAACTCAACAACAAAAAGATAAAAACCTGGCAGGGTTCTCCAGAGAAACGGACCAATAGGATATACATAGATATATATAAGAGAAGATATATTACAGGAATTGGCTGATGTGGTTATGGAGGCAGAGAGGTCCGATGATCTGCTAGTGGTATAATTCAGTCTGATTGAGAAGGCCTGAGGAAGAGAGGGTGGGGCGGCGGCAGGGGGTGGGGCATAATTCCTGCTCTAACCCTAAAAGACTAAGAACCAGGAGCACTGATAATTAAGGGCAGGAAAAGACAGATGTCACAGCTTAAGCAGACAGAGCAAATTTGTCCTCCCTCTTCCTTTTTGTTCTATTCAAAATGGATTTAACAGAATGAATGATGCCCACCACATTGGTGAAGATCTTCTTTACTCTGTCTACAGATTCAAATGGCAATCTCTTCTGGAAAGATCCTCACAGACACATCCAGAAATAAAGTTTCACTAGTTAGTGGAGCGTACCTTAGCCCAGTAGAGTTGACACTTAAAATTAACCATCACACAACCCAATTTAAAAATTGGCAAAGGATTTAAACAGACATTTCTCTATGGTAGATATGTTAGGTAGTTAGCAAGGGATTCCAGATCTTCTAGGGACAAAAGTGGGTGCTGTTGCTTTGGTACAATTGCCCCACTTGAGAAGAAGGACAAGAGTGGGCCCCAGGTCCCCCATCTTGGTCCTGCCCCACCCTAATCTACCGATCAACTGCCATATCTGAGGAGGAGCGAATACCCTACAAATCGGCCAATCAACTTAGTGCGTCAGCTGCAAAAGAATGCAGAGGACTCTCTAGCCCACAGGCTGAGCAGCATAGGTACTATAAAGTCCAGAAATTGACCTAGAATAACCCTCATGCATAGTAATGCAACTCCCAACTCTCTAATTAAAGTGGTTCCATGGTGACGTCTGAACCATGAGGGAGTCCCAATCTGGGCACTATAAAACAAGACGCAGACCATAACCAAGCCCCTTTTTGCACCCTTTCTTTTGCTCTCCCTTTGTTGAAACAGTGGGTTTGGTTGTCATCTGTGATGTATGTATCATGCTCTATAAACCTATATCTTGCTCTTGCCCTATATTCCTATCTTTCTCTCCTCAATAAACCTCATTTTCATGCTTGCCTTACTTTGGCGTGTCTGGTCATTCTTCAGCCATGGGCGCACCAAGAATCAACATTTCAGACTAAAACCTGAAATATTTACAAATGGCCAACAAGCACATGAAAAGATGTTCAACATTACTAGTCATTAGGGCCGGTCAAAACCACAATAGATACCACTTCACACACAGAAGAATGGCAATAATCAAAAATTGTAAAATAATGTGTTTGTGAGGATGTGGAGAAATTGAAGCACTCGTACATTGCTAGTAGGAATGTAAGCTGACTCAGCCATTGTGAAAAACAGTTTGACAGTTCCTCAAATAATTAAAACATAAAACTATCATATGATCCAGCAATTCCACTCCAGGATATATACCCGAAAGGATTTAAAACAGGTATTCAAACAAAAACTTGTATATGAATGTTCATATCAACACTAGTCACAATAGCCAAAAGGTAGAAACAACCTAAATGCATACAAATAGATGAATGGATAAAGAAAATGTGATATATTCATACAATGAAATATTATTCAGCCACAAAAAGGAATGAAATACTGATACATGCTACATGGATGAACCTCAAAAACATGCTAAGTAAATGAGGCCAGACACAAAAGTTTTCATATTGTATGATTCCATTTGTATAAAACGTCCAGAATAGGTAAATCCACAGAAGCAGAAAACAGACTGATTTGATTTCCAGGGAATGGGGAGTGAATACTTAATGTATATGGAGTTTCTTTTCAGGGTGATAAAAATGTTTTGAAAATAGAGATGACAGTTGCACAACATTGTGAATGTACTAAATGTCACTGAATTATACATTTTAAATGGTTTCTTTGATGTTCTGTGAATTTTACCTCAATTTTTTTTAAAAGACAATTAGAGTTTTACTGAGATGGCAGATTAGAGGTTTTCCCAGCATGCCTCATCCACTTGGAAGAAGTAAAATCGTGGCAGAAATCAGAAATTCACACTGTGAACTTGTATTCAAGAAGGAACATAGGAATTCAATGGAAAAGTGAAGGAAACTTCCTATCCTGGGGAAGAGAAGCTGGGCAGGCAGCCTGTGTGGCAGGGTCTAACTGAGAACTGTGAGTGAAGCCCTTAATATGGGGGGGTTGGCTAGGGGGAGTCCCTCTGTGATCTACCTTTCCCCTGGGAACTGTGCATGGGAAAGCACCTTGTCCCTCCCAAGCTCTGGCCTTAACTCAGGGAGAAGCCAGTATACTATAAGAAGGAAAGGCATCAGGAAGTGCCCAGATGTGGGATACCATAAGACGACACCATTCTCAATCCTGGCTCACATAACAAGCTGGGTGGAATTTGACAATCTTGCTGCATGGGCTACCACAGGCATCAGAAAGCCTCAGGCTGAGGATTCAAGTGCTGGATCCAGAGTCGAGGAGGGGCCCCACTGCCAGAATTGAGAAGCAAGTGTGGGGTGTGCTCCAGCTGTGGACACTGGAATTGGGCTCTCCCCCATCATGGGAACGGAGCAGGAGGACATTTGCCAGGAGAGCTGTGCTTTTGCCCCGGCAGTGAGTTCTGCAGACAGGGATAGCTTTACAATCTAAAGCCAAACTGTGTATGACTACACTAAGTGCCCAAACTCACTCCCTCGGTCAGGACAGGGGAGTGAGCTCCACAAGATCTGAAGAGTGAGAGGGAGGCAGGTCCCAAACCTGCTTGCCTGGACAAAGAGGTTAGGCCTACCCTCTCTTCACATGCAAAGAACTTGGTAGAGCAGCAGTTTCTCCAGTCTTCGCAGAGGCATATCTGCAGGTATTTGGTGATGGCTCCCCGGACCCTCATCAGAGCTGGTGCTTGCACCTACCACTGGGGGCCCCAAGTGTGGGCCTCCCCAGTCCACTTCCACTCAGCTTCACCATCACCCCCTCACAAGGCTGAGTGCAGAACACAAACCACTGAGAGATCCACAGCCCAGTCCATTGCCTGGAACACATGAGAACTTCTCTTGGTAAACGAAGATCAAGCATAAACCCTACTGATACCACTACAATGGGCAGATCTTACCTGCAAGCACCAACTACTGGCCTGGAGGTTGATTCCACAGCCCAATACAAAATCTGCTGACACAAGTGCATAGCACTTGGAAACAAGATAACCTTTTCACGATCTCTGCCACCCAGGCTTCTCAGGAGGCCATGAGCCCACTCACCCACCTAGTACACTGCCACTACAATTGGCATCTGAGAAAACCACCACGCTAATGCTATCTATAACCAAGGAATTCATACACAGTCTTAGCCACTGAATGTACCCAGAAGCAAAGCCAAAAGGCCCTACTCAACATGCATTAGAGTCATATCCTCAGGAAAATAAAAAGTTCCATCAAAACAAAAATAAACTCAAAAATAAGAAGTGACTCTCCAGATGTGAAGAAATCAATGTAACAATATAGGGAATATGAAAAAGCAGTGTGTTATGACATCCCAAAGTATCACACTAACTCTCTACCATTGAATCCTAATTAAGTGAAATTTTTGAAATACCAAATAATGGAAACAAAATATTGATTTTAAAGAAGTTCAATGAGATACAAGAGAAATCAGAAAATCAATTCAGGTTATGAAGGAGAAATCTACCAGGGAGATAGATAGTTTTACAAAAACCAAACAGAACTTCTGGAAATGAAAAATTCATTAAAGGAATTATAAAATACAGTTGAAAGCTTCAACAACAGACTAGACTAAGCAGAGGAGAGAATCTCACAATGTGAAGACAGAATTAAATAGACATAGAATTAAAATAGACAAAAATTTTTAAAAAAGAATAAAAAAGAATGAGCAAACCCTTTGAGAAGAATAGGAGTAAATAAAGCAACGAAACTTACAAATCACAGGCATTCAGAAGGGACAAGAAAAAGCAAAAAGTTTAGAAAACTTATTTAAGGAAAGAATTGATGAAAGCTTCCCTAGACAAGCAAGAGATTTAGACATCCAGACACAAGGAAAACACATTGCAAGACAGATTTCACCACAGACTGTGTGAAGTGAATATGAAGAAAAAAAATTCTAAAATCAGCAAGAGAAAACTATTTAGTCACCTATAAAGGAGACCATCAGATTAAGAACAGACTTCTCAGCAGAAACCTTAAAAGCCAAGAGAAATTAGGATCCTACCTACAAGATGTTTAAAAGAAAAAAAAAAAAACTGTCAACCAAGAATTTTATATCCTACTAGAAAAAGCCTCATAAATGAAGGAGAAAAAAACTATTTCTAAGACAAATAAATGCCAAGGGAATTCATCACCACTAGGTAAGGCCTACAAAAAACACTCAAGAGTTCTAAATGTGAAAACAAAAGGTCAATACTTGCCATCATAAAAATACATAAAAGTATAAAATTCACAGGTTTTATTTAAAAAATAGACAAAGGAGGAAGAGAAAAAAATCAAATGGCAACAAGACAGAGCTCCACCAAACCACAAGGACAGAGAGGAAAAAAAAGAAACAAAACAATTGAGTAAAAATTAACATTATGACAGGAACAAAAACCTCACATATAAATATTAACCTTGAATGTAAATAAATTAAATGCTCCACTTAAAAGATATGGGTAAAAAAAATTAATAAACTATGTGCTGCTGATAAGAAACTCACCTTAATGGTAAAGATACTCATAAACTAAAGGTAAAGGAGTGGAAAAAAATATTCCATGCAAACAGAAACCAAAAGTAAGCAGAGGTAGCTATACTTAGATAAAACCGAATTTAATCAAAAACAGTAAAAAAGACAAAGAAGTCATTATATAATGATAAAGAGATAAATTCAACAAGAGGATGTAACAATTCAAAATATATATGTACCCAACACCAAAGCACACAGATTTATAAAACAAATATGACTAGACCTAAAGGAAGACATAGACAGCAATACAACAATAGTGAGGGACTTCAACACCCCACTCACAACATAAGACAGATCATCAAGACAGAAAATCAACAAAGAAATACTGGAATTAAACTGGACTTTAGACCAAATGGACCTAACAGACATTTACAGAACACTCTGTCAAACAACTGCAGAATATCCATTCTTCTCATCAGCACATGAAAAATTCTCCCAGACCATATGTTAGATGACAAAACTAGCCTCAATAAAGTTTTAAAAATCAAAATTATATCAAGTGTGTTCTCAGAACACAGCGGTATAAAACTAGAAGTCAATACTGAGAGGAATTCTCAAAACTATACAAATACATGGAAATTAAACAACACATCCTGAACAATCTTACATCAAGAAAGAAATTAAGACAGAAATTTTAAAAAATATTTTAAACAAATGAAAATGGACTTCCAGGATACAGTAAAAGTAGTGCTGAGAGGGAAGTTTATAGCATTAAATGCCTACATCAAAAAATACAAAGATCACAAATTAACAATCTAAAATCACAATTCAAGGAATTACAAAAACAAGAACAAACCGAAAGCAAAGTTAGTAGGAGAAATAACAAGGATCGGAGCAGAAATAAATAAAATAGACCAAAAAACACCACAAAAGATCAATGAGACAAAAGTGCTGGTTCTCAGAAAAGATAAAATCCATAAACTGCTAGCTAGACAAACCAACAAAAGAAAAGAGAAGATCCAAATAAACATAATAAGGAACAAAAAAGGAGACATTCCAACTAACACCTCAGAAATACAAAAGATCATCAGAGACTACTATGAACAACTATATGGTCACAAACTAGAAAACCTAGAGGAAATGGATAAATTGCTGGAAACATACAACCTCCCAAAATTGGTCCAGGAAAATATAGAAATCTTGAACAGACCAATAACAAATAGTTAGACTAAATTTGTAACAAAAAAAAATCTCTCAAAAAAAGCCCAGAACCAGATGGAGTCACATCCCAATTCGATCAAACACACAAAGAACTGGTACCAATCCTTCTGAAATGGTTCCCAAAAATCAAGGTGGAGGGACTCCTCTCTAAGTCATTCCACAAAGGCAGTATCACTCTGGTACCAAAGCCAGACAAGGACACACGCACAAAAAAAAAAAAACACTACAGGTCAATAACCCAATGAACATAGATGCAAAAATCTTCAGCAGTATCCTAGCAAACAGAATCTAACAGCACATCACAAAGATAATACACCATGATCAAGTGAGTTTTATTCCAGAGATTCAGGATGGTTCAACATATGCAAATCAGTAAATGTGACTCATCACATAAACAGAATGAAGGTCACAAACCATACGATCATTTCAACAGATGAAGAAAAAGCATTTGATAAAATTCAGCATCCCTTCATGATAAAACCCTCAACAAACTAGGCATAGAAGGAACATACCTCAAAATAATAAAGGCCACATATGACAAATCCACAGGCAACATTATACTGAACAGGCAAAAGTTCAAAGCAATCCACCGAAAAACTGGAACAAGACAAGGAAGCCCAATTTCACCATTCCTATTCAACATAGTACTGGAAGTCCTAGCCAGAGCAATCATGCAAGAGAAATAAATAAAGGGCATCCAAATTGGAAAAGAAGTCAAATTATCTCTGTTCACTGATGATATGATCTTTTAGCTAAAAAACTCTAAAGACTCCTCCCAAAAACTCTTAGATTTGATTTTTAAAAATTCATTAACTTTTCAGGATACAAAATTAATGTATAAAAATCAGTGGCATTCTATACACCAATAATGATCAAGTGGAAAACCAAATCAAGAAGAAAATCCCATTTACAACAGCTACAAAAGAAATAGAATACTTAGGAAAATATTTAATCAAGAAGATGAAAGATCTTTATAAGGAAAACTACAAAACATTGATTAGAGAAATTACAGATGACATGAACAAAGGGAAAAACATCCCATGCTCATAGATAAGAAGAATTAATATCATTAAGATGACCACACTGCCCAAAGCAATCTACAGGTTCAATGCAATCCCTATAAAAATACCAACATCATTTTTCACAGACTTAGAAAAAACAATCCTAAAATTCATATGGAACCAAAAAAGAGCCCAAATAGCCAAACTAATCCTAAGCAAAAAGAATACACAAAGAGTGCAATGCGCACCACCCGAAGGATGGACAATATTTGAAACTCGGACTTAGAGGGGAGGGGGGGTAAGGCCAACATATATAACCTAAGCATCTGTACCCCTATAATATGCTGAAATAAAAAAAAAAAGGCAATGAAAAAAAAAAAATAAAGCAGGAGGCATCACATTAGCTGACTTTAAATCATACTACAAGGCTACTGTAACAAAAACATCATGATACTGGTATAAAAGACACATAGATCAATGAATCAGGACAGAGCATCCAGAAGAAAAAGCCACATATGTATAGCCAACTGATCTCTGAGAACATTGACGAAAATATGCACTGGGAAAAGGACACCCTTTTCAATAAATGGTGCTGGGAAAACTGGATTGCCATATGCGGAAGAATGAAACTGGATCCCTATCTCTCACCATATACAAAAATCAACACAGGATAGATCAAAGACTTAAATATAAGATCTGAAACTATAAAAATATTGGAAGAAAACCTAGGAAAAAAGCTTTTCCTTTTTTCTGGACATTGGTCTAGGCAAAGAATTCATAACTAAGGCCTCAAAAACACAAGCAATAAAAATGAATATAGACAAACAGGAACTAAACTAAAACGCTTCTGCAAGGCAAAAGAAACAATCAACAAAGTGAACTGACAATCTGGAGAATGGGAGAAAATATTTGCAAATTATGCATCTGTCAGGGACTAATATCTAGAATTAATAAGGAATTCAAACAACTCAACCAAAAAATAATAATAATAATAATAACCACATTAAAAAGTGTGCAAAGTACATGAATAGATATTTTTCAAAAGACAAATGGCCAAAAAGCATATGAAAAAAATGCTCAACACCACTAATTATCAGAGAAATGTAAATTTAAGCCACAATGAGATATCATCTTACACCAGTCAGAGTGATTATTATCAAAAAGTCAATAAAAATAGATGTTGGTGAGGATGCAGAGAAAAGGAACACTTATATATTGTTAGTGGGAATGTAAATCAGCACAACCTCTATGGAAAACAATATGGAGGTTTTTCAAAAAACTAAAAATAGACTTACCACTCTATCCAGCAATCCCACTACTGGGCATATACCCAAAGGAAAAGAAATTACATTCTGTCGAAAAGATGTCTGCGCTCATATGTGTATCGCAGCGCTATTCACATAGCAAAGATATGGAATCTACTTAAGACTGGATAAATAAAACGTGGTGTGTATACACACACACACACACACACACACACACACAATGGAATACTGCTCAGCCATAAAGAGTAATGAAATCATGTCTTTTGCAGCAACATGGATGGATCTAGAGACCATTATCTTAACTGAAACAACTCAGAATTAGAAAGTCAAACACTGCATGTTCTCACTTATAAGTGGGATCTAAACAACATGTACACGTGTACAGTGTGGAATGATAGTCATTGGAGACTCAGATGGGTGGGAGGATAGAAGGGGAATGAGGGACAAGAAATTACTTGATGGGTACAACATTCACTATTTGGGAGATGGTCACACTAACAGCCCAGACTTCACTACTATACAGTATACCCATGTAACAAAAGTGCACTTGTACCACTTAACTTTATATAAGTAAATAAATAAATAAAAAGACAATTGGGAAATCTGAGTATCTTTTAAAATAACTATTTATGATAGAATATTTTAAAAACTACAGTCTTGTAGATGAAACAAAACTAACAAAATTGCTGAACCTGGTTGGGTGACAGGTACTTGGGGGCCCATTATAATATTCTCTTGGTTTTTCTGTAGGCTTGATAATTCCACTAAAGAGTGTTAATAAGAAACCCTGGATAACGTTAGAATTTTCCTATTCTAAAAACATAAAATTGACTTCTATTTATTAAGTGCTTACATTAAAAATTATTTCTCCTTCAAATATATTCATTTTGATTCAAAAAAATGGCAAAGGTTCATAATAGCTATTTCTATGAAAAATCTCCCAATTGTGTTCCCATAACACTTACCTTGACTCCTCTTGTAGAATGCTTTTGGCTTCCACTGGAACAGTTTCATTCCTGTTCCTTATCCCAGGTTCCTCAATCAATTCTACCTCTAATGGAGCACCTCAGCAATGAATAAGTCTAATCACAGGTCCAACCATTACTGTGGTTTACCAGCAAAGGAATCTTTGTCTTTTTGCTCTGTATCTTAGTAAGAGACTTTGTTCATTCATTCATTCATCCAACAAGCACTTATTAAATGCCCACAACATGCTAGGCACTAACTGAGGTCTGAATATACAGAAATAAAAAGTACCATTCCCAGCCTCAGGGAGCTTATTAGAAAAGAAACAGTTCCAATACAACAATAATTGCTAGAATGAATCTGTGTAAAATGTACTAAGAACACATGAAAAGTATATCCAAATCCTGGCTGGAGCAAAGAGGAGGAAAAGGCTTCAAAGACCTCCCTAAATCATCTAGAGTAGTCCCCTTCCTCATTGAAATTTTCTTCCTTTCCTCTCAACCAAAATATGATTCTCCCCTCTTTAAAAATACAGCATAAAAGTCACCTCCTACCTCCTCCCAAAAAAACTACATAGTTCTTAAATACCATATAATTCTTAAAGAAAACCAACCAAATCTATGAAACTCAAAAGAGAATAAGTAGGGAAGAAAAATAACACTCACTGAGTGACAATTCTACCCCAGGGAGAGATTGTACTTAAATTCTTTTCTTGTTATGCCTAGCTGTATGACTGTCTCAATTAACTTGCTTATACATCATTTGCAATTTAATCTATTTCCCAGCTGAAACTGCATATTTTTCAAAGACGAAGGCTTAGACTGCTATTGCTTTATAATGTCCACAGCTACCAGATATATATTCCTAGACATAACCAAGTGGTTACAAGGTGGGGATGGGCAAGAGAGGACAAGAGAGGAACTCCCTGAATTTCAATTGCTGACTAGCGCCAGTGGATCAAGTACAACACAAATCTCCTAGTTTTCTTATCTTTAACTTAACGCAACCACATGTAAACCCTCAGCCAATGTGCTACATATATAAAGTTGGAATTATGTTTTGGGAAAAAAAAAAAACGCTTGGAAATGACAATTTTATCTCCAGGAACCTCAGAGAACTAGAAGGAAAAAGCAAATTGCAAATAAGTTTTGATAAATTATATTCTAAGAAACTATGCAATTCCCAAAAGAGACATTAAGTATTCACAAATTATATATCTGAAAAGAAAATACGGATCATAGAGGGGAAAGGAAAAAGCAGGGGACTGTTCCAAAATAAAAGAGAATAAAGAGGCATAAGAACTAAATGCAGTACATGAAACCTGATTGAATCTTGGATCAAAAAAACTCAAAAACATTTTAGGGATAACTGGGGAGATCTGAATATGGACCATTATATTAAACATTGCTACGGCTTCAGCGTACGTGTCCCTTCAAAATTCATCTGGTAGAATTTAACCCCCTAGGTGATGGTATTAAGAGTGAATGGGGATCCTAATCACTCCGAGGTGATTAGGCCATGAAAGCTCTGTTCTCACGGATGAGATTAATGCCCTATAAAAAGGCTTCAGAGAGCTGCCTTCCCCCTTCCATCTCTTCTGCCATGTGAGGACATCTAAAAGGCGCCATCTATGAGAAACGGGGCTTCACCTGATAGCAAACCTGCCGGTGCTTTGATCTTGGACTTCCCAGAATCCAGAACTGTGAAAAATAAATTTCTGTTGGTTATAAGTTACCCAGTCTCAGGTATTTTGTTATAGCAGCACAAATGGACTAAGACAAGTGTATTCTTAAATTGATGCTAATGTTTTTATATGTGACATTGGTATTACGATTATGTGGAGATTATCTATATTCTTAAGATCTACATGCTAAAACTTTTAATTATCAGGACATCTTTAATATAGTTTTAAATGGTTTTAAAATATATATAAATATGTAAAGAAATAGAAAATGTGGCAAAATGTTAAGACAGCAAATCTACCTGAAAGGTAATATGAGTGTTCTTTGTCCTATATTTTCAATTTTTCTGTAGCACTGAACATCGTCAAAATGAAAAGTTGAAAGGGCAGGAAGATGAAAAGCATGAGAGGAGGCCAGCTTGACTGAAGCAGGAGGAGAAAAAGCAGCACTAGTCTCAATAATCATAAAAACAAGCTGCATGATCGTGGGCAGGTCATAAAACCTCTCTAGGTCCCAGCCGAAAGAGAAGGAAGTAGGATGATCTCCAAAGCACTTTCCAGCTATAAAATCCCATTATTCTACTACTACCTCTCAGCTCTAAAACACAAAAGATAACCACATGTAAAGTAGAAAAACTTACAGGATTGTTGAAAGGATGAAACACAATAAAAGATTTAAAACAGCCAGCTTAATACCTCTTATTTGGAGAACAAACAAATATTAACTTCTCTCTTTTGAGAAAACATCTTAAAAATTCTTCAGAGAAAAAGCAAGATAGGGCTATTGATTAATTTAGAAGAAATGCCAGAGTTAGATTTATTTTAATAACTATTCCATTTCATTCTGCACCTAAAATATCAACCCTAAGATGCTGATACTCTGATGAAGGCACAAAACCTGAAAGATAATAAATGAACCTCCTAGGAGTTTAGAAAAGCTAGGTGCTTTCAAGTGAGCTTAGTATGATATATATCTAATGGTAGGGTGCTCGAAAATCTCCAAAATGAAATAATAATAAAATTACATATCAGAACATTGGGTTAACAGTCTGGGAAGATTTCAGACTGGCTGAAAATGTTAAAAGAATTATCTCTTTTGAAAGAAAGCAAGGAAGAGGAGACTTAAAACTCAGTATGAAAGTATAGACCAATTATTTTAACTCCCAGAAAGACTCTAAAGTCATATGAAATTAAGCTCACAATTAATTAGAAGTCATACAAAATTAAATTTTAGGTAAAAAACAAAACAAAGTATTAACTAATACAAACTACAAATTCACCAGATGTTTTATTGCCAGCACTAATGTTATTTCTAGCATTATAATTAATTACCTTTTGGTAAAATAACCAATCGTTCATGTAAGGGGAAGATAGTTTTCTAAAATGTTTCTTGTGTATATGATACCAGCATGCAAGCAGTTGCCCAAAGACCAAAACTCCTGAAGTCATCCTTGAGCATATTCTCTCTCTTTCCACACCCAGACAGTCCACAAGTTTCATGAATTCTGACTCAAAAAAACGCATCTCAAATCTATCCATCTCCCTTGTAACCAGCACCTTCGTTCAGACCACCACTACCTCACCTCAGCTCCTAAAAGCCAGATTTCACATTCACCTCAGCCAGTCCATTCCTCACAGAGCAGCTAAAATGGTATCATTTAAAATAAAATGCAAACTTCTTGCCCAACCCTTCAAAGCGCTGAATACTTCTATAATCTCTTCCTACTCATCTCTGCCTCTTTCACTAAGTCAGTCACACTGGGTTTTTTTGATCCCTCAAATTCACCAAGCTCTTTCCTCATTCAGAGTCTTTGCACCCATTATTCCTTTTAATGAGAATACTTTCCCGATCAAAATCAAACCACATACACAAATAACTCTTTAAATAGCTCCTTCTCATAAAATAGTTCTCACTTTAAATATTAACTCCTCAAAGGAGCCTTATATGAATCTATCTAAAGTAGCTCCCACTTCCTCATCTCCAAATTATCTGGGATTTTTTTTTTTGCTTTCCTTCAAAAAATGTATTGGAATTCATAATTATTTTGTCAATTTATTTTTTAACCTGTCCCCCCTTGCATAACAGAATATAAGAATGGGAATAAGGATGGAACATTGAGCTTATTCATCATTATATCCTCAGAAGCAGCATACCGTATGATACTTAACAGAAGCATATCAATGTACATCAAATGAATGAATGACATAGTAAATAAATATATAATTATATTAGACAATGAGACTAATAATGCTATTAACAGAAATACAGAAAACAGAACTAAGTACAACTGTTTGAGAAGAAAAATATAATGTGTTGAATTTGGTGCTAGGCAATTGAAAGAATAGGACTGGTGGACACACAGGTTGAGGAAGAGATACAGACTGGGATTCTGTTAATTATTGTTAGTTGAAAAAAATAATTATATTATAAATGAGATAAAAATTCATTAGGATAATAAATTTGACAGGCAAAAAATAAATAACACAAATATAAAATGATAATAGGCTGCATAGATAGCAGATTAGTCTAACATAAAAGACACTACAAAACTAAGAAAAGTCACAGTTTCAGCGACCCAAAAAAAATGTTTTCAGTAAGTTGCTAAGAAGAGTAAAGTAATCCTACCTTACTACTATGCATTGCTGGTCATGTCTTAGCTAAAGTAGCAGGTCCATGTTGAGGTGTTACACACTAGGGATGAGGCAGACACTTGAGAAAACGTGACGTCTCATGAGAATGACCATAGGTCTAGCCAAAAGACATGAGCTGCAAGAAGAAATTCAAGGAGTCAGAACTGTTCACTACAGAAAGAAGTAAAAATGTGTACATGAAGTGTAATTGGCTATTACTGGAAATTAGCTATGATGGTTTATCACATTCACCACATTAAAAATACTACACTTACCTAGTTTCTCTATCCACTGTTTACTCCCTTCCCTTTCTTTTCCAAACTTTCCTAATGTGTAATGTATTTTACCTCCTCCCCCAATCTATTCCCTCAGTTTTCAGGAGGTAATTCATGTTTTTCTCCATTTTCACATCATAAAACTAACTTTTCAGTTTGAAGCACATTAGAAGACAGTGACTACACTTGTTAAAATATTATTACAGCCTAAAGTAATTAAGCATGTAAGAAAAACTTTTTCAAAGGCTAGGGAAGGTTTGGGAAGGATTCTCCCAGCAAACACATACTTTCTCAATCTCACATACTTCAGTATGCCAAAGTATGATCCTTGAATTGGCTGTTTTCCCTTCAATCCTTGAAACTGGGAGACCTTCTAAGAGGATTTTTAGTCACTGGCTCTCTTCTTTATTACTGATGTCATTATATGTAGTTTACAGCCCTGTCACAGCTTCCCATTTCTTTGTCTCATGCCCTCCTATTTCGAATCCTGACTTCCTGGTTTATCATCAGCTCTCCCCTTCTTCCAAGCTCTTCTTTTTTTGTTTGCCTATTCTATTTCCTGTCATTTCCCTTACTTCCTTGACTTTCATGTGAATCAGATGACATTCCATAAATGTTACCAACAAGATTACTCCTTTCCTTCTGGTCAGGAAATGGACCAAAAACTGTTTGTCTGGTATATTCTCCAAGTTTTCCATTCTTCTCATCTTTTACCCATTTCCAAAGGGCTCCTTCTTTGTCCCCAGACAAGTATTTTATTTCCTTTTAAATTTGGCAAAGTTCCCAATGCTAGAATTGTTTGGAAATCTAATCTACATACATAATTAAAGTGTTATTACATCCCTCTTCTTCTACTAAACCGCGACATAATTGAAGACAAGGATTTTTATCTTAATATCGTCAGCATCTTACATGATACCTGGAACATAGTAGCCACCAAACAAGTCATTACTGAATGAATTAAATTCCAAGGTGAATTACAGCTTTCTCTGATTTGTACATTTTAGTGTAAAGTAAGGCTTCAACAAGAGTTGAAGAGTTGTTACGTTAAATGATAAAATTCATAACTTAAAATGTTTAAAAATGAAAATTTTAATCATGACTTTTGTTTTTATGCTTACTGCTTTCAATACAATATCTCCAGTTAAACCCCCAAGGTATGGTACATTTAAACAGTATTACTCATAAAGATTTCTGAGGAGCAAAATGTAGTGAGTACATATCTAAATGTGTACATTATATACTCTCTCTCTCTCTCTATATATATATATATATAGAATTCTACTCCAAAGACAGACCCAAAAATTACTGGATAATTCATTTAATTTGAAAACTTTAAGACTCTCTTCTCTATCAACAAAAATAGTTGAGAGTTATTTAGAATTCCATATTCTGGACTCTCATGGTCATATGGAAATGATAATTTTCAAAGACCTAAATATGAGAAATACAACTATTCTACTGGGATTCCATGCCCAATATTGAGCAGTGTCAAGTGTCTTGCTCAAGAAAGCTAGTAAAGCACCCATGTGTTATATCTCAATCTCTAACTCGGTCTTTTCTATAATTTTCATTTTTCAATAAAAAAAATTGCATATTTCCTTGATATTGAAATGGTTTGGGTTAAAAATAAATAACAACTTCTTCAATAGGATCTCTAAATGGAACTTTTCTTTGTTCAAACTACTATAAACCTAAGAATAAAAAATTATATTCCTTGTGTTACTTCAGAGGTATTATCATCCTTATCAGAACTCAGCAAAGCTTTCCACATACAACAGCTGAAAATGTATAATGACTACTTTCTAGAGCACCTTAATCTTCCCTATCAACTTCCCCAATTACACAGGCTATCATGTCTAACTCACACACACAGACAAAAATAGTTTCTATTTGTTCCTTGAAATATGCTTTTCTTCATGAATGGGAGCAGGGTGAGGCAAGAGAAGTACCTGGAGTACGAAATTTAAGGAGACATTCTCAGAGTCATGCAAGTGCCGGCCTGCAGGTTTATGGTCCTGAAGGTGAATACATCTCACATTCTGTGCCCTAGGCATCTCTCTTACCCCACCCCAGTCCTGGCCCTACTTCTCTTTCCCATCTCTACTCCCTCTACCTCTCAAATAAATATCCCTTCGCTTTTTCAAAATCCAATTCTGATAAACCAAATAACCAAAAATAAACAATGAATTTAAATATAATTTTACATTTAAAATTGTATTTTCAAAAAAAAATTTCTTGCTCATGATGTGATGGTAGGTGAAAAACAGATGAGGTACTAACACCTATACACAGTAAGATTCTAATTTTCTTTAAATGAGTGTGAGCTGCATGTGCATGGACCTGTGTTGGTTTTTTACTCTGAAGCATCTATCTCCACCCCCTTTGGTACCAGCATCTCAATTTTCTTCTCTTGAACTACCCTTCTCTTATCTTTAATCCACATGGTTTGGGTGGCACAAATCACTAGCACTCCAAAATTGCTGGTGTAGGACCATGACCCAGGTCTGGAAAATCAGCATATTCCTTCCCCCTAAGGGGTAGTTCAGGAATGGGTATGTAATCATAATTGGATGGATAAGATTGAATCGCAACATTTTTGCAGAAACTAATCAGGAAGGACAGTTCTCTTTCAGATGAGGTTGCTAAACTGAAAGAACATTAAGTAGCTACTTGACAATTATCCAACCCAGAGAAAGAACCAAGAGACAGAAAGAGAAATGGAGAAAACTCTAAAAACATTTTGCCCCTAAATCTGAGCTCAGATATAAATAGATGTAGCTGCTAGAATTTAGAATTTCTGCTAGGATACAATTCTCTCTGGATTACTTATGTTCCTATGTAGTCAAAGCCTTCTGAGAAAATGTACTACAAATGGATATTTGCAAAATAGTCTTGGAAGCTAAAGACAATGTCTCCCTAAAGATAGAGACCTTCAAAGAGCTTTGGAGAAATAAAGTTCTCTCTTTCCCCTCCCTGGAAACATTTTATTATAGGATAATAAATTTAAAGATACCTTCTCCCTCGCTCCTGGAGGATATCTGCTTAATGAGTAGTCTATCACCCTCTGTGGGGAGGATGGCAGATGTGCCAGCACCCACTACAAGCTTAGGGACTCCTAATTTCCAGTCTCCTCTCCTGTGATGTAAATCCACTGCATGTGTAGGTAAACATATGGCCCTCCTCACATTGCCTTGTCACAGGGATGGGGCTTGGAGAACTAGTGCTAACATACTTCTCTGGCCACTGCCTTTTCTATAATAAACCCTGATTCTCTGATCCTGGGCTCTTCTGTTAATACATGTATATAAAACCACGACAGGCTAACTTGTTAGCTTGCAAGCAGGGTATTCTCAGTCCCTTCAGACTTTCA
Organism: Propithecus coquereli; assembly: GCF_000956105.1. NCBI lineage: Eukaryota > Metazoa > Chordata > Mammalia > Primates > Indriidae > Propithecus > Propithecus coquereli. The sequence continues at coordinate 2,006,823 of NW_012148230.1, read as the reverse complement.
GACTTAACAGTTAACATGAAGCAGTATGTTGTTTTTTTTCTTGTTTATTAATTCATTCAACAAATATTTGCTGAAAGCCTACTAAGCCAGATGCCATAAAGTTTCCTATATAAGCAAATAGACAAAAATTCCTGCCCTCATGGAGATTATATTCTAAGAAAAGAAACAACAAAATAAATGAGTGAAAGACACAGAGTTAGGTGGTGATAAGCACAATAAAACAACAAAAAGCAGGAAAAGATAATAAGAAGTATGGTGCAGGTAGGAGATTTCAAATTTATGTTGGGTAATTAAAGTCCTTACATTTGAAGTGATAGTTGAGCAAAGACCTGAAGGAGTTAAGGAAGTGAGTCATATGGCTGTCTGGAGGACAAGCATTCCAGGCAGAGGAAACAGTAAGCACAAGGTACCTAAACTTACGGAAGGGGCCTGACTGCAGTGAATGGTGGAGAAAATAGTAAAACCTGAGTTCAGAGAAAGATCCTGCATGAGAGAAGGAGAGCAGGAACACAAAACTGTAGCTCATTTTAAAGACTTGAGATTTTACTCTGAGTTACACAGAAAACAGAAAGATTCAGAGCAAACAAGTGACATGATCTCTTACCTCTCAAGAGGATGACACACGCTACCTTTTGAGAGCACCAGTAGTAGCAGGAGACCTCTTCAGAGTTACGTAGGAGGAGAAAGAGGATGGCGTTCAACCAGGATGATAGAAGTAGAGGTGGTAAGAACTAGTCAGATTCTGGATTTTTTTCTAAGCAAACAGAATTTGATGAAAGATTGTATAGGGGGAAGTTAAAGAAAAAGGACCAAAGATAACTTTAAGGTCCGGGGCCTTGGCAAAAACAAAGATGGAGTCATCACTTACAGAGAAGGGAAGAACTGATTTTTTTAAATGAGGGTCTGTCACTGGCATCCAAAAGAAGCCTGACAAATATAAAAATTTACCAGAAATAAGATAATACAAGTGACAGCTATAAAATGTGGAACTGAGTCAACGGAAAGTGAAGGGAACTTGGTATACCTCTATTGCAAGGTGAGAAGTCAGCAATCCTTAATAAGCAAACCAGCTGGTAAATTGTTACTCTTAAAAATCTGACTATAGGCATACCTTGTTTTATTGCACTTCGCTTTACTGGATTTCATGGATACTGTGTTTTTTTTAACAAACTGAAGGTTTGTGGCAACCCTGCAAGTCTATGGGCACCATTTTTTCCAACAGCATGTGCTCACTTCACGTTTCTGTGCTACATTTGGCAATTTTCACAATATTTCAAACTTTTTCATTATTATTATATGTGTTATGGTGATCAGCGATCAGAGATCTTTGATGTTACTATCATAAGTGTTTTGAGGCCCACAACCCACACCCATATAAGACGGTGAAATTAATTGATAAATATTATACGTTCTGACTGCTTTACTGACCAGCCTTTTCCCAGCCCCTCATCCTCTCCTCGGGCTTCCCTATTCCCTGAGATACAACAAAATTGAAATTACACCAACTAGTAATATCCTCTAAGTGTTCAAGTGAAAGGAAGAGTCACACATCTCTCACTTTAAGTCAAAAGCTAGAAATGATTAAGCTTAGTGAAAAAGCCATGTCAAAAGCTGAGATAAGCCAAATGCTAGGCCTCTTGTGCCAAACAGCCAAGTTGTGAATACAAAAGAAAAGTTCTTGAAGGAAATTAAAAGTGCTACTCCAGTGAACACAGGAATGATAAGAAAAAAAAAACAGCCTCATTGCTGATACAGAGAAAGTTTTAGTGATCTGGATAGATCAAATCAACCACTACATTCCCTTAAGCTAAAGTCTAATCCAGAGCAAGGCCCTAACTCTCTTCAATTCTATGAAGGTAGAGAGAGGTGAGGAAGCTGCAGAGAAAAGTTGGAAGCTAAAAGAGGTTTGTTCACAAGGTTGAAGGAAAGAAGCCTTCTCCATCACGTAAAAGTGCAAGGCGAAGCAACAAATACTAAGGTAGAAGCTGCAGCAGTTATTCAGAAGATTTAGCTGAAATAATTGATGAAGGTGGGTTACAACAAACAACAGATTTTCAGGGTATACAAAACATCCTTTTAATGGAAGAAGATGCCATCTAGGGCTTTCATAACTAAAAAGAAGTCAATGCTTGACTTCAAAGCTTCAAAGGATAAGCTGACTCTCTTGTTAGTGGCTGATGCAGCTGGTGACTTGAAGTTGAAGCCAATGCTCATTTACCATTCTGAAAATCCTGGGCCCTTAAGAATGATACTAAATCTACTCTGCTTGTGCTCTATAAATGAAACAACAAAGCCTGGATGACAGCACATCTGTTTACAGCATGGTTTACTGAATATTTTAAGCCCACTGTTGAGACCTACTGCTCAGAAAAAAAAAGATTCCTTTCAAAATATTACTGCTTGTTGACAATGCACCTGTTCACACAAGAGCTCTTATGAAGAGCTACACAAGGAGATTAATGTTCTCATACCTGCTAACACAACATCCATTCTGCAGCTATGGATGAAGGAGTAATTCCACTTCCAAATCTTATTATTTAAGAAATATATTTTGTAAAGCTATAGCTTCCACAGATAATGATTCATATGATGGACCCAGGCAAAGTAAATTGAAAATCTTCTAGGAAGGATTCATCATTCTAGACACCATTAAGAACATCTGTGATTTATGGGAGGAGGTCAAAATATCAACATCAGCAGGAATTTGAAAGAAGTTGATTTGAGGGGTTTAAGATTTCAGTGGAGGAAGTAACTATAGATGTGGTGGAAACTGCAAGAGAAATAGAATTGGAAGTAGAGTCTGATGATATGACTCAATTGCTGCAATCTCATGATAAAACTTGAATAGATGAGGAGTTGCTTCTTATACATGAGCAAAGAAAGTGGTTTCTTAAAATGGAATCTATTACTGGTGAAGACACTGAGAACATTGTTGAAATGACAACAAAGAATTTATAATATTACATAAACTTAGCTGATAAAACAGTGGCAGGGTTTGAGAGCATTGATTCCAATTTTGAAAGAAGTTCTACTGTGGGTAAAATGCTATCAAACAGCCTTCGCATGCTACAGAGAAATCCTTTGTGAAAGGAAGAATGAATCAATGTGGCAAACTTCACTGTTATCTTATTTTAAGAAATTGCAACAGCCACCCCAACCTTCAGCAACCACCACCCTGATCAGTCAGATGCCATTCACGCTGAAGCAAGATCTTCCACCAGCAAAAAGATTATGACTCGCTGAAGGCTCAGATGATCTTTAGTATTTTTTAGAAATAAAGTACTTTTTAATTAAGATGTGTACATTTTTTTTAGACAGGATGCTATTGCCCACTTAATAGTACAGTGCAAACATAACTTTTATATGCACTGGGAAATCAAAAAAATTCCTGTGACTCACTTTATTGTGATATTCACTTTATTGCAGTAGTATGGAACTGAACCCGCAATACCTTCAAGGTATGTCTGTACATGCCCACTAAGAATGAAACTGTAAAGTACTTAGTAAAAAATGTTAAGATGTTGGTATATTGGCTACTAAGTTGTAGACTTCAGTAAGGTGTATCATGAAAGCACACTTTGGGTGAAGTCTTAATAAAAGGAGAACTCTTTCAGTCTGTCACTATAAATCCAGATAATCTTGCAATTTACAGGGTGAAAACTGAATATCCCCAAACTAAAATCAGAATTAACCCCAAGAAAAATGTCAAGTAAATCTGGGAGATGGGAAAAGCCTAACGCTCCAGGTTCCTACCCAAGCATCTTAGCAAAGAAAATATTTACCCATATTATAAAGAACCAACCACTAATGAAACAGCCTGTGAGCAAGGACAAATAAGCTGTGCATCATTATCTCAAGCAGTTGCTCCCAATGGCCTATAGGCAGAAGTCAAGATAGAGACTGATAAGCCTAGGATTTGCAGGATTTCTTAACCTTGGTACTATTCACATTTTAAACCAGATAATTCTATGCTCTGGGAGGCTGTCCTATGCACCATAGAATGTTTAACAGTATCTTTGGCCTCCATCTACTTGATGTCGGTAGCACCTACCTCCCAGCCACCCCCACACACACACGCAATTGTGACAACAAAAATGTCTCTAGACGTTGTCAATTGCCCCATGTTGGAGAACCACTGGATTAGGGTGATAGGCAAAGTTGTTTAGAAATATACCAGGCAATGATTTGATTCAAGGACTAGGATCTGGGCTTAGAGTACTTGGAAGAAGTTGATCAAATACAAATAAATCAAAAACTTACTAAGTTTATAAGAGACTTCAATTGTTTAACAAAATCCCTGCAACAAAGGCTTGTTACTGCTCAGCCACTAAGATGATTCCCTGAACCTCAACCTCTCACCAACAGAAAACTAGCTGCTAAAGCAGTACAGTCCCCAGTAATCCCTCCACACCCATCTTGGCTGTGACCAGGAGGAAAAAGAACAAAGAAGATCTTGCAGGTGGCAGAACCAGAAGCAGGCATGCTGGCTGGCCGAAAATTTTATTCCACTGCTCGGGCAAAAAGTTTTTGTCATCCCTGCCCAGTAAAACATGTACAAACGTGTATCATGGATTAGAAGTCTCTGTGAGTTGTTTCCCCTTTTTTCCCTTCCAATTACTAAAGTTTGAAGGTGCCCTCCAAAATTTCATGTATTAGAAATTGTCCCAGCGCAACACTGTTAGGAGGTGGGGCCTTTTGGGAGGTGTTTAGGTCTCAATCCTAAACCATGAGAGCAGAGCCCTCATCAATGGATTAATGCCTATATAGAAAAGGCTTGCAAGGGCCAGGCACAGTAGCTCACGCCTGTTATCCCAGCACTTTGGGAGGCCAAGGTTAGAGTATCACTTGAGCCCAGAAGTTCAAGACCGGCCTAGGCAACATAGTGAGGGCCCATCTCTACAAAAAATAAAAAAATTAAAAATTAGCCAGGTGTGGTATTACACACCTGAAGTCCCAGCTACTTGGGAGGCTGAGGCAGGAGGATCGCTTGAGTCAAAGAGTTTGAAGTTGCAGTGAGCTATGACACCACTGCATTCTAGCCAGAGCAATAGAATGAGACCCTGTCTCAAAAAAACAAGGGGGGAGGGGGACTTGCAGGAGTAGGTTAACTCTCTTCTGCTCTTCTACCATGTGAGAACACAGAGTTCATCCATCCTTCCCTTTCCTTCAGCTTTCTGCCATATGAGTATACAGCAAGAAGGCCCTCATCGGATACTTGCACCTTGACCTTGGGCTTCCCAGCTTCAAGAACTATGACAGAATTAATTTCTGTTCTTTATAAATCACCCAGTCTGTGGTATTCTGTTACAGAAGCACAAAATGGACTGAGACAGAAATCGGTGTCAGAGAAGTGGGCTATTATTACAACAAATACCTAAAAATGTGGAAGCAGCTTTGGAACTGTGTAAAGGTAGAGGCTGGAAGAGTTTTGAAGTTGAATGCTGGGAAAAGCCTATGTTGTCGTGAACAGAATGCTAGTAGAAATATGAATGGGAAAGACTATTCTCATGAGGTCTCGAATGGAAATGAAGGACAAGGTACTGGAAACTGGGGGAAAGTCCATCCTAGTTATAAAGTGATTAAGAATTTGGCTGAATTATGTCCATGTCAAGGACTTTATGGCTGGGAGAACTTAAGAGCAGTGAACTAGGATACCAATTAAGAGTTTTTGTTGTCCTTATGCTATTTTCCTTCTATCACTGAATACCGGCTTTATTGTAATTAGTTATACTTACCATTTACCCATAAATTGCTAGACCCTGAGGCAGTCTATATTCAAGCAAAAGTGAGAGAACTTATCCATAGATCCTAGTCTTAAGACTAGGTACAATACTTAAGCCTTTTCACTGTCTTCCTGTGTTGGGGGACAGGTATTGGAAGTTGTAAGTGAAATATTTGCATAATGTTAGGTGAGGGCATTTTTTTCAAGGGTACATATGTAAGGGAGGACATATATGCATATTGGATGCTACCATGAATATCTTTTGGGTATGCTTGCCCAGCATCTACTCCCCCTTCCCATGGTCACAGTACCTTCTTTTGGTTTCAGTGAACTACATTACCCTAATTCTCAGCCCTAGTGGTTTAGACATAGCTGACCACACTTCACTATTCCCTGATCTAGATATGGTCTATCATCATATGCCATTCCTCTAACCACAGGATAAAGGATGGAGAAATGATCAAATTCATTCAATGAGACACAATCCTGGGACTTTTGTTAGAACAAAGGGTAAGAGAAGTTCTTTTTATGTTGGGCTTGCTAAACTGAAAGAATCTTAAGCTTGGAGCCATCAGAGAGCTCCACATGGAGAAGGCCTACATGAGACCATATCTAACAGAAGAGAAAGCCACTGATATGTCCTGAGACCATTGTTTGAGCCCTTGAATCCATCTGTACCTGAAGAGAGTAAATGCCTATTCTCAGTGCCCTAAGTATGAGTTTTGGTCTTATGCAATTGAAAAACCTAGCAGGTATTATTATTACCCAGTTAGCAGGTGAAAAATCCCAAAGTTATAAGAATTAAATTATTTGTCTAAATTCATACAACTAATTACTAGTAGCATAACTTCAGCCTTAGGTAGGTCTGGATCTAACATCCATGCTCTTTTCATTATACCATACTCACTCAGGAAAAGAGTCTGAAACTTCTCTTTGCTTTATAATTATCTGTGGCCACAAGCTAAGTCCTTACATGGAGTGAGTATTCTAGTAACATTTGTAGAATGACCAAAAATGGAAGAATCACATGCCTTCCTGCTTTCTGTCCCATTCCTGCAACAGCTTGCCTCTTGTCTGACATAGAACATTTATTTCTGTGGTGTTTTTATAATGCAGGCTACCTTGAAGGACATGTCTATTTCATTACCATTTTCAACCTCTTTCAAAATCCATGATATTACTGTATATAATAGCAAGTGACCCTAAGCTAAGTCATTTAGATCTTAGAATGCCAGTACCAGTCACAGGGTAAATCAGGCTCCAAAATACATGTAGGAAATCAGAAACTTAAAAAAGACCACCACCAAAATCTAGCTATGATTCTGTTATGATTAATTGTGAAACAGTCATAAAATGACGCCCTTATTAAAGTAGAAGTTACGATAGTGTTGTTTATGTTAACATTTTAAGATCCTTTAAGATACATTAACTTCGAAAAGGTAGCAGCTATTAATAAACAGTCAAATCTCTTTTAAATATTGTTGACGGTGGCAGGAAAGGAAAGGAGGACAAAATTTATGAATATATGATCCTTGACATTTCAATAAATCTGTTTTTCCATTTGTTTGTGACTCTGATTTCTTTCTTCAGTGTTTCATAGTCCTCCTTGTAGAGATCTTAGGAAAGAAATCGCAGAGGACACAAACAAATGGAAAACCATATCATACTTATGGATCAGTAGAATCAACATTGTTAAAATGTCCATACTACCCAAAGTGATTCATAAATTAAATGCAATCTCTATCAAAATACCAATGTCATTTTTTGCAGATCTAGAAAAAATAATTCTATGCTACGTTTGGAACCAGAAAAGAGCCCACATAGCCAAAACAATCATAAGTAAAAATAAGAAATCTGGAGGCATCACATTACCAGACTTCAAACTATACTACAAGCCTACAGTAACCAAAACAATATGGTACTGATAAAAAAAAAAATAGAGACACAGACCAATGGAACAAAATAGAAAACCCAGATATAAAACCACCTACCTACAGCCAACTAATCTTTGACAAGGCATACAACAACGTACACTGGGGGAAAGAAACCCTATTCAATAAATGATGCAGGGAAAACTTGATAGCCACATGCAGAAAAATAAAACAGGACCCCTATCTCTCACCACTCACAAAAATTAATTTAAGATGGATAAACTCTTAAATGTAAGGCATGAAACCATAAGAACTCTAGAGCAAAATGTAGGAAAAAACTCTTCTAGATACCAGCCTAGGTAAAGAATTTATGACGAAGACCCCAAAGGCAATCACAGCAACAAAAATAAATAAATAAATGGGATCTGATAAAACTAAAAAGCTTCTGCACAGCTAAGGAAATAATCAACAAGCAAACAGACAACCTACAGAATGGGAGAAAACATTCATAAGCTATACATCCAATAAAGGGCTAATATCCAGAATCTACAAAGAACTCAAGCAAATCAGCAAGAAAGAAATCAAACAACCCTGCTAAAAAGTGGGCAAAAGACATGAACAGAAGCTTTTCAAAAGAAGATAGACAAATGGTCAATAAACATATGAAAAAATGTTCAGTGTCACTAACTATCAGGAAAATGCAAATTAAAATCACCATGAGATGTCACCTTACCCCAGTTAGAATGTCTTTTATTATAAAGTCTAAAAACAATAGATGCTGGCATGGATGTAGGGAGAAAGGAACACTTACTTATACACTGTTGGTGGTACTGCGAATTAATACAGCCTGTACGGAAAATAGTATGAAGATTTCTCACAGAACTAAAAAGTAGACCTTACCATTTGATCTAGCAATCCCACAACTGGGTATCTACCCAAAGGAAAAGAAGTCTTTTTATCAAAAAGACGCCTGCACTCAAATGTTTACTGCAGCACAATTCACAACTGAAAAGATGCAGAATCAACCCAAGTGCTCATCAATTCATGAGTGGATTAATAAAATGTGGTATACCACGGAGTACTACTCAGCCATATAAAAGGATGAATTAATGCCTTTTGCAACAATTTCAATGGAACTGGAGACCATTCTCCTAAGTGAAGTATCTCAAGAATGGAAAAGCAAACACCATATGTACTCGCTATTAAAGTGGAACTAACTAATAGGCGCACATGTGCACAGAGGGAAGTAAAACTCGTTGGAAATCAAGCAGGGGTGAGGGAGGAGAGAAGGGGCAAAAACCTACCTAATGGGTACAATGAACACTATCTGGGTGATGGGCACATCTATAGCCAAGACTCAAGCATTACAAAAGCGATCCACGTAACTGAAAACATTTGTACCCCCTTAATATTTTGAAATTTTAAAATAAAGAAGTAATCTGTCTAAAGATCATGAAAATTTCTGACAGAGCTGGAACACTCAATGAAAATGTTCCACGCAGGCTGGGCGTGGTGGCTCATACCTGTAATCCTAGCATTCTGGGAGGCCGAGGTGGGTGGATCATTTGAGCTCAGGAGTTCAAGACCAGCCTGAGTAAGAGCGAGACCCCCCCCCACCCCCGCCGTCTCTACTAAACATAGAAAGAAATTAGCTGGACAACTAAAAATATGGAAAAAATTAGCCGGGCATGGTGGCGCATGCCTGTAGTCCCAGCTATCCGGGAGGTTGAGGCAGAAGGATCCCTTAAGCCCAGGAGTTTGAGGTTGCTGTGAGCTAGGCTGACACCACGGCACTCTAATCTGGGCAACAGAGTGAGACTCTGTCTCAAAAAAAAAAATGTTTCACGAATTAACTTTTGTTCCCTAGAAGGTGTGGTGGACTAAGATTCATAATCAGATCAAAAATTCACTGATTTCAACATTTCATTTTTAAATGTATTCAAAAATGTCTATTTTCTAGTTAAGATCCACCACTTTCTCCGGCCTCTTTATTTTCTCTTCTACCAGCGGGCTTTCTCTTTCAGGAAAATTTTTTACAAAGAAACATTTTATCACTTCACAAAAGTTATAGTATAAGTCAATCACAAACAGAGCAAAGCCAAAGTGAGATATGGACACTGAATAGTTCACTAGGGTGATCCATATCTTAGGGTCTTGCTTCTTAAAGAGGAAGTCATCTCAGCAAAACTGCAAATGACCAATTTCAACATGGACCTTTAGAGTCACTCTCAAATAGTTGAAATTTCTGTTAAATCCAGGACTGCTAAGAGTTTACTACATTTAGTCTTTTATCATTTATATTTATTAGGTTCAGAGTGTGAAATACCTGAGTTCAAGTCCCAGTATCATTTTATAACTGGGGTAAATGATACGACCTAAGATTGATTCCAAAACACAGAAAAAAATACAAACCATCCAATTAATAGAAAAGAAATATACGAAAAGTGCCTAAAACTTTTAGCAGGCAGTAAAGAAATGTTATCCCCCCCACCCAATAATATATATGAATCCATACAATTTACTAAAAAACTTTTGCTGACAGAAACTGTTTCTATCTTGGAAGTGGAAAATGTTGATGAGGAGAGAAAAAAGGACTATACGTAAACAATAACAAGACAAAATGAAATGTGTGTGTGCATGTGCATATGTGTGTGTAGAAGGAAAAAATCAGCCTCTTGCTTTGTAAAAAGTTTCTATAGTATATAAATCCAGATAAAGATTTCTATACTTCATCCAATATAACTGCTTATAAAATAACTGGGATAGTGATCTATCATTAATTAGATGATTATATGTTATCATTATATTATTTAATATAATAGATGATTATGTTAATCTATAATTAGATAATTATGTTATCACTAATAATTATGACACAACTACATTGTTTAGTTCCCCTTAATTACTCTACTATAGCCAATGTAGCCAACACATAAAAAGTAAAGAGGCATGACAAAGTGATGGTACTTAACCAAATACAGAAATTTGAAGTAAATGCAGAATGAATGTGAAATGTGACAGTAACTGGATTTGCCACACTAGAAAGTCTACCATACAATTCTGTGCTGAAACAAACAAAAAAGATGATGCTTGAAAATACTTCCTTTGCTCCTGGCAAAGCAAAATTTTCAAAACCTAAGTGAAAATTAAAATGATGGTGACCCTATATAAGAATGTACATGGAAAACATATAATTCTCAATGAAATACAATTCAAGAGAAAATCAGGACATTGTATAAATAGTTTCATGAAGGAAGAGATGGTGTGGCTGCTACTGGGTGGCTACTGATCCATTTGTTACCAAAACTGAATATTGCTAAAAGAATCAAATGCACTTTTTTTGTATAATGTGAAATCAACAAGAGAGTCCCCTCCAACTGACAGAAGCTTGGGAAATCCTTCCAAGCTGAAAACATCCAGAGACCAGAAAGGCACAGACTACAGAGTGTTCAACTCCAAGGATAAAACATATCCAAGAAACAGCAGCAAGCAGTAAGCGTTACAGAGACCAAGGACTAATATTCAACTTTGTGACAATGCAGGAGGCTTTGTGTTTCAGCCAGAAATGTTCTTTTGTTCTGCAAACCTCAGGACATAAGAGTCAAAAATAAGAACCTCTGCCTGCATACTGATGATGTAATGCAAAGTCATCTAGCCTTCATTTTAGAAGCAAAAACTTCTTTCACAACTTTGAAGACTCAAGTCCTACTTACGGAATCATTAAAAGTCTGAAGGGATCACTTAAACTTTTCAATTAAATTTGATCACATTTTATGAAGCTAGTTATATCCTAAATTCACAAAGGTTTCAGGAAATACCATTTGCAAATATCAAAGGTCTACTGAACAAAGTTTTTCTACATCTTCACCTCTTACTATATATTATACGTGGTATTTCCATGTAGGATGAGCAATTTAAAAGCAATCTCTATTCACAGCAATGTGATTTTGAAGATACTTTTCTGACTGAGCCAGAGTAAAGGGCATTTTTATACACTAAGAGCCTAGAATATAAAAATGCTAGTATTAAGCGTTTCTCCTTCTCCTAAAATTGTTAGTCTCACTATAGAAACCGTCTTTTTGCAAGTAAAATAATTCATACTACAAAACTAATTTCAATTTTTCTATAATAATTAGTGTTATTTTATTTACAATAAAGATTGAGGTGCTATCATTCAAATATTTTTAAATGTTCATTAACAGTTATTCTAACTTTTAAATGTAGGATTCTTTATTAATTACATAAAATTAGTGTAATAATTTTTTCTTCTATAGCATTTAAGAGTGATAAAAACTGGGGAGGCATTCATTTCAGGAAAAGGGAAGTAACTTAGGTCTCAACCCCATAGAACTGTAAGGTATGTCTTAAGTATTTGATACTAATAACAGTTATACACGTTTTTTAATGACTCACTTTCTTCAGTAAATCAGGGTAGATTTCAGGTTTATACCTATAATGATGTCACTCTCAATCACTTACATTCTGGTATGCTTTCTTGAGTGGGAGAGGAGAAATGGAATTACAGCTGGCATGCTAGAAAACTGCACATTGGAATACGTCACTCAAGTAAATATCTTGTATTTGGATGGGAAAAAAATAATTAGAATCACTGACTTAGATCACAAAATCTGTTTTACTGCTGGATGAGACCATAAGGACTCTCTAGTTCAAATTCTAACTCTTCACTCAGTTCAGCGATTGCTTCACTACACCTAATAACTATAGGCAAATGTACATTTAAACTGCAAGTGTGTTCCGTAAGAATCAGAACCGTATAGTTATAAAATACATTCTAGGGATATCTGCAAAACATTGCTCCCAAATACTTGTGGTTTAAATGAAAAGAATTTAGGGGAACCATCCAACAACAGATGAGAATCTAAGGTGAAAAAAATAAATCAGGAAACCAGACAAACTGGACATATTTTGGGGTTAAAAACCATTTAAAGTAAATTTATGATTGTCCTTACTGAGATACAGTAATCTAACAACTACAAAGGAACAGCTAATCTGAGATGTTTCTTATTCTTTTGTTTGTAAAATACAAAGGTCATTCACTTTAAGTAAACTTAATGTACATTATCTTTTAATTTCATATGTCTGAAATTAAGGACTTTAAGGATGGTAGAACCCATTAATACCAGAAGAGGTAAAATTAATGCTGCCATGCAAAGAACTGAATACAGAAGTTGAGCACTTCCTAAATTCAGGCATTTTATCTATTAATACATTGTCTCATTTCTTGTACATAACCTTGTGAGGTAATTTTATCATCCCTACTTAATAGATGAGGAAATTATGATTTAAAGAGATTAAGTAACTTGCCCAAAATCACACAGAAGAGAAACTAAAACCAAAACCCAGATTCTCTGACTCCAAAATAAATGGCTCTTCTTTTCACTACACTACAAACTGGCAAGAAACACCTACATTAAAATTTCTAGTCTTTTAATTAATACCTACTAAAGACAGAGATAATATCAAGCTTATAGTGAATTGTGATGATATACAGAGTATAGTTTGATATAAATATTTAAGAAATAATTCCAAGTCATATATGACATTAAATTTTTAAAAGCCAAATATGTAATATCCCAAAAATGGAGAAATTTGAAAATTTTAGTAGAAAAGCACTAAACTTCATCTTCCCTAGACATTTTGAAAGAAAAAATCTGGCCCTGTATTTTGTCAACCATACAGCAAATTATTTGGTAAACTAGAATTATACCTCTACTTACAGAATAAGAAACAGTAACTTCATGGTTCTATCCTTTGTTCTCACTCTAATCTATCTTCTATTCTTTTCCATTTTGGCCCCATACCTGGGAGCCCTCTTTTAACTGAGCCTCACATTCAGGAACTCCTACAAATTTAGATGCAAATACAGATACATTGAAATGAAGAGCATAACACTGCAATGACTGGCAGAGTGTTACAGAAGATATGTAAGTTTCAGTTATTTTTCCAAATCATTAACTATTGTGGCATTTTTGTGACTTTTCTTCTCTATAGTTTTCTCAATGGATTTTAAAGCACTTAACTTTTATAATCAAATAAAAACAGGAGAAAAAAGGAGTAAGAAAGGGAAGGAGATAGGGAGGCAGAGAAAAACTAGAGCATGAATTAAAAAAAAAAAAAAATCTAAACATCTCAATGTTTCCAAATTAGGTGAATCTACCACCAAAGTTCTAAAATTATGACCTGCTTTTTCCTTTTAATCTCTCAATGGCATGGTAGGTTAAACATACGTAAGCATGCCAAAGACAAATGAAATATGAAAAAATAATAATGAGGCAAGCCAGAGATCTATAAAGTCTGAGACATAATTCTTCATTTCAATATATAAATGAGGTAAGTAAGAAAAACAGACTTAGGGTAGGCTAAAACTAAAAAGCAGGATTCAAATACTTAAGAATGCCGGAATCTGCTAAGTATGGAAAAATTACAAATATACATATATATGAATTTATACCCCCTCCTCCTTTATTATAAACTGAAGTTCTGTATTAAAATATTCCTTTATCAACATCATGAGACAACACCTAAAATAGTTTTGAGTCCTATCAAAATACTGACTTAAATTTCTCTAGATACAATTCAATCTCCATGAAGTAGTTTCACTAAAAAAAGTTCACATTTGTGAGCTCTTTTTCCACTACAAAAATACATTCTTATTCTAAAACATATATAAGATTGATACAAACTATTATGTTACCAAACCATCACATAATTCATAGTCCCTCCAAAAGAAAATACTCATTTATAAATCAAGCACAAAACTATAATCTATTAACACGGGAGTCCAATTAAAACTTTTATTTGTATAATAAGTTTATCAGATTTCCTTTTTTCTGATTACCAAAATGCAATTAACTTGCCTGCGCCTTGATTACAAAGTTGATGACTTCCTGCTCGTTCACACGATTGCTCTGAATAGTCTCATTTAATTAAAATACCATAGTTTTTATAAGCACAATTTCCATTTGCAAACAGAAATAAGCATCTTACAATATTTGAATATTATATATATATTTATGCTAGTTTTTCAGTCTTGATCACTTCAGTTCCTCTGTTCCTTAATATTTACTACGTAGCAGCTATCTTGAAAACATTACCGCTATCTAGGTGGTAGAAGGTACAACTCAATTTTTCTGCATTGTTTGAAAATTTTCAGAGTAAACTACTTGAAAAAAAATTGGCCAATGTTCACAGATCAGAGTTATAACTACATCTACATTGAAGATGAAATGAAAGTGACTTGTCTACCAAAAGCCTCAATTATTTTTTCTAGACTAATGACATCAACCTTTGAAGTGGTGCAGAAACTACATTAACTGGACACTATACAAATTTAGATGGTGTATATTTAATGCTGCAAACAGTAAGTACAGAAGAGAAACAGATCTTCACCAAAGGTCTTTCATGGAGGAAAACAGAAAAGGTTTCCAAAGATGGCTATGGACTCTTTTCACATATTCCAAATACCTTTGGAAGCAGAGTTCCATTGGTACTAACGGAAAAGCATCCCTCGATTACAATAAGATACACTCAATGTCCCTGTGCACTGACTGAAAAACTTGGGGCTCCTCACAAATGTCTAAAAATCACACAGGTATACCAGGACTACAACACTGCACTATATTTTGCAATAGTGGTTTTTTTTAATCCTGTTCTCATGCTTCAATCACATGTGGATTGAAAAATATTTTCTAGTCTTTAATTACTAAAATTCTTATTGATTTTTCCATTACATTTTTTAATATGGTAACTTCATTTGAGAAATGTATTATCTTAAAATGTCTGGAGAAAGGGAAAATGGTAGTACAATAGTTTATATCAAAATGACAGTGAGACCACTATGAATATATGCAACTTCTGAGTTAAAAAGATTAGAGCTTCATTTTTTTTATCCATAAGGTGAACGAAAATGAAAGGCTAACAGCCTTAACAAATCATTAGATTTTGGATTACACTGCAGTGGATAGCAAAATCACCAATCTTCAAGAGAAAAAGCTACCACTTCACAGTAAACTTATTTGGGCAAGAAGTATCCTGGCCCTACCAACACCAACCTAATGAGCATGTTTCAGAAAGTTACTCCTAAGGAAAACTTTTAAGCCAGAAGGTTGACCCAAAGGTGCCTCCAAACACCTTCCCAACCCTAAATGACAAAGAGACCACAGAGCAGAAATTACCCCGACAGCATTAGCTTCACACTTAGGACTATATCTCTTGATTAGACTCTTGGGGGACTGGAGAAAGGAGGTGGAGGATAAAAGTGGAAGGAGAAGCTGACATATGGGAGGAGAGCCGCGAGACGACAGAGCTGGTCAAGGGCCCCAGATGTAGGAAGGGCTTGGGGGAACAGCCCAGGGTTGGGGGTGGCCGCCCCAGCGAAAAGGCAAAGTCGAGGGGAGAGCAAGCTACAGAAGAGGTGCAGGCAAGATGGGCGGTGCCCACAGTCCCCCCTACACTGCCCCACACCGCTGTAGCCCCTAGACCCCGCGTCGGGGCGGAGCCACTGCGCCCGCCACAGCCCGTTCGCGCGGGCACCCGCCCCCTCAGCCTTCGGGTCCCGGGTTGGTGGGAGGGGCGGGCCTCGCGGGACCAGGTGCGCAGCCTGGCCCAAGCCCGAATCAGGAATGTTCCGCTGCGGCAGGCAGGATGGGCGGGTGACCCCGCAGCCTGGGCGGGGGTTGGGGAGCTGGCCGAGGGCGGAGGAAGAGCCCTCGGCGCAGCCCCCGCCTCCAGGGCCGAATCCCGGGCGCCCCCCTGCGGGCAGGGATTGTTGCCCCGGCTCTAGGCTTGCCTTCCCTCCTTTCCCCCCTTCCCCCAGCGTTGCCCCGGGCAACAGCGCCTACAGCCGGCGGCGTGAAACTCACCTACCTAGAACCTGACAAGAAGGAGCCCCTCAGATTCAGGAGCCAGTCGCCACCCCGCGTCACGGGGGTCGGCACAGCCAATAGGAGCAGCTGTCACGAACCTCTGCGGCCAATCCTGCTGCACTCCGGTCTCCGGGCACCCTCGAGACCTCAGCCAATAGGCAAGAGTGGAAGGCGGGCGCTGTCGCCCGGCCCCCAGCCCCCTCCCCAACCACCTCCCAGGAGGCGGGGCGCGGCCGATTGGCCCGGACCCCGGAGGGGGCGGGACTTAGGCTCGAGGGCCGGTGGGCTCGCGCGTAGCTGGGGCTGTGGGCGGGGGTAGCGGAGGCGTGGGGCTGCTGCCGCCGCCGCCCTAGGAACCCGTTCCGCAGCTGGGGTGGGGTCCCGAGGTCTGCCGGTTCGCGCTGTTCTCCCCGCCTTGGTAACCTGCTCCTCCCCAGCCGGTGTCCTGGGCTGCCCAGGATGGGATGAGGCCGAAGGCGGACGGCGGCGTCACAGGAAACTTTGGGAGGCTCGCCTGGCCACGGCCGGGAAGTGGCCGGACTTAGGGTGATAAGCTGAGGCCGCCTGGAAGGGACTGCTCGGCGGGTCCGCAGCCGGAAAGGAATTCGGAGAGTGGGGGCGGAGGCGTGATTAAAATGTTAAGTGTGCCCGCGGGGTGCTGGGCGATCTCGGGAGCTGAAATCTCCAGGAAGGGAATATGCTTTGGGGCTGCGGGTCCTCCACCCCAAATAGAGACTTTTCACCCTCAGAATCGATTACTCTTTTCCTGTATGTTCCCACATTGCATTTGTTGTCACGTTGATTTCTTTAGAATGGTTTTCAGCTTCTACAGTATACTCTGAATCCCTTAAGTGCAGGAACTGCCTCATTCATTCCTGCACTCCCAATGACTGAGCCTCTGTCTAAAAATATTAAAATATTAGACACTCAGTGCTGGAATTGTAATGGATGCTGTTAAAAAGCGTACAGCAGGTCCCGGGAGTGGTCCACTGTAGTAAGTCTTTACCTCTTCCAGAGTCAAGAGAACACAGATTGGTATGATAATTTCAGTGAGGGCTGTTTCTGAAGCGTCTTTCCCCAAAAGAACTTGGTAGAAAATGAGTGAGCTAAAAAGATTACTAGGTGATCTGTAACAGTGTGACCGGTGTTATTCTTCACTATTCGACCTTTCCATGCTCCTGTAGCAGGATTTTTAAGGCGTTTTATCTTGCACATTGGTTAGTAGAACCACATTCTTTGCCTGGAGCAAATCTAACGTCAGCCTCATATCCACCCTCTCAAAAACTTCTGAGTTATGTGGAAGCCAGAGAAGAGTGGTGAATATTTTTTCTAAGCAGCTTTATTTATTTGACCATAGTGGGCAGCCCTAAACATAGAAAAACATAAATCTTAAGTTGGACTTTTTGTATGCGGTTTCAAAGCCAAAGAAACCAAAACAAAAATTAAAATTAAAAATAAGCGGCTTGTTCTCGTTGAAAATGGGGCATGAGATTTCCCTCCCGTTCTTTTTCTCAGAGCATTTGCCTAAGAAAACTTGTAATTATTAAGTACTTTCTCATCTTTTTAAAATGTATGTAAATCCTTTTGGAGACTAGATAGGTATTTTGTCAGCTTTATGATCGAGAAGTGACTTTCTCTGAAACCCTGGAGCCTTTTTTTTTTAATGCTGCAAATATCAAGGGAGATAGCACCCCTCTCTCCCAATTTCTATGACAGAGTAGGAGTCTAACTTCATTGGGCGCCTTGCTCCAAGTTGCATATCTACCTTCTGTCTTAAAGATATGTGAAGTTTGTTTTTCCTCTGGTTAAAGCCAATTAGCTAATACAGATGGTCACCGCAATTACCAAGTAAAGATGAATTGTGACAAATGGTGTTGTTAAGTCTTACTTGGGGACTAGTTATTGTTTTTATCTTGAAAACATGTATGTAATGAGTTGTATATGCTTGGCTATATAAAAGGGGGCAATTTATTTCTGTCTTTGCAATCTCTTAGCAAATTGTGCTGTGAATCACATTCTGGTTTAATGTTTATTTGATAATAAAAGTGTTTTCTTGCTCTACCACCTTGTGGAGAGGATTTCTGGATTGGGAGATTTTGTTTTTAATTTCCCCAGCAATGCCTACACCCAGAATATTAAGATGACAAAGTTAAGGAAAGTAATTACTTCTTAGTTTTTAATTTGCTCTCTAAAATGATTTCACATTAGTTGATACTTTAGCACTGAAATACAAATAGATTTTAATAGAATAAGACGTGATAATGTTTGGTAAGTATTTTGTAGTGACTGCTAAATGCACAAACTAAGCCTCTGTGAGTAAACCTCTTAAACAGAAGTTAATTTTCAGTGAACATTAAATGTTGTGATAATATGTCATGTCAATATGAATGAAATGAATGAAAGTTTCTACATTACATAGTTAGGTAAAGCCAAAACACAACTCTGGACATTGCTGCACTACTGAATACCTTTCCCAACAACCTTAGGATTTTCCTTCTTTTATACAAAGGGAATCTAAATCTGGAAAGATGTGATCAGTTATTACATATTTGCAGAAAGTAGCTTTAAATAAAGACATGGTGAAAATAGAACTGTTTGATATATAACATTTTTGTGTGTATATGTTTTTAAGGAACCCAAATCTCTAAAAATAGTAAGACTCTTTCCATTTCTGCAACAATTATTCTCTCAGTTCTCACCTATTCATTCAAGAAACTTAAAAATTGCCTAACATATGCCAGGTATTGTGCTAGGAAATGCAGTTTTGAATGAATGTACTTGAAGGAAATGAACATGGCATAAATCTATGCTGTATTTTTGAAACTGAAAAAAAAAAAAAAACACTTGCAAATTCAGTTTTAAATTTTTTCCTCTGTTATAATTATCATTTTGCATTGCAACACATTTAAGAAACATTTCGGTTCACATAATTTCAAAAATACTATACTTTTTTTATATCTTGTAAATGTAGGGAGAATATGGAAGAACGAAGAAAAATAATTTCCTGTCTAGATAATCCATGAGCTTCATAAAATACTAACCACCCCCACAGGGCCTGGAGGGATATGTATCTCAGTTGAAGTTGTTAGCATAGAATTTAATAGATCTGTCTTTTATCATTAAAATTCAGATCTATACCAGGTACTACTATGACTTTTGAAATACCACAAAGTACTACCTAGCTATAGGCAAATAAGTCCTTAGTATATATTCCATTTTCCCAAATGCTAAATTTTGTCTCTTCTAATAACATTACTTACCTGGACAATTGAATTCAATAATGTGGACATCAAATCTATGTGATTAATAAAAAATGATTTAAAAAGTTCTTCACTTTTTTTGATTAGCACCACTCATGCCTCACCCCATCTCTCCTGCTCCTTTATTTTCCTGTTTAAAAGTTTCTCATAGGCTTCAACAGGAATCTTGGTTGTGTGCCATCTTAGTTCAGTAGTCCCCATACTTAACCCTACCTGGTTTTCTTCATCTATGTCTCTTCTCTTTTCCTCCTTCCTGCCAACTCCTTTGATTTCTGACTCTCTGCTCTTTAATCCACAATTCATATCTGTTAGGCAGGGACCAAATCTGCAGGTAGCAGATACAGACCAGGAGGACATTCCTAGAGGCAGAAAAGCCTAGGGATCAATCGGGAAGGAACTGCAGGAAAATGCAGAACACCTGACAATCATGTATATTAGTTATCTAGTAACATCCCACAGCTCCATAAGCCCTGCCCGAGACCAGGCCAATAAAAGGAAACCACCTGGGAGTCCTTAACGTCTTTCTCCACTCATGGAGACTGATCCATTCCTCTCTCTGGAACATAGTTCCACTTTGGATAGCTTCCTTCTTTTCTGCAATAAAACCTCTTTGTGTGGAATTGCTTCCTATCCGTGAACACTCTGTTGCACTGGCCTACTTGTGATTCTTCCAAGCAAGGATCCAAAAAATCAAGACAACAGTCCACCAAGAGCTGGACCTGACATACTTAACCACTTGCACATATCACTTCTAAAATAGATAGTGATGAAGTATGCAATATGGAAATCCTATCTATCTTTATTCTGTACATGCTGCAGTGTCTGTTTTCAGTGGATGTAATTTCTTTGAATTCGAAAATTGTTCTCTTGAATGCTATTACTAGAGGTCATATTTGTGCAAAATTTCCTATAAAACTTTCTTTTTTGGCTTCCAGATTTCAAATTTTCAAAATGGCCATATGGATTCTTTTGTTTTTCAAATCCATGTAAGGAAAATAAAGAGGGTGGCAGAGGAGGGAAGAAAAGAAGATGAAGTAGAGTCGGAGGAAGAAAACTTCTATTCTGCTTCCACACCAGATGTGGAATCCATTAATCCCATCTCACGACCATCCCTCCCATCCAGAGGTTGGCTGTCCTAGCCCTCCAATATTGATTCTGCTGCTTCCCTGACCGTCTGTTTTCCATTGAGAAATACTACCACCAGCATTCCTAATCAAGACATGTCCTCTGCAGAATGCCTCTGGATCACTCAAGGCCTGTCCCTTTTTAAGCCATCCTTTTCTCAGAATTTACCTGTCCTTTTCTTCATTCCCTTATCCTCAGTTCATTGTACATTCAGAGATAATTGTCAAATGTGTCCCGGTGAGAGAGTGCTGTAATAATGATATCTATATGTGGTGTCATCAGAATCACCTGAGGACCTTTTCAAAAATACAGACTCCCAGATTCACACCCAAAGATTCTGACTTGGAAGGTCTGAGAAGTGTTCAGAAAATCTGCATGTTTGGAATGAAACCAGTGAATCTGGTCAACATGATGTATTGAACTCAGGCACTTATCTCTACTGGCTCCCGAAACTCCTTGGCATGTTATAAACACAGATCCAGATCACCAGGAATCTAATGCCCAGGGATCTCTGAGGACATGGGTGAAAAGAGAGGCTGAAAACAACAGAATTGGTTGAAAGTCTGTCTAAAGAGCAGGGAGGCCAGGCATGGTGCCTCATGCCTGTCATCCTAGCACTCTGGGAGGCTGAGGTGGCAGGATCACTCAAGGTCAGGAGTTCAAGACCAGCCTGAGGAAGAGTGAGACCCCCCGTCTCTACTAAAAACAGAAAGAAATTAGCTGGACAACTAAAAATATATAGAAAAAATTAGCTGGGCATGGTGGCACATGCCTGTAGTCCCAGCTAGTCAGGAGGTTGAGGCAGAAGGATTGCTTAAGGCCAGGAGTTTGAGGTTGCTGTGAGCTAGGCTGACACCACGGCACTCTAGCCCAGGCAACAGAGCAAGACTGTGTCTCAAAAAAAATAAAGTAAAAATAAAAAAATTAAAAATTAAAAAAAAAAGAGTAGGAAGACCCTCAGATCATTTCCCCCACCAAGCAACTAGGTAACACCTACTCCAATCCAGAGACAATAAGAATTACTCCCTGGTGTGGTTGAACTAGAGAATTTTGATCTTGAAGACCTTAAGACAGCTTTGTACTGTATAAGGGTGAGGTGCCTTGCCAGACATTGGGGTGAAGGGAATAAGTAACTAAGTCTACATACTGAACTGTAAAACTTCTTCTTCCCCTCAGCTCCCATAATGACTGCTTCCAGGTTTATGTGCCTCAGAGAAGCGATTTGGAGGGTTTCCTTCTAGGAAAATTGACCCACACAAGGGAAAAATATTTTTATAAGCTACTGAAGGTTTCTTCCAAAACAGCCAGATCTGCTGCCTAATCACATCGAAAATGAGATCTGTGTATCCACAATTTCCAGCTATGCAAGTAATTTCCCTCACTCTTAAATATGAAGAGAAATCTAAGGATCACCACTTTTGAGGACCCCCACACTCATGAAAATCAGACACCAAAACAAACCAATAAAAAAGGCAGGGGACAGGTGGAGACCAATGCAGAGAACAGAAGAAAATTCAAAAGAACTATAAGAAATATCCTTAAAGAAAGATGATATTACATCTATGAATGAAAACAGGATGCTATTTTTCTAAAGAAATATTCAGAAAGAAAGATGAGCTTTTGGAAAGTAAA
Source organism: Propithecus coquereli (assembly GCF_000956105.1). Lineage (NCBI taxonomy): Eukaryota > Metazoa > Chordata > Mammalia > Primates > Indriidae > Propithecus > Propithecus coquereli. The sequence continues at coordinate 1,984,328 of NW_012148230.1, read as the reverse complement.
AAATAAATTTTAACATTCAGTAGCAGATGATAAAATGAAGTTGAGAAGTCTGAAAAGAAAAAACAAAAAGACAAACAGTTGGAAAATATGAGAGAAAAGAAAATTTAGGATCAATGCAGGAGATCAAATATCTAATCTATAGAAAGTGAAAAGAAGGTAGGGAGGGTGAGGAGGATTGGAATTCTCAAAGAAACACATTTTCCCAGTACTAAAGGACCTGAGTTTCCAGATTGAAAAGGATCTATTGAGGGCCTTACAAAATGAATGAAAATGATTTACACAAGTGCACTCAATCCCAAAATGCCAGAACAGCTGAGATTTTTTAAATTCCCTAAATGCTTCAGATAAAATAACAGATTGCAGACAGAAAGATCAAGCATGGGAAGAGAGAAAGATATTGGACTTTTTAACAATGAAATTGAAAGCTACAAGAAAATGGAGCCATATTTTTAAATTTCCAAGGAAGATTTGTTACCATCTAGAATTCCCTCAAAAGCCAATCGATTAAGTCTAAGAGTAGAATAAAATTATTTCCAGACATGTAAGATATCAAAAAGTTTTCTTCCTATGGAACCTTTTCTCAGGAAGGTACTTGAAGATGTTTTCCACCAAAAAGAGGGATAAAAGTAAGACAGATAAAGACATGGAATCAACACTGGAGAAAGGAGAGAGGAATATCCAGGATGATAGTGAAGGATATTTCCAGGGTAACAATTGTATGACAGGGCTAAAAGGCAGCCAGTATAGATGAGACGGGAGAATGGAAATATCCAGAACTGATATCTCCAAGAAAAACAAAAAACAATGGAGTCAACAGATTTCCTGATGTATTTCACCATAGAGAGCTGTATTAGAGTTCTGACAGAATTTGGAGATGACTTGAAGGTAGACATATAAAAGATGAAACAAATGGAAAAGGAAGCAATTGTTAACCACAGGGAAAAGATTTGTTTAAGAAAAGAAACTTTATGTTTTTAAAAAATAATCATTGTATACATGTAACTCAGCCCTAAAAATTATTATACAGTCATCCTAATCTAAACATGGAATATTGATTAAACCAAAAATTATAGTGTTATAGTTCCTACGATATTACAGGACTAAGGTGAGGGAAACAGTGGAAGTAGTATGAGAGATCTACATCCTCTTCTTACAATAGTAGAAAGTGAGCAGATAATTTCTAGTACTGAAAAATCAAGAAACGATATTGTAAGCAGTCTTCATGGTAGAAAGGGTAAATACCAGTGCTAAGAGTAGAGTTCAACAATGAGGATGGTGATGGGGACTGAAGAGCAATGATGGTTAGGACTGGAGGCTTCTCTTTTATGTTATAAATCTTGGGATGTCATTTCACTTGCATTGTTTTGATAGAAATAAGAATTAAAAAAAAATAAAAAGATCTGTAAGTGAGTCTGTTATACAACCAAGTTTGAGAACTACTGGGATAAATAGTAGCAATGAACACCCGTCCCCATCACTGCAGATGGCATACATGTTTAAAAAAAGGATGCCAGTTATAATAATGCTCTATCTTTGCTGTCTAACTTGGATGGTTATTCACTCAGTGAATATCTCTTGTGCACCCATTGCATGCCAAGCACTGTAAGAAGTCTGAGGATACAACAGGGAACTGCAGGGACAGGGTTCCTTTCGTGAAGTCAAGTGGGAGATACAGACAATAAACAAGAAAACAAATTAATAGACAATCTACAGATTGTGATAAATGCTAGGAAGGAAGTAAATAGAATGATGTGAGAGAGAATAAAGAGGACTGGAAAGGAGCAAATGACTAAGCTTCGGGTCTTAGTATCACAACTATATGGTGTGAATTAAGCAAATCTCTTAACCTCTCTGAGCCTCCATTTTTGCATCTATTAATTGCAGATAATAATTCTAACCTCACTGGTTCTTATGAGCATTCATTAACATAGAGTAAATGAAAGAAATTGAAAGAATTTCCAATTTATAAATTTCTTTTCAAATATATTTACCCTTACAGGAGCCCTTATCACCTCTTTATTGGTTTCCCTGCTACCTTAGGGTAAAATGGTGCACATTGTCAACAGTCAAGTCACTTCACCTTCACTGTCATTTTGACATTCATATGTTCAAATGCTTTGGCTTAGAGCTATGTCTAGTTTCTTAACCTTGCTGTCAGGGCCTTTACAAATCTACAAGCAATTTAACTATCCGGACTTATCGCCCACCACACAGTTACCGTTCCCTATTCCTCTCCAGCAACAGAATACTTTATGCCTCCACATTTAATCTATTTCTTAAATTTACATACAGTAAAATTCACTCTTTTGGTGTACAGTTCTACGAGTTCCGACCAATGCATAGCCATGTAACTATCACCACTGTCAAGATGCAGAACAGTTCCAACCCCTCTCCACCCCCAAATTCCCTCATGCTACCCCTTTGTAGTCAACCCTATCCCCACAGAACCCCGGAAACCACTGATCTGTTCTTCATCACTATAGTTTTGCCTTTTTCAAAATGTCATATATGGAATCATGACGTGCATAGCCTTTCAAGTTTGGTTTCTTTCACTTACGATGTTCCATTTGAGATTTGTCTATGTTATTGCATATATTAGTAGCTTTTTCCATTTTATCACAGTGTAGCGTTTCATTGTTTATTTATCCTTTTCCTAGTTGAGGGACATTTGTTTTTGTTTTTGTTTTTTTCCATTCTGGGACAATTATAAGTAAAGTTGCTATAAATATTCACAAACAAGTTTTATGATGTGAACATAAATTTTCACTTCACTTGGGCAAATACCTAGAACTGAAATTTCTGGACCCTGTGGTAAGCACATATTTAACTTTATAAGAAACTGCTAACCTTTTCTGAAGTGGCTGTATCATTTTACATTCCCACCAATTACTCCTCAGTCTCACCAGCACTTGCTATTTTGGGGGAAGGATTGGGGAGTTTGGCCATTCTGATAGGTGTGTAGTGGTATCTTACTGTGATTTTTACTTTTTCCCTAATGACTACTAATATCAAGCTACTTTTCATGTGCTTACTTGCCATTCCTGTACAGTCATCCCTTGGTATACACAGAGGATTGGTTCTAGGACCCCTGCATATACCAAAATCCACACATACTCTGGTCCCTCAGTTGGCCCTGCAAAACTGCATATACAAAATTGGCCCTGTGTATATACAAGTTTCACATCCTGTGAATACTGTATTTTCAATATACATATGGTTGGAAAAAAATACACATATAAATGGACCTGCATAGTTCAAACCCATGTTGTTCAGAAGTCAACTGTATATTCTTTGGTGAAGTGTCTGTTCAAAGCTTTTGCCCATTTTTAAAATTAGGTTGTTGTTTGAAAAGAAAGAACAAAGTTGAAGGACTCAAACAACTTGATTGCAAGACTCATTATAAAGCTACAGTAATCAAGAGAGTGAGATATAGGTAGAAACATAAGCAACCAGATCAATGGAACAGAATGCAGAGTCCAGAAATATACCCATGCAAATATGGTCAATAGATTATTGGCAAAGGTGCAAAGACAATTCAGTGGAGAAAGGATAGTATTTTCAACAAATAGTGCTGGAACAATTGAACATTGACATGGAACCATGACTCATATCTCTCACCTTATACAAAAATTAACTCAAAATCAATCACAGACCTAAATGCAAAATGTAAAACGATAAAACTTTCAGGAGAAAAATCTTCATAACATTTAGTTAAGAAAAGAGTTCTTAGACACAACATTGAAAACACAATACATAAAAGAAAACAGTGGTAAATTGGACTTGATCAAAATGTTAAAGTTTGGATCTGTGAAAGATACTGGCAGGAGAATCAAGACAACCCATGGAAAATATTTGCAAATCATTATACTTTCCTGTAGAATAATATACTTTAATAAATATACTCTAATAGTCTAGTCCCCCTTATAACTA